>NC_056431.1:54677925-54977925 GCF_018296145.1 Oncorhynchus tshawytscha | reverse complement strand
GTCAATCCGGAAAATGTCAAGAACTTTGAAAGTTTCTTCAAGTGCAGTCGCAAAAACCATCAAGCACTATGATGAAACTCTAACGAGGACCGCCACAGGAAAGGAAGACCCAGAGTTACCTCTGCTGCAGAGTTCATTAGAGTTACCAGCCTCAGAAATTGCAGCCCAAATAAATGCTTCACAGAGTTCAAGTTAATGATACATCTCAACATCTACTGTTCAGAGTAGACTGTGTGAATCAGGCCGTCATGGTTGAATTGCTTTAGAGAAAACTCTACTAAAGGACACCATTAAAGAGAGAAAAAACTTGATTGGGCCAAGAAACATGAGCAATGAACATTAGACTGGTGGAAATCTGTCCTTTGTCCTGATGAATCCAAATTTGAGATTTTTGGTTCCACTCTGCCATGTCTTTGTGAGACATGGCAGTAGGTGAACGGATGATCTCTATGTGTGGTTCCCACCGTAAAGCATGGAGGAGGAGGTGTGGGGGTGCTTTGCTGGTGACACTGTCAGTGATTTATTTACAATTGAGGTGAACGGATGAGGTGAACGGATGATCTCCATGTGTGTGGTTCCCACCGTAAAGCATGGAGGAGGAGGTGTGGGGGTGTGGGGTTGCTTTGCTGGTGACACTGTCTGTGATTTATTTACAATTGAAGGCACACATAACCAGCATGGCTACCACAGCATTCTGCAGCGATACTCCATCCCATCTGGTTTGAGTAGGTGAATGGATGATCTCCATGTGTGTGTGGTTCCCACCGTAAAGCATGGAGGAGGAGGTGTGATGGTGTGGGGGTGATTTGCTGGTGACACTGTCTGTGATTTATTTACAATTGAGGTGAACGGATGAGGTGAACGGATGATCTCCATGTGTGTGGTTCCCACCGTAAAGCATGGAGGTGGAGGTGTGATAGTGTGGGGGTGCTTTCTGGTGACACTGTGATTTATTTACAATTGAAGGCACACTTAACCAGCATGGCTACCACAGCATTCTGCAGCAATACTCCATCCCATCTGGTCTGTGCTTAGTGGGACTATCATTTGTTTTTCAACAGGACAATGACTCAAAACACACCTTCATGCTGTGTAAGGGCAATTTGACCAAGAAGGATGAGATGGTTTGGGATGAGTTGGACCGCAGAGTGAAGGAAAGGCAGCCAACAAGTGCTCAGCATATGTGGGATCTCCTTCAAGACTCTTGGAAAAGCATTCCAGATTAATCTGGTTGAGAGAATGCCAAGAGGGTGCAAAGCTGTCATTAAGGCAAAGGGTGGCTACTTTGAAGAATCTCAAATCTAAAATATATTCTGATTTGCTTAACACTGTTTTGGATACTACGTGATTCCATGTGTGTTATTTCATAGTTTTGATGTCTTCACTAATATTCTAACATGTAGAAAATAGTTTAAAAAAAATAAAAACTTAAATGAGTAGGTGTGTCCAAACTTTTGACTGGTACTGTATATATATATATATATATATATATACACATGCCAGCTCTTTGTCAGCAACAACATCTCTTCAAAAAATGATTTTAAAAAAGTGATAAGTCCTTTAAGTTTAACTTATACCTGTACAATTGCATTACTGCAAGCACTAGATAATGGTATGATGAGCATGTATCAATTCTAGTTACGGAAAGAGGCTATTTTCTATTTCAAATAACAGGATTTGAGTAAGTTATTTACTGAATCATTGGATAAAGATATGAACACTTCTTCATGTTTTTGTAGATATTAGTTGACTAGTATGTTATGCTTGTTGAAGTTGACTTCAGACAACTGTGCTGATATTGTTAAGAAGTGCATCTTTCAGGCCTGCAATAGAGTACTAAAGGCCCTGTGGCAGATTAGCTTCCTGTCCAGGGGGTGTACTTGTACATCAAGCTGCCTCACACTACAGAAACAGGAGTTAGGCTCCTGCCCATGTGGGCCATTCTGGCTTGAACAGGGCTTATTTTACTTACAGAGTATTAAATGTACCCTAACTATGTTACTTATCTATCACATTGTCCGAGAGCCCGTGGATTTCGATGATAAAGAGTCAGGTTACAATCAAGATATTTTTTAGAGTTGAATCAATCCAAGCTGCAGCAGCACATACTTTAGTAGCACAACACATTAGAGGCTACATCTCCATTACTTCACTTCTCTGTCACTCACACATCTCTCCCGTGAATCCTCCTCACACTGCAGGTGAGTCTGGGAAGGGTAGTTTCATATTAAGAGTCCCAACATAAAATCTCAATGGCAATGCCATAATACAATTCTCAGATACACATGACATATTTCTGATTATAAAATATATTTTACTTTCAGAGTACTAAATAATGCTACTCTCAAGAGTTCTCTCTGTGAGTTTTTCTTCTAGAAGGCTGGTTTGCCAGTCCTGGTTAAGTTTAAGAGGATGCTGCAGTGATTCTCAGTTCAAAAGAAACTTTGATATAGCTGAAAGCTCACAATCCATTCACTAACGCTAGCTACAGTAGGCATTGGATGGCTGTAAGATCCTTTCGTCCAGAGTGTTTGATGAACAAACCCAAGGCTCTTAGAGCAGGCTGAGAATGCACTCAAGAGGGCTTGCAGTTGTCTGAACAATATTGTGAATGAAACTATGACTATTATTTAAATATTCAATTTAGGAAGCAGCTGTGGAACTCTGGACCCTGTGTCCTTACAGTTCACTTCTAGATGCTAGGTTTGTTTTGTGTAAAACATTTAGGGTGGGGAAATAAAGGGGGAAAATGCATTAAAAAAATACATTTCATATAAACAAACTTAAGAAAAGGAAACTCAAATATTGTTGCATCTGTTTGATAAAGTGTTACGGTGTATTTTTTCTGTTGCCATTGTGGTATTTAGCCCTCCTTGTATTCCTGATGTTTGTTTGCTTCTATGTACTTTCTGCATCCCCCGATCTCCTATCCTCTACCCCAACCTACAGCAACTGTTAATGTCATTAAAATTAGATGTACACAGTTTTTTCTCCTGTTGATAAGGTACTAATAAAAAAATGCTCTTAACAATTAATGACAATAAAAAAACTACGAAGAACACTCTCGTTTTGAGTACTTCCAAACTTTGCTGAACTTATAGTTACCACCAATATTATAGTAAACTAAAACTGAAACATACAAAAACTAATCATGAAAAACAATTTGAGTCATGTCTTTGGTCACGTTTGCGTGGGTCAAACAAAATGACCCTAATGACTGGTTGACAAAGTCTCCCACAATGCAGGCGATGGCTGCAGGACGACTTTGGCGAAGAGCAGCTGCAGAAACCTCCAGTCGACTGCAGACAAAACTTCATGAGTTTTGATCACGCTTTTTTGTAAAGTTCATTCAGTCTTGTTACAGTTTTCTTGTGTCGAAAGAGAGGAGGACCAAAATGCAGCGTGGTTATCTTGAAACATCTTTAATAAAGATAATACCGAACAATACAAAAACATACCGTGAAAAACCGAAACAGCCCTATCTGGTGCAAACAAACACAGAGACAATCACCCACAAAACACTCAAAGAATATTGCTGCCTAAATATGGTTCCCAATCAGAGACAACGATAAACACCTGCCTCTGATTGAGAACCACTCCAGGCAGCCATAGACTTACCTAGACAACTCTACTATACCACAATCCCATAACCTACAAAAACCCCAAGACAAAACACACCACATAAATAACCCATGTCACACCCTGGCCTGACCAAAATAATAAAGAAAACACAAAATACTAAGACCAGGGCGTGACAGTCTACCTGTTTTTTATCTCCAGAATGCAACAAACTTCGAAAGGATCCACCGACTTGACAAAAAGGATCCGCTCGAACGCGTCCATTGAAATGAGCAGATGCAAGACTGCTATCACACATTCACACATAATATCTGCGCATGTGCACGGGTGCGCTTCATGCTGTTACAACATGGTAGCTACGGGACCTAAACTGTGGAGAAGTTTAGTCTCGCACTTCAACGCTTCTGGTTGTTGTGGAAATTGACCCACTACTACTGTTAACTTGTGGATCTACGTCAGTGGTTCTCAATCCTCTCCTCTGGAACCCCCAGATGTTTCACAAACCAACCTGATTCACCCAGTCAAAGCTCTTGATGATTAGGTGACATGTTGAATCAGGTATGCTACCTGTGGAATAGTTGAAATACATGGAACGGCTGGGGGTCTCTGGGGAGAGGTTTGAGAACCCCTGATCTACATTATCTCGACGACTGTATCTTTAAACCGAACCTATGACCTGACCCATCACCTTATGCATTACTGCCCCACAGTGGCAAGAAATGACATCCCAAAAAACACAAACACTATACAAAACATAAAAGGCTCCTAGTCTTAGGCTTCTTTCTGTCCCTAAAACTGAAACTAAATCATATAAAAATGAAATGTTTTTGTAAAACTTTAACTAAACAAAATCTAGTAAAGTGGATCTGAAACTGAATTTCAAACAAAAATCTTAAAACTAATAGAAATAAATAGGAATATAAAAATAAAAATAAACTATAATAACTTTGGTTACCTCCCTCTAAAGTGCAGGACCCATACTTAAAAAAAGAGAGTGACACATGTTTTTAAAATCTTTTAATCATTATTTGAGATGCAACAAGAAAACAAATGTTTCGGCTGCTAGGCCACCATCAGTGTTGTTCTGTTTTAACCTCTACCCTGTAGCTACACTGAAGATGCATCCCAAAGGGCAGCCTATTGGGTACTGGTCAAAAGTAGTGTACTATATATGGAATAGGGTACCATTTGGGACATAACCTCACTGTCTGCACTCTCCCGCAGAGCAAAGAATAAGAGCTGCGACACCAGAGGGTTTTTGAAAAGTTTATTATTTGAAATAGCAGAGGAGATAAATAAATGAAGACTGAGGGGATAGATAGGGAGAGTGAGTTTTGATGGCCAGTCTTGAGCAAAGCCAGTCACCTCTACTGGCCCAATCCAGGCAGTAAGTAAGTGATGGAAGGTTTAGCTTAACTACTGCAACGTTTCAGTGAGTCATCCCTACCTCTTTTCCCTCACCGACCCACGGTGGAGAGGCATACCAGGGGACAAGACAACAAGAGCATCTGACGGTTGGCTGGAGAGAAAAAAGGACAGCTTCCAATGGAGGAAAATAGAGAGCAGAGTCGGAGGTCGGAGTCAGACCAAAAGAAAAAGAATGAAACTAACAACAAAAATTACATCTCATAGTCCATTTTCCCCCTGTCTCTTTATCAGGTGGTGGTGAAGAACCGTGGGGGAGTGGATGTCCTGACACCGTTGGGTCTGCAGATAACACGTTAGCTTCCTCGTTAGCCACTGCAGCTGGAGGATCCTTAAATAGACATGATGTGCTTGACAAAGGCTGCAGGGTTGAGGAGGAGGGAGGAGTGAGGGGAGGCAAAGGAGGGGGGGGAGTAGAGGGGTGAGGAGGGAGGGTTAGGAGGTGGTCACAGGGGAAATAAAAAAGATTGAAACAGAGGAGTGAGTAAGCGCATATATATATATATATATATATATATATATATATATATATCAACAAGTAAAATATATATATATATATATATTTTTTTTTTTTTTACTTGTTGGACATAAAAGACTGTAAAAACACCAGCAAATCAGCTCCAAGTGATTTTAATTTAGGAAATCTCTTCCAAAGTATTCCCACACATAATATAGAATCAACGTGATCGTATACACATGTATGCAAAGTTTGAAATGATAATGTTTTAGTCAAATAATATATCTGTTTGAGCTTCTTCCAGTCAATTTGCAGTCTACAAATGATGTGTCATTATGTTCAGGCCCCCTGACCTTCCATGAAAGAACAAATCATCCCACGGCTGAATCCAGTTGATGATCACTGCTTTACACTTTACTTGCTTGTTTTGTCACATAAACTGAAATCAAAACTAGACGTTGAACTGACGTCTGTGCCCAGTGGGAAGTCACCGACTTATAATGCATATTGTTGAAGAGAAGTATCAAATCACGCTGCCAGATTATAATGAGGTTTATGGTAATTGTTTGACATTGGTTTGGCACTACGAAAATGTCTCCCTATATATAATAGGGTGCCATTTGGGATGTGACCTAATACTTGGAAGACTTGAAAGCTTACCCTCGAAGTTAATACTGCCGTTCTCGTCCTCCTGTCCTTGCATGAGGCCATCAATCTCAGCCTCGCTCATCTTCTCACCTAGAGGGAGGGAGAGGTGAGAGAGGTCAGGTCACCAGCTGGTCTGGTGTCATATAATATACGCAGACAGGAACGCATGCACTCATACACACACACTTCATGTTACAACTAAACCAAGGCAGCCACTCACCCAGTGTTCCAAGAACAATACGCAGCTCAGCTCCCATCACGGTGCCGTTGCCCTCCTTGTCAAAGACGCGCAGACCCTCAACGTAGTCATCGAAGGTTCCCTTGTTTGGGTCGTTGACAATGTGCTGGAGCATGGGAAGGAAGGCCTCGAACTCCAATCTCTTGGCGGCCATGTCTGTGTGCAGCCAGAGTGAGAGGAAATGCACTATAAGTATACAGTACGCTCCGGGGTGAAGTTTCGCCTAGGTACAGACCTTGGATCAGCTTTTTCTCCCCCTATCCTAACCTTAAACATTAGTGGGGAATATGACAAACTGACTCCAGATCAGTGTGTGGGCAACTTCACCCTGGTCCACATCATACAATACACTACTAGCAGTTATACCATTAAGACTAAACTCTCTGTGTGTGTGTGTGTGTGTGTGTGTGTGTGTGTGTGTGTGTGTGTGTGTGTGTGTGTGTGTGTGTGTGTGTGTGTGTGTGTGTGTGTGTGTGTGTGTGTGTGTGTGTGTGTGTGTGTGTGTGTGTGTGTGTGTGTGTGCGTGTGTGCGTGTGTGCGTGTGTGTGTGTGTGCGTGCGTGCGTGCGTGCGTGCGTGTGTGCGTGAGTGCGTGTGTCAAAATATAAGTACAAACATAGATGGGGCGGCAGGTAGCCTAGTGATTAGAGCGTTGGACTCGTAACCGAAAGGTTTGCAAGATCGAATCCCTGAGCTGACAAGGTAAAAATCTGTCGTTCTGCCCTTGAACAAGGCACTTAACCCACTGTTCCTAGGCCATCATTGAAAATAGGAATTTGTTCTTAACCAACTTGCCTAGTTAAATAATGTTAAAAAAATATTTAAAAAGATACTGTACATACATAGTGAAATAACATAAAGGTATATCACGTTTCACACTGGCAGGTATTGTAACCCTACTTCAAAGACCTTCTGCAGCTACTCAGGCTTAACAGCACCGATGGAGGGATCTGTCAGCTATTCAGGCTTAACACCACCAATGGAGGGATCTGACCATCATGACAGGTGCTGAATTGTTACAATGTGCTATAAAATGGATCTGACAAATGCCTAGTCCATTGACTATGATAGACATCGCATCGTTATATCTGTCCCATTATGGCGTCTGTGAGAGCACGAGCAGAAACGGTAGTCAGCTTTCTCCTTCTACTACTTCTATGAGTTGGCAAACAAACTGAAACGGTGCATACTACCTCCGAAGTATGTTGTTTGAACAGGTATAAAGCCAAGGTTGGTGATTTACTACCACCTGCAGTTGTGGAATGTTTGCTCACGAGTATAATTCATTGGCTGATCCCTCCTGATAACCTCGGTTGAATTATATGATCCTTTCCTAACCCATAGGAAGTCATACTCAGTTGACTACTTCAAAATGGTGGAAGTCCTCAATGGCGCAGCCCATACCAAAACCGTATTTTGTCTTCTATCTATCTCTATGGTGTGGTTACTTACTGAAGGACATGTTCTCCTCCCTAGTGTGCTATATAAGGACAAACGTGTGTGTCCTTGTATCCGTTTGTGTATGTGTGTGTGTGCGTGTGTGTATGCCTGCACTTGTGTGTCCTTGTATCCGTTTCCGTATTGTATATGTGTGTGTCTTACCTTCATCGGAGGGGTTGCCCAGGACTTTGCGCACCTCCTTGTTGGTGGGGTTCTGTCCCAGGGCGCGCATGATATCAGCGACCTGGTTGTAAGCCACCTTCGAGTCACCCACCCTGTCAAAGAGACCGAAAGCCTCCTTGTAGTCTGTGGTGTGGTGAGGTGAGGTGAGATGAGATGAGAGAGAGAGAGAGAGAGAGAGAGAGAGAGAGAGAGAGAGAGAGAGAGAGAGAGAGAGAGAGAGAGAGAGAGAGAGAGAGAGAGAGAGAGTTTTATTATCCTCAGAGTACCTGGGCTAGAGGCCAACAGAAGCTATTATAACAAACCAAGAGATCTATGAAACAAACATGCAGACCATTTGGTCTTTGGTGTTTTTGCAGGGATTATTGTAAATATCTCAAATCAATGATGAGAGTTTCGTCCTATACTTTTTATTATTGTATCTTGATGTAGAATTGCCTCCTGTTTATATTTGATTTAACCTGTAATTATCCAGGAAGTCCCATTGAGGTCAGAATACCTCTTTTACAAGGGATACCTGGCCAAATATATCATTTCAATCAAGCAGAGCAGGTAATGTTTGAGAATGGATCTAGGTAAATGGAGAGAAATATCTTTGTAGGGCTGCTTTCTGTGTCAGCACATGCGCACTTGCGCAGCAGCAAGCTGTTGCACTTATCTACTAGGTGGGGTGCGCACTTCACTCTTCATCCTCACTAACAGTGGTGGAAAAAATATTATATTGTCATACTTGAGTAAAAGTAAGGCTTTAATAGAAAATGACTCAAGTAAAAGTGAAAGTCACGCAGTAAAATACTACTTGAGTAAAAGTCTAAAAGTATTTAGTTTTAAATATACTTAAGCATCAAAAGTAAATGTAATTGCTAAAATGTCATTAGGTATCAAAAGTGAAAGTATAAATCATTTCATATTCCTTATATTAAGCAAACCAGATTGCACAATTGTCTTGTTTTTGTTATTGATGGATAGCCAGGGGCACACTCCAACATGCAGACATAATTTACAAAGGAAGCATTTGTGTTTAGTGAGTCTGCCAGGTCAGAGGCAGTAGGGATGACAAGGGATATTCTTTTGATTAGTGTGTGAATTGGACCGTTTTCCTGTCAAAATGTACTTTTGGTTGTCAGGGACTATGTATGGAGTAAAAAGTACATTCTTTTCTTTAGGAATGTAGTGAAGTATAATGTAAAAGTTGCCAAAAATATAAATAGTAAAAGTAAAGTACAGATACCTCCCAAAAACTACTTAAGTAGTACTTTAAAGTATTATTACTTAAGTATTTTACACCACTGCTCACTAACAATTGCACACGTGCAATGGGGAGAGACAACACCAGCACCGGGAGAAGATAACAAGAGTTACCTACCTAGCCTAAACATTTATATGGGCTTATGATGGAAATTTACATTTATATGGGCTTGTGATGGAACTCGATTGAAAGTGATCCGTTGAAAGATTAATAGTTATATTGTGATTTCCTGCTCCGCGCGAGCCCCAGCTGTCTCTTTCTCTCTATTTCTTGCGGGCCGCACAGGACGGGACCAACTTGGAATCGATACTGAAGAGAGAATATGAGCCCCGCTCCTTTATAAGGCAATGCTGTGAATGGACTGAGTAAACCAAGAGAATGCTGACAGTAGCGTAACCAACAACCAGCCAGGGCGATGACTGCGCTATCGCCTGCTGACGATGGACGTGAACAGGGTGCGGTGACCAAAGTTGAACTTTATGCAAATATTCCACAACATCGTTTTACTATTGACCAATCGAAGCTCACTATAGTTTCCAGCCCCTACTGGATTGGCTGTTGATATCTAGCACTACCTAGCGTGCTTGCTAGCTTGCTAGCACCAACATGAGGGCGAAGCAACTATGGATTTCCGAATTTAGGAGTTAAAAAGGATCTCAGTTGGCATCCTCCAGGGCATTCTTTGGTAATGAGCTCAGCTTTATCAAAGGGTGACAATATGAGACAGGAAGCATTTAAGTCTTTGACATTTAGAATGTCAATGAGAATGGAATAAATAAAAAAAATGGAAATCCTACATGTGTTATTAAGCCTATGGATTAAAAAACATTCTGTTCCATATTGCTTGACAACTTTAAAACATTTTACTGCTGTGAACTAAATCAACGTGGGTTTAACACATGGTTATTGGCTTAAAAAAAGAGCATGCCTGTACCATGTCAGATATAGAGTTGAAATGTATTCAATTTTGAGTTTGCATCCCAATATGACACTTTATATACAGTACCAATCAAGAGTTTGGACACTCCTACTCATTCAAGGGTTTTTCTTTATTTTGACTATTTTCTACATTGTAGAATAATAGTGAAGACATCAAAACTATGAAATAACACATATGGAATCATGTAATAACAAAAGAAGTGTTTTTATACTTGAGATTGTTCAAAGTAGCCACCCTTTGCCTTGATGACAGCTTTGCACACTCTGGAATGAGTTGGTGTGTCCAAACTTTTGACTGGTACTGTACATCACAGAATACTTTAATATCACAAAACCAATTAACATAGAAACACCGGATATTCAGCGTTTAAAAAAATAATAATGTTAATTAATTATGAAATGATTACAAATATTTATAACATTCCATCCATGAGGCCACTGGGGGGGCGATTTGGTCAGTTGACTGCAACTAGCCTTATGTTATAACAGGTTATAACTCATTGTGACAGTTTATAACGGGTCAAGTGGTGCCCTAATCTGTGGTGCCGTAATCTGTGGTCCAAACAGATATCAGATACCATGAATTTCATTGAATAGTTTTGTTGTTTGTTTATATAATATATCAGGCTTTTTTGCCCCGTGTTAATTTAGCCATAATGTTTTTACATTCATATAGAGGGGTGAACTGTGTCCTGAGAACCTTAGAGGATTGACCATTGACATTTTGGAACATTTATTGAGATTGGCTGCAGGTGCATGTTATTTGAGAACATTCACCTCTATAGGAAATATTAAGTTGTAAATACCCTCCCGAGGTTGTTTAATGTTACAAGTTCTTTGGGTTATTCAGATCAAAAGTAAGCCTAGTCAAAATATTACTATTGCATTTTATTTGGTATTTGTTATATTTTTAAACACTACTTAGTCCAGGTGTAGGAAAAGTAACATTGAGATAGAAATCAGTGGCAGCTAATCCATGTTGGATAAATACTATGTAAAAAGACCTAAAGTGGATTTTTTATAGTGGGTTTTATTAGCCGTCAGAGGTACAGCCCTGGGTTCAAATACTATTTGAAATCTTTGCTCTAGCCTGCCTGGAGTACAAGGTGAGCGAGGTTTGCGGTTCTGGGATTATTCTATTGGTCCATTCAGCCAGGCACGCTCAGAAAAAGTATTTGAAATGATTTCAAATAGTATTTTAACCCAGGTCTGCGAAGGTGCAGTGTTAGTGATCTCTTTTACAGCAGTGATAGTGATAGTGATAACGTTTTACAGCAGTGACAGCGATATCAGATTTTTTATATTTTTTTTACAGTAATAGTAATATGGCCGATTTTCACGACACATATTTAGCTTATAGTATTGGCCTAAGAAACACTTTCAATAGATAATTTAACATGCCTTTTAAACTGTCCCTTAGTAATATGGTTTAGTGAACATACCCTCATGCTGGTCGGGAGTGAACTCCACCTAAAGAGGAAAGTAGAAAAAAACAATCAGAACATTGAAAGAAAGTGGGGGCCCACTTTGGAACATTTACAGCCAGTGTAGTAATACCATCTCGGCACAATTCCACTGTCTGCTATATCAGATCTGAGACTTTCTATGGACTTAAACCCTCCTATTATACTGTCTAGGGAAATTGATGAGTAGCCTTGACTACAGCCTTTCTATATCTCCCCAGAACAGTTTCTCTCCTAACCTGATTCTGTAACGAGAGTCTTGGTATTGCAAGAATACCAGTGTAGTAGGCTAACTCCACTTTACTTAACTCCACTTCCTGACTTACAGGGGGCTTGGGTCATCTCCTTACTATTTTACAGTCCATCTCACACACCAATGAAACAGAGTGCCATAAGAAGGGGATGGGGTTTTGGGGTACCCGTCTGCAATAGTCTCCCAGTTTTACTTTAGGTCTCATACTGTCTAAAATGTGGGGCAATCTGCTATTGGGCTGTTGGAGTAGGCCTAGGCTATACACACTAGGCTCACTACCTTGAGATCAAACACATAACATGTTCAAGTGATTATGTACCAGTAGATTTCCCTTTGACTCCTTACAATGTAGAAAAACATTTGACAATAATTTTGCAAATGACTAACTGCAAAAGGGATATATAGCCTAATATGCATCTCTTAATCTTGTATTGCTGCTTAAACAATACTGATTGTATTGTAGGTTATTTTGACAATTGGATTTTGCTTGAAAATAACACAGTCAATTGGTTTATAAATTGGACTAATCCAACAAAAACACCACATATCCCACTCTGCAAAGACATAAATCGATTCCACATGGGTTCAAAGTAATTTCGTTGAAATTATGTGGAAACAACGTTCATTCAACAAGCGTGGCCCAGTGGAAAGCAAGTTAAAAAATGTTAAAGAGTTATGCTCCCATCAGCTAAGAAATATTACCCCTACAAATCCTCGAAACAAAATTAGCTCCACAGCTATACTGTCATGATGGTACTCGGTCTTTGAGGTCCATCTTTAGATACTTGAACATGTCCACATTTGGTGACAAGTTCCATTGCCATTTCACCTTGTTACAAACTCGTACAGCCTATCAGGGGAGCCGAGGGGCATAGGGCGTGGCTTATATGAGCGAGAGCACCGAGTCTCCGGAGCTAACATTTGCCATAGAATACATTATGGAAAACATGACAAAATAATCCCAACATAATTATTTGTCAAAATACAACAGTATGCCTACTTTGTTCAAGTTAATTAAACTATTTCAAAACTGTGGTAACTCCATAGGTTGAAATAGGTAGCCTAATAAGTAATATTGGCCTACAATATCCTAACAGCACACAAATATATTGGTTATCAATTTGTATATTTCAATTTAGTAGAGATTTACATTCCCATATAATATGTAGTCTAGGCCCATATGATTGTAGCATCAAGCATGTAGTGATAATGGCCCTTCACTGGCAACCATACCATACTGTAGCTTCAGAAAAACACACTCCCAACGAACGACCAGGCCAAACACCGGCTACATCACACATATGCAACGGAGAGACTATAAAGAAGCATAGTAACAAATAAAGCCTAGTAAATGTAAATATTTTAATTACACTGGGACTCATGAAAGAATAGCATAATCAACCTTTTTATTTAGCAGACAGACAAAGTACCCTATAGGATAGCGGGAGGATGCAGGGCATATGCTAGGGGAGGCAGGGTAAGGCAGAAAGAACATAGTTACCTTGACTTTGGACAAGTCAAGTGCAGGGGGAGCAGCTACCACATCAGGCTCGGGTGCGGGAGCAGGTGCGGCTGCCTTTGCAGGCTCGGCTTTCTTGGCGGGTGCCGCCTTAGCGTCCTTCTTGGGTGCCATTTTAGCAGAGAGTAAGTTAGTTAGCTACTTCACCGATAATTCAGACAGTTCCCGCGTAAGCTTGGAGAAGACTCGGAGCATGAAGGGAGCATCTGGGCGTATATATATGAGTATATTTTACAAAGTACCCTCATCAAAGCAGCCCAAGGGACGGGATTGGACAGCACCAGGAGAAGCGTGGGGGGCTGTTCTATACAAGGAATAGGGACACCCCATGTAAGTCGCGGCCGAGGATGAGCGTCAGAAGATGTTTATTTAAAACGATGCTAGCTGTGGAAAAAAATAAAAACATGGGAAGCGGTGAGTGAGGTCCTCCGGGGTTACCCGGTAGCCTAAAGGGCAGCCGCCCGGTAACGATAGACTAATTTTTACAGCCACTGTTTAATATCGGCTGAGCCAAGGAATGCATCAGTCTTGTGTGTGTGATGACACACAACATCGCTCAATATCTTTCCCGTGTCTCTCGTTATGAGGAAATGTATCTATGGGGGCTATCAGTGACAATAAGATGGTTCAGTTTTCAATGTTAATAAAATGTAAGCTTTCTATTCTTCCAGTCAGGTGTGGGTTATATGCATGCAGTGAGATGCACATTTGTTTATCTCTGACCGTTTTCTCATTCGTGCATTTTCCCTATAGTCAAGGCTACTTGATGAACAGAATATAAATAGAATAGAATAGAAAGCATTACAATAAGTGGGAATAGAATATAACTTTTTGACCAGCCAAGGGTGGATTTCTTTCATGGGCTTCACCAAACCTTAATTTTTCAAAACTACATAAGATAGAGAATAGAGTCAAATAGGCCCAAGTAGAGAATAACAAATCAGGGATATGACTACTTCTAATGTGGTCTATATCTGATGTCACTGCCCCTGTTATGTTATCACTTCTAGTGTAGCCTAGGCTATTTTCATGTCTTGAGACGAAATGTAAAACCGGAATGTAAATGCCTACTCCCCCCCTCTCTCTCTCTCTCTCACGCACACACACAAACACGCACACACAGTCAGAGACATACAATCCCACATTCGGTGACACATCTTATATCTCTCTATGATAAATGACAGTGAAATCAGCTCCTCACTCAGTCATGCTTCATGTGTTGTCAAAATGATTATGTGTAGGCAATCACTCTACTTGGTAGAAATCAATCAGAAGACCTCAGTTTTAAAAAAGGAACAGTTTCTATTTGTAGCTGACCTAATGACAGGGGCATGGCACTTCCTGCAGTTGACCTGAGGGGATGATGGGGGAAATGGGGGAGTGGGTCACACAAGTAGGTCTAGGCTACCAGTATGTGCAAATGTCTATTTCAACTAGATTTTTATGATATTATGTTTGTATGGAGTTCACAAACTGTGTCCTTTATCTTTATTGTAGACTATTAGTTTATCTTTGAAGATAAGAAAACACACTAACACACATAGTAGATTTTAAAAAAATTAAAAAAATGTAATGGTGTCCAGATAGAGTAATACATGTTTTAGACACTTGCTGCAATGGAAGAGAGTTTCATCGGTACATTTTGATAGCCTGTGAATGGGGTAATGATCCACCTCAATGATCTGTCTTCTGGGGATGAAAGTTAAGAGGGTGGACAGGGTAGGCTAGTAATCTGGCAACCCAGAACCAAGACTAGGGTTATGACCCAAATGACACCCCTTTATAGTGCACTACTTTTGGACCAGGGCCATAGTCACCCATGACTAGACCAGGGGAGGCAGGGGAGGATTAGCCAGCTCCCTTTGAATGATCCCATATGGGGTCGCAAGGCAAGGGTGGGGGTCAGAATGACCACTGAGCTTTGGGTGTCCTCCATGTCTGGGAGATGTGCGAGGTATTAGGGGTAGGAGCCTCAGCTGCCGATGCCAGTAACTAGGAAGGACCAACCGAGCGAATTCTAGCTCCTTCCTCTTGTCTATATTAGTCCGAAAAGGCCGGTTGGGGCATTAACCCCACCCTCACCCATTACAAGGGCCTCGTAAATACGATACTGAAGAAATACCTCCACCCTTCACCCTCCGCCCCCTGCTCACCCGCTTTCCCTGACCCCATGGCTGCATGGAGGCAGAGCCAGAGAAAGGCTCACTCCCTCAGCTGTCATCAGTCCTCTCCCCTGGCATCCTACAGCACCTTACTCCAACAGGATCCCCACCTCCACCACTCCCCCAAACCTTACCCCCTCTCTCCCTGGCCTGCACCTGTCCCTAGGGTCAGGGGGCAGCGCAATGGGGGGGGTAGCGCATTACAAACTAGAGCCTCCCAGACTATTAATGTGTTATGTTAAAAATGTCTTTACTTTTATTCAATGCACTGAGGGTGGTTTTGTATGATTGTTGCTCAGCCTGAATTGTCTTGATATTTTTTAAAGCCCTGAAAATAATACAGCATTCGCATACCATCTGTTAGGAAGTTATTTACTGTTACTTTGTAGTTACTTGATTCTTTTAATACCTTTGAAGAATCAAGTGTCAACCATCAATAAACATCCTATAAGTAGTAAACATAGTATATTCTTTAAGATACATATTCATAAGCAACACTGCTCCTCCTTCAGTACTCATTCAAGGGTTTTTCTTTATTTTTACTATTTTCTACATTGTAGAACAACAGTGAGACATCAAAACTATGAAAATAACCAAGAAAGTGTTAAACAAATCAAAATATATTTTAGATTTGAGATTCTTCAAAGTAGCCACCCTTTGCCTTTATGACAGCTTTGCACACTCTTGGCATTCTCTCAACCAGCTTCACCTCAAATGCTTTCCCAACAGTCTTGAAGGATTGTTGGCTGCTTTTCCTTCACTCTGCAGTCCAACTCATCCCAAACCATCTCAATTCGGTTGAAGTCGGGTGATTGTGCGGCCAGGTCATCTGATGCAGCATTCCATCACACTGCTTCTTGGTCGAATAGCCCTTACATGGCCTGTGGGTGTGTTGGGTCATTGTCCTGTTGAAAATCAAATTATAGTCCCACTAAACGCAAACCAGATGGGAAGGCGTATTGCTGCAGAATGCTGTGGCAGCCATGTTGGGTAAGTGTGCCTTGAAGTCTAAATAAATCACTGACAGTATCACCAGCAAAGCACCCCCACACCGTCACACCTCCTCCTCCATGCTTCACTGTGGAAACTCTCACGAAGACAGCGGTTGGACTCAACCGACCAAAGGACAGATTTCCACTGGTCTAATGTCCATTGCTCATGTTTCTTGGACAAGCAAGTCTCTTGTTCTTATTGGTGTCCTTTAGTAGTGGTTTCTTTGCAGCAATTCGACCATAAAGGCCTTATTCACGCAGTCTCCTCTGAACAATTGATATTGTGATGTCTGTTACTTGAACTCTGTGAAGCATTTATTTGGGCTGCAATTTCTGAGGCTGGTAACTCTAATGAATTTATCCTCTGCAGCAGAGGTAACTCTGGGTGGTCCTTTCCTGTGGCGGTCCTCATAAGAGACAGTTTCATCATAGCGCTTGATGGTTTTTGCGACTGCACTTGAAGAAACTTTCAAAGTTCTTGAAATCTTCCGGATTGACTGACTTTCATGTCTTAAAGTAATGATGGACTGTTGCTTCTCTTTGCTTATTTGAGTTGTTCTTGCCATAATATGGACTTGGTCTTTTACCAAATAGGGCTATTTTCTGTATACCACCCCTACCTTGTCACAGCACAACTAATTGGCATTCCAGGTGACTACTTTATGAAGCTGGATGAGCGAATGCCAAGAGTGTGCAAAGCTGTCATCAAGGCAAAGGGTGGCTACTTTGAAGAATCTCAAATATAAAATATATTTGGATTTGTTTAACACTTTCTTGGTTACTACATGATTCCATATGTGTTATTTCATAGTTTTGATGTCTTCACTATTTTTCTACAATGTAGAAAATAGTAAAACAAAGACGAAAAACACCTTGTGTTCAAACCTTTGACTGGTACTGTATATGCTTATTTCGGATCATGTAAACTATTCTATTGTGTTACAAAAGGTTTACAAAATAAAAAGTGTTCCTGATTGACAAGACAGTGTCTCTTTGAAATCATTACTAATTTGGCGCTTTTAAAGGGCTACAGCACTTCTTGATTTGGCCTTGTTTTTTATCAAAGCTCATTAAGAATTGCTAGTGGCTATGACTGTGTGGTTTGATGTGGACATTTATTGGGTGTGTCTTTGCCATTCAATTACAACAAACAAGGCCAGTAGTGAGTACAGTGAGGTAAACTGAACTAGCTTTGCTATGGAGAGAACAAAGTTTTGAAGTTGACGACCTCCCCTCTTGAGTCGCCGTCTCACGATGGTCTGCTAATTCATCCTAAAGCATGCGCTGACCTTGTGTTTAGCAAAGCTGATAGCAGTTGTAGTTGTACTCTACACACAACTCATTTTTTGTTGCTACCCAAGCTGATAGCAGCTAGCTAGCATAGCTTGGTGATAGCTGCAGCTGGCTATCCTATCTATCTGATATTTCTCTGTCAAATCAGTTATGGCTCGATGGCAAGAGTCAATGTCTGGAATGTGTTTCATAAGACACTCCTTCTACAACACCTTGCTAGAAAAGTATGCTTATAAAGACAGTATGCCTACACTTACCTTATCTTGGCCAGGTCGCAGTTGCAAATGAGAACTTGTTCTCAACTAGCCTACCTGGTTAAATAAAGGTGAAATAAATCAATCAAATGAAAATAAAGGGCTACTGACCAATTCTAAGAAGCTTTGCATCGGACAGTGTCCTACAGAGTTTTATGAGAAGAGAGCAATTGCTGAATTCATGTAGATATTCTAAACTAAGTGTTTCATTAACTTTCAAATAAAATAAAATGTTATTGGTCACATACACATATTTAGCAGATGTTGTTGCGGGTGTAGCGAAATCCTTGTGTTACTAGCTCCTATCTAGCAATTCACAACAATACACACAAATCTAATGTAAAAGAATGGAGTTAAGAAATATATACATATTAGGACAAGCTATGTCAGAAGGGCATTGACTAAAATGCAGTGTATAGAATACAGTATATACATATGAAATGAGTAAAGCAGTATGAAAACATTAAAGTGACTAGTGTTCCATTATTAAAGTGACCAGTGATTCCATCTCTATGTATATAAGGCATCAGCCTCTAAGGTGCAGAGTTGAGTAACTGGGTGGTAGCCGGCTAGTGATGGCTAGTGATGGCTAACAGTCTGATGGTCTTGAGATAGAAGCTGTTTTTCAGCCTCTCGGTCCCAGCTTTGATGCACCTGTACTGACCTCGCCTTCTGGATGGTAGCGGAGTGAACAGGCAGTGGCTCGGGTGGTTGTTGTCCTTGATTATATTTTTGGCCTTCCTGTGACATCGGGTGCTGTAGGTGTCCTGGAGGGAAGGCAGTGTGCCCCCGGTGATACGTTGGGCAGTCTGCACCACCCTCTGGAGAGCCCTGCGATTGCGGGTAGTGCATTTTCCATACCAGGCGGTGATACAGCCTGACAGGATGCTCTCAATTGTGCATCTGTAAAAGTTTGCGAAGGTCTTAGTGGACAAGCCAGATTTCTTCAGCCCCCTGAGGTTGAAGAGACGCTGTTGCACCTTCTTCACCACACTGTCTGTGTGGGTGGACCATTTCAGATCGCAATTAATGTGTATGCCGAAGAACATGATGTGTTGTTTCCTACCTTCACCACCTGGGGGAGGCCCATCAGGAAGGACCCAGTTGCACAGGGCATGGTTTAGACCCAGGGCCCCCTAGCTTGATGATGAGCTTGGAGGGTACTATGGTGTTCAAGGCTAAGCTATAGTCAATGAACTGCATTCACAGTCGGTGGCACTGTGTTATCCTCAAAGCAGGCGAAGAAGGTGTTTAGCTTGCCTGGAAGCAAGACGGCGGTATGCAAGGCGTGGCTGGTTTCCCTTTTGTAATCCGTGATTGTCTGTAGACCCTGCCACGTACGACTCGTGTCTGAGCAATTGAATTGCGACTCCACTTTGTCTCTGTACTGACGTTTTGCCTGTTTGATTGCCTTACGGAGGGAATAACTACACTGTTTGTATTCAACCATATTCCCAGTCACCTTGCCATGGTTAAATATGGTGGTTTGCAGTCCGTGTAACAGTATAACTTTAGACCGTCCCCTCGCCCATACCCGGGCACGAACCACACACACATTCTGCACACATCAACAACAGTCACCCATGAAGCATCGTTACCCATCGCTCCACAAAAGCCCCGGCCCTTGCAGAGCAAGGGGAACCACTACTTCAAGGTCTCAGAGCAAGTGACGTCACCGATTGAAACACTATTTAGCGCACACCACCGCTAACTAAGCTAGCGTTTCACATCCGTTACATCCACGTGATCAAAGCAATCTTGAAACATGGATTCCGATTGGTCAGACCAGTGTTGAATAGACCTTAACACGGGTACTTCCTGTTTGAGGGATGAGCATAATGGAGTCATGATCTGGATGGTGTGCACGCCTCCTGAGTCGGATTATAAGTCCACTCCAAGGTAAGTTCAATTACCTTGGGGGGTCGGAACAAAGGATCCAAATCGGGAAAGTCGTATTCCTGGTCGTAATTACCACCACTCTGACATCCAAAAGTTACTTACGGCTGCAAGTAATGTAAGAAATACCACACAAAAAACAAAATATGGCAAAGTTGCTTAGGAGCTAGAAGCAGAGCTGCCATGTCTGTCTGCGCCATCTTGACCAATATCTTATAGTATGTCTATTTGTCTCGTGTAACAGTTCCATGTAGAATAAATCACACTTCACATAATACTGTAGCCGCAGTGGTCTGCTAATATAACATTGTGCAAATAATATACCTCTCTGTATAGTGTCCCATATAAAACAGATGTTCCCTGACATGTTTGAAGATAGTACCGTTCCATTCAATAATAACAAAAGACAATAAAAAGTAATAGATGTGTCTTGTATCATTTTAATACTGAGTGCAAGGTCTCTCCTAATTCAGACATCAGTATCAACCTTTCTTTCAGTCAGTGGATTCCATTTCAAAACTATCTCTTCTGCCCATCTGTAGAAAAGCGAGGTGGAGTTGATGAGTGACACCTATTGAAAGAGTGATATTACTAAACACGTGTGATGTACTGTCTTATAAGTAATCACCTTTTGTCCCTTCGGTGGTGTTTGCCAACGCCTGACGGGCATGGCTGCATAGATCAGCTCCAGTCCCTTCTCGTCACAGATACTGGTAATAATAAGCCCGACCTTGGCCCCTATATCTGACCCAGCTCCTGTATCACAGAGGGATAGGGAGAGTGTGAGAGAAAGACTGTTACCATACAGTCATGGATGCTAACAGTAACAGTTGAACATAGCCAATCAGAGATCCTGATTCACAGCTATCAAGTGCCACTGTTTTTTGTGAGGGGGTGGTCTCAGATCATGTGGTCTCAGATCATTTTGTATTATTCTATATGTACACCCGAGACTCTCCATTGAAAATTATATGTTACATTTCGTATTTTATGTATTCATTTGTGGAAGACCATCATCCATTTTTAATGATATGTTATGAATTACAATTTGTATGATATGTTACGAATTGTAATTTTGAAAATATGTTGGGAATTGCAATTTGTACAATGTTTTTTAAATAATTTGCAAAACATATATTATGTTATGAATTCCAATTTGTTGTGGCTAACGTCATCAACTTATGTATGAATTTTAACCACTTTAAAATGGACATACATCAATCATGTCAAAGCTCAAAAACACATACTGTACAATGATCAAAAATATAAATGCAACATGCAACAATTTCAAAGATTTTACTGAGTTACAGGTCTTATAAGAAAATCAGTCAATTGAAATAAATAAATTAGGCCCTAATCTATGTATTATGGATCCCCATTAGTTCCTGCCAATTAGTTCCTCCAACTATCCTTCCTGGGGTCCAGCAAAAATAAGGCAGTTTTGTCACGAGTACCTCTCCTTGTTCGGGCAGTGCTCGGCGTTCGACGTCACCGGTCTTCTAGCCATCATTGATCAATTTTTTTATTTTCCATTGGTTTTGTCTTGTCTTCCCACACACCTGTTTTCAATCCCATTCATTACCTGTTGTGTATTTAACCCTCTGTTTCCCCTCATGTCTTTGTCAGAGATTGTTTATTGTCAGTGTAGTGGTTTTTTTGTATAGGTGTGCGGCGGGTCTTCATACCCATATTTGTTTATATTCATTTTTCTTATTAGTGTTATGGAGCATGTTACTTGGACATTTATTAAAATACTCAATTTTACACTCCGTTTGACTCACCTGCGCCTGACTTCCCTGCCACCTATACACATATTTCTGACAGAATCTCTGACCCTAAATTATGAAGTCAGCAGGAGAGGACACTACGCTCATGGAGGTGGAGGAACGCGTCCGGGAACAAGCAGAGGAGATTGACTGTTTAAGCTCCGTCATGGATCGCATTGTCCAGAATATGGATCGCTGGGAGAGACGGAGTTTCTCCAGCGCCAGCGCCACCACCACAACCGGAATCTCCCTTGAACGCTTTTTCCCCTCCGGAACCGAAGATCCATTTATCCCTACCCACGGGATACAACGGAGATACTGCCGGCTGCCAGGGTTTCCTACTTAAACTGAATTTATATCTAACCACGGCCTCCCCAGTACCATCTGACCGTGAGAAGAGTTACGCCCTCGTCTCATGCCTCACCGGGAAAGCCCTGGAATGGGCCAGCGCTGTGTGTAGACAGGAGGATGCGGCGTTGGACCATTTTGAGGAGTTCACCCGCCAATTCCGGATAGTATTCGACCATCCACCCGAAGGCAGACCGACGGGTGAGCGCCTCTATCATCTGAGGCAGGAGACGAGGAGTGCACAGGAGTTTGCTTTGGAGTTTAGGACCTTGGCTGCCGCTGGATGGAGCGACAGGGCCCTGATCGACCATTACCGTTGTAGTCTACGCGAGGACGTCCGTCGGGAGCTGGCCTGTAGAGACACCACCCTCACCTTCGACCAGCTGGTGGACATGTCCATCAGGCTGGACAACATGCTGGCTACTCGTGGACGTCTAGATCGGGGTCTGGTTGTTCCATCCTCCCGCACCCTCTCCCGAACCTATGGAATTGGGAGGGATGGTGCGCAGGGAGACCGGAGGGGGTTCCCGCTCGAGCATCATTCATGGTCGCAGAGGGCACACTGCTGGTCGGTGCCGGGTTGGTTCCTCTGGGAATAGAGAAGGCAGGCAGGGCATTCTGGCATCACCCCAGGTGAGTAGGCACCATTCTCATCCAGAGCCCTCTGTTGCACTAATGTTTGTCTCGGTCTCTCTTCCTTTTTTTTTATCCCCTGCATTCCCAGTATAAGGCGCTAGTAGATTCAGGTGCGGCTGGGAATTTCATTAATAAAAGTTTTCTACCGAAGTCGTTGCCTTCTTGTTCGGGCGGTGCTCGGCGTTCGACGTCACCGGTCTTCTAGCTATCATTGATCCATTTCATTTTCCATTGGTTTTGTCTTGTCTTCCCACACCTGTTTTCAATCCCATTCATTACCTGTTGTGTATTTAACCCTCTGTTTCCTCATGTCTTTGTCAGAGATCGTTTATTGTCAGTGTAGTGGTTTTTTTTGTATAGGTTCGGGTCTTCGTACCCATATTTGTTTATATTCATTTTTCTTATTAGTGTTATGGAGCATGTTACTTGGACATTTA
Source organism: Oncorhynchus tshawytscha (assembly GCF_018296145.1). Taxonomy (NCBI): domain Eukaryota; kingdom Metazoa; phylum Chordata; class Actinopteri; order Salmoniformes; family Salmonidae; genus Oncorhynchus; species Oncorhynchus tshawytscha. Next base: position 54,954,752 of record NC_056431.1, on the reverse strand, counting down.
TTCAAAGACTCCATTTTACACTCCGTTTGACTCTCCTGCGCCTGACTTCCCTGCCACCTATACACATATTTCTGACAAGTTTATACAATTTTAAAACATTAAAATACATCCACAGATTTCACAACACACTGTGTGCCCTCAGGCCCGTACTGCACCACTACCACATACCACTGCCACACACCACTACCACATATCTAAAACCTTCCCCAACCAGAAACTGTGGATTGAAAGAGCAACCACTGCTTTTAATCAGGGCAACCGGAAACATGATCGAATACAAACAGTGTAGCTATTCCCTCTGCAAGGCAATTAAACAAACTCAGCGTCAGTATAGAGACAAGGTAGTCGCAATTGAACGGCTCAGACAGAGGCATGTGGCAGTGTCTACAGTCAATCACGGACTACAAAAAGAAAACCAGCCCCGTCGCGGACACCGATGTCTTGCTCCCAGACAAACTAAACAACTTATTTGCTCGCTTTGAGGACCGTACAGTGCCACTAGCACGGCCCGCCACCAAAACCTGCAGGCTCTCCTTCACCGCAGCCAATGTGAGTAACATTTAAACGTGTTAACCCTCGCAGGGCTGCCAGACCAGACGGCACCCTAGCCGCATCCTCGGAGCATGCGCAGACCAGCTGGCTGGTGTGTTTACGGACATATTCAATCAATCCCTATCCCAGTCTGCTGTTCCCACATGCTTCAAGAGGACCACCATTGTTCCTGTTCCCAAGAATGATAAGGTAACTGAGCTAAACCACTACCGCCCCATATTACTCACTTCCGTCATCATGAAGTGCTTTGAGAGACTAGTCAAGGATCATATCACCTCCACCCTACCTGAGACCCTAGACCCACTCCAATTGACTTACCGCCCCAATATATCCACAGACGATGCAATCGCAATCACACTGCCCTAACCCATCTGGACAAGAGGAATACCTATGTGAGAATGCTGTTCATCGACTACAGCTCAGCATTTAACACCATAGTACCCTCCAAACTCATCATTAAGCTCGAGACCCTGGGTATCAACCCCGCCCTGTGCAACTGGGTCCTGGACTTTCTGACGGGCCGCCCCCAGGTGGTGAGAGTAGGACACAACATCTCCACCCCGCTGATCCTCAACACTGGGGCCCCACAAGGGTGCGTTCTCAGCCCTCTCCTGTACTCCCTGTTCACCCATGACTGCGTGGCCATGCACGCCTCCAACTCAATCTTTAAGTTTGCAGGTGACACTACAGTGGTAGGCTTGATTACCAACAACGACGAGACGGCCTACAGGGAGGAGGTGAGGGCCCTCGAAGTGTGGTGTCAGGAAAATAACCTCACACTCAACGTCAACAAAACAAAGGAGATGATCATGGACTTCAGGGAACAGCAGAGGGAGCAGCCCCTATCCACATCAATGGGACTGTAGTGGAGAAGGTGGAAAGTTTTAGGTTCCTCAACGTACACATCACGGACAAACTGAAATGGTCCACCCTTACAGACAGTGTGGTGAAGGCGGTGAAACAGTGCCTCTTCAACCTCAGGTGGCTGAAATTCGGCTTGTCACCAAAAGCACTCACAAACTTTTACAGGTGCACAATCAAGAGCATCCTATCGGGCTGTATCACCGCCTGGTACGGCAACTACTCCGCCCACAACCATAAGGCTCTCCAGAGGGTACTGAGGTCTGCACAATGCATTACCGGGGTCAAACTACCTGCCCTTCAGGACACCTACACTACCCGATGTCACAGGAAGGCCAAAAGATTGTCAAGAACAACATCCACCCGAGCCACTGCCTGTTCACCCCGCTATCATCCAGAAGGTGAGGTCAGTACAGGTGCATCACAGCTGGGACCGAGAGACTGAAAAACTGTCACTAACATTGAGTGGCTGCTGCAAACATACTGACTCAAATCTCTAGCCACTTTCATAATTAAACATTGGATGTAATAAATGTATCACTAGTCACTATCAACAATACCACCTTATACCCTACATTACTCATCTCATATGTATACACTGTACTCTATACCATCTACTGCATCTTGCCTATGCCGTTCGGCCATCGCTTATCCATATATTTATATGTACATATTCTTGTTAATTCCTTTACACTTGTGTGTATAAGGTAGTTGTTGTGAAATTGTTAGTTAGATATTACTGCATGGTCGGAACTCGAAGCACAAGCATTTCGCTACACTCACATTATCTGCTAACCATGTGTATGTGACCAATAAAATGTGATTTGATTTATCTACAGTACTAAATCCATGTGTATGTATAGTGCATATGTTACCGTGTGTGTATGCATGTTTCTGTGCCAATGTTTGTGTTGCTTCACAGTCCCCGCTGTTCCATAAGATGTTTTTTAAATCTTATTTTACTGCTTGCTTCAGTTACTTGATGTGGAATAGAGTTCCATGTAGTCATGGCTCTATGTAGTACTGTGAGCCTCCCATAGACTGTTCTGGACTTCGGGACTGTGAAGAGACCTCTTGTGGCATGTCTTGGGAATACATATATGCATCTGTTGGATCGGTATTTGTCTGTGAAGAGCACTCTACTCCAGCATGCCAGTGGCCATCGAAGGTGAGCATTTGCCCACTGAAGCCAGTTACAACTGCAGTCAGGTAATAATGGCGCCGGAGGAGATTTGTACCGTCTCTTATGACCGAAAAGAGCTTCTGGATATCAGAATAGCAATTACTCACCTCATACTGGACGAAGATTTTTTCTTTAACAAGGCAGACGCAAAGAATTTACTTCAGATACCAGGCAAGGCTCAAATCCCCATAATTTTCATACAGAAGAGAAGGCAATATAGGGGTCATAGGTCGGGGTGCCTTGTAAAAATAAGACGGTGAGTTGGTAACCCGCCTCCACCATCCCTCCTATTAGCCAACGTGCAATCATTGGATAATAAACTGGATGAGCTGCGATCAAGACTATCCTACCAATGGGATATTAACAACTGTAATATCACCGATTCGTGGCTTAAGGACGACATGGATAACATATAGCTGAGTTTCCGTGCATCAGCAAGATATAACAGCTGCCTCCGGTAAGACAAGGGGTGGCGGTCTGTGTCTATTTGTTAATAACAGCTGGTGCATGAAATCTAATATTAAGGAAGTAGAGGTAGACTATCACATGATAAGCTGCCGACCACACTATTTAACAAAATAGTTTTCATCTATATTTTCATAGCTGTCTATTTACCTTTACAAACCGATGCTGGCACTAAGACCGCACTCAACGAGCTGTATAAGGCCATAAGAAGAAAGAAAATGCTGATCCAGAGGTGGCTCTCCTAATGGCCGGGGACTTTAATGCAGGGAAACTAAAATCTGTTTTACCTCATTTCTACCAGCATGTTACATGTGCAACCAGAAGAAAATAAAACCTTTACTCCACACACAGAGACGCGTACAAAGTTCTCCCTCGCCCTCGATTTGTCAAATCTGACCATAACTCTATCCTCCTGATTCCTGCTTACAAGCAAAAATGGAAGCAGGAAGTACCAGTGACTCGCTCAATATGGAAGTGGTCAGATGACGCAGATGCTAAACTACAGGACTGTTTTGCTAGCACAGACTGGAAAAAGTTCCAGGATTCTTCCAATTGCATTGAGGAGTACACCACATCAGTCACAGGCTTCATGAATAAGTGCATCGATGACGTCGTCCCCACAATGACCATACGTACCCCAACCAGAAGCCATGGATTACAGGCAAAAAAGCTCATCACTAAGCTAAGGACCCTGGGACTAAACACCTCCCTCTGAAACTGGATCCTGGACTTCCTGACGGGCCGTAGCTAACAACACATCTGCCATGCTGATCCTCAACACGGGGGCCCCTCAGGGGTGCGAGCTCAGTTCCCTCCTGTACTCCCGGCTCACCCATGACTACATGGCCAAGCACGACTCCAACACCATCGTTAAGTTTGCAGATGACACAACAGTGGTAGGCCTGATCACTGACAACAATGAGACAGCCTATAGGGAGGAGGTCAGAGACCTGGCAGTGTGGTGCCAGGATACCAACCTCTCCCTCAGTGTGAATAAAACAAAGGAGATGATTGTGGACTACAGGAAAAGGAGGGCCGTGCATGCCCCCATTCTCATTGACGGGGCTGTAGTGGAGCAGGTTGAGAGCTTCAAGTTCCTTGGTGTCCACAACACCAACAAACTATCATGGTTCAAATACACCAAGACAATCGTGAAGAGGGCATGCCTATTCCCCCTTGGAGACGGAAAAGATTTGGCATGGGTCCTCAGATCCTCAAAAAGCTCTACAGCTGCACCATCGAGAGCATCCTGACTGGTTGCATCACTGCCTGGCATGGCAACTGCTCGGCCTCCGACTGCAAGGCACAACAGAGGGTAGTGCATACGGCCGAGTTCATCACTGGGGCCAAGTTTCCTCCAGCCACCCTAGTCATAGACTGTTCTCCCTGCTACCGCACGACAAGCGGTACCGGAGTGCCAAGTCTAGGTCCAAGGGGCCTCTCAACAGCTTTTACCCCAAAGCCATAAGACTCCTGAACAGCTAATCAAATGGCAGTTGGTGCAGAACTTCTTCGGTTGTGCAAACCCACAGTTTCATCAGCTGTCCAGGTCGCTGGTATCAGACGATCCCGCAAGTGAAGAAGTCGGATGTGGAGGTCCTGGGCTGACGTTGTTACAAGTGGTCTGCAGTTGTGAGGTCAGTTGTACGTACTGCCAAATTCTCTAAAACGACGTTGCCACCTGGCAACCTTCACACGTTGTAGAGTACATGCCCTGATGAATTGTTCTGAGGGCAAACAGGGTGCAACTCAATATTAAGAAGATGTTCCTAATGTTTTGTACACTCAGTGTAAGTAATCCATACCCAACTCTCCAGTAAGTTGTGACAAACTAATTTACAAAACTCTGTTTTGGATGAGACTGATCAAAATGATCCTATTTACACTTTGGTCAATTTTGACACTGGAATGAAAGTGTTTGACTCGAGAAGTTGGTTCTTAGGGGCAGTTGACATTTAAGCAAACAATATCTTGGCGCTTTTAGGGTTAAGACACAATGGTGAACACCTAGCCTGGTCCCAGATCTGTTTCTGCTGTCTTGCCAACTCCTTGTCACTCATTGTCACACCAATGTTTGGAGGAGAGCAAGAGAGCAGAAACAGTCCGGCATCCAGGCTAGTGAATATCAGGCTAGATGAAAAACTTGTATACCAAGTTACCAACCATGCAAGCAAAACACCAAACTCGATTTGAGTGTACAGTACAATAAGGACTAGACGAGTCAGCAGTCAGCCCTCTATCTTTGTTGTGTTGAGTTGTTGGTGGTGAGTGGTGGGTATATTGCTGTATTGCTTTTGGACTGTGTTTCGGTTCTCCCCCCCTGCCCTTCCACCACCACCACCTGCCTTCATGTCCCCCATCAACTCCCAACTCCCAACCCCAAGCCATTCAGGCACTCCAAAATGAATGAGGCTGTAACTGAGTCTAGGGGACAGATGGGACCTATTTATAGGGCACTGCGGAGAGGTGTGAAGTTTCTTGGGATTTCTAAGAAAGGGACCATGACTCCTTAAGGGGGCTGAATGATGCAGTCTCTCTGGCCTGCTGTAGGGCTGGTGGCTCACTGTGACACTCACAGCCCCTCAACTGGCCAGACAGTGATTAAACAGGGCCAGGCTAAACAAAGTACAAATCTGCCCTTAGCCTGTGACTGACAGAGAGAAAAAGAGAGAAGAGGGGGGAAGAGAGAGAGAGAGCGGTGGGGAGGGAGGGATTAAAGCCAATTAGAGATTAGACACAATTAAACCCAAACAAATCATGAGAAAACAAAAAGATAATTACTTGACACATTGGCAAGAATTTACAAAAAAACAGAGCAAGCTAGAATGCTATTTGGCCCTTAACAGAGAGTACACAGTGGCAGAATACCTGACCACTGTGACTGACCCAAAATTAAGTACATCTTTGATTCTGTACAGACTCCGTGAGCATAGTCTTGCTTTTGAGAAAGACCTGCATGGCTCACAAGAGAAGACAGGCTATGTGCACTACCCACAAAATGAGGTGGAAACTGAGCTGCACTTCCTAACCTCCTGCCAAATGTAAGACTATATTAAAGACATATATTTCCCTCAGATTACACAGACCCACACATAATTCGAAATCAAATCACATTTTGATAAACAACCATATCTATTGGGTGAAATACCACAATGTGCCATCACAGCGGCAAGATTTGTGACCTGTTCCCACAAGAAAAGGGCAACCAGTGAAGAACAAAACCATTGTAAATACAACCTATATTTATGTATATTTTCCCGTTTGTACTTCAACTATTTGCACATTATTACAACACTGTATACAGATATAATAGGACATTTGAAATGTCTTTATTCTTTTAAAACTTTTGTGAGTGTAATGTTTACTGTTTCTTTTTTATGGTTTTTTTCACTTTTGTTTATCTATTTCACATATGTTTCCTATGCCAATAAAGCCCTTAAATTGAAATTGGGTGGGGGGGGGGGTGGGGGGCAGTGGTAACCTAACACTAAACTGAGGAATGGTCGGAGGGAGGGACATCCACCACCACAAGGGATTTTATCTTTCACTCCAAGAACTACCTGAGGTCCTTTGGGTATAAATGATGTCCTCTGGATGCTTCCCTTGATGTTATCCTCCAGTCACCACACAGGGCTTGATCCTAACTTTATGTTGGCTCATGTACAACTCAGACTTTCACAGAAATCCAAGGTTTGTTTTAGTGGTACTTGTGCACAAGTTAGAAGATAAGAGAGGCTCTCCATTCAATCACTTAGATTTTTTTTATAGAACCCTAATGATCATGAAAAACAAACAATGAAACACAATTAAGAGGAGCATGAGACACAAGTATGCAGCTATTGATAGTATCAGCTGCTGCAGGTACTGAAAAACTATTGCAACAAGTAAGTAAGTGCAACTAGGCCCACCAGTGAGACATCATAGTGTTAAGAGTACCTTATTTCTGCCAGGTTAAAGTAACACTGGATCTTCACAGGATGCTGCCTGCTTTTGCACCGGTCTCACCTGTTGTGGTGCAGTCAAACCAACCCTAACCGACAACAGGCCTAATCTAAGTGCTGCCATCTAGTGCTGTACATCAGTCCTGTATCAGATGGTTTCAGTACTTAGAGAAGTAAAAGCTACTTAAGTTATACTCATACCCGTATATGGGTTGAAAATGGCAGATTTGGGCACTGATAAGCACCTAAATTGGAGCACAGTGGCTGTACGGTAACATGCGATAAATGACATCAGAGCTCAGGCTCTGCACTTCACAGCTCTGTAGGGGTTTTGACTGACAGCTGTTCTGAACTTGAGCACCGCACGCAACAAGAAGTTGCAACCATCCCTCTCACTAATTGGGCAACCTTTGCAGGGAAATGCTGTAAATTAAAGCCTAAAACTGTAAGATCATGTTTTATAACTTAGCTAGCTATGTTGGAAATAGAACAAGCTTTCAAATGATTCCCCCCTGACCCCGTTTGTGATTTAAAATGGGTTGTTTCTGGATTGTGTAAACAACAGTAATTGTGTGATGACGGGATGCAGGGTTGTGTTCTAAACAAAACAAATACAAGTGTGCTTGCTCTAGTTCCCCAACAGCACAGCTATAGGCTAGTTTAAAAAAGAACCGTATGGTTTAAGACTCTTCTTTGAGTAACAAAAGTGCATTGGAATTACTTAGAAACTGTACAAACTTTGGAGAGGTGTGTGGCTACTTGAAGACACCAGTTAGTCCTCGCACCCTGGTAATTTATTTGTCTTACGTTGCACTTACCCCGCATTGTCCGAGAATATTCTTATCATGTTACTGAATGTATCCAGAGTATTTTCAGATTTAGTTATCAACAATTATGGCGAAAAGTACAGTAAATGTAAAATGCACATCAAATCAACAGTCAGAGCCAGTCTTGTGTCAGGTGAAATGTTGTGTCTTCAATTTTGGTCTAATACTTTTCCCATAATCTCCAAACGGTTCCCTGTCAGTTGCTACCATGCTTAACCAGATATTATCCTTGTGCAAGTTTCCCCCCTGCCGTTACATTCCTGTATTGTCTTCAATAATTGTCTACTATTCATATAACTTGAATTCATGTTCAACCTGAATTTCCTTCCTGAAATTAGGGAAGTTATTGAAAAGTAGGCTAAATGTTCTATGAGACGTCAAATGATGGTGTATTATACTGTAATACCTGCTGTTATGTATGCTGGTGAAATGTCCTGTCTCTGAATTTGTATAATTCATGCCAAACCCAGCAGCAAAATGGTCAGAGAGGGAGGAAGACGGGGATAGAGGGGATTAGGGAGCTTGTTGTTGAGCGGAGAGCAGAACATAGCAGAACATACCACAGAGTATTGAAGGCTCTCTTCTCTACTCCCTGTTGCTGTTACTATTCTACTATTATCACTGTGACTGTACCCTATGTCTGTATCCCTTCTCTGCATCCCAGGTGGCATACTTTTGACCAGGGTTTTGACCAAAACTAGTGCACTACATAGAGAATAGAGTAACATTTGCGACTGAGCCCTTCTCTACCAGCAAATTCAAGGCTGGCCATAATGCTGCTCATAAGATGGAAAATTGCTTAGTGACTGGATGGAGAACATGAGAAGGATGAGAGCTGAAACGCATAGGGCATTTACTGACTGTAGGACCTGTGTCTAGATGGTATCATATTCCCTGCAGTGCACTACTTTTGACCAGGGCCCATATACTGTATAGTGCACTGGTCAAAAGTAGTGCACAATGTAAGGGATAAGGCACCATTTGGAGGAAGCCTAGCTGTAATTAGCAACTGTAAGCAATGGACGGATCCCCCTGTGTTGATTGGTTGGCCTTGGTGCTAATGAGGGTCCAGTGTCTTATTGGAGGCCCCTTCACATTATCTGTCAGCCAAGTTACAGTTTTCAGATGTCTGTCATGCGTGAGTGCCTGAAAATAAACCAGGGTAGGCTTGTTCCTCCTTGTTGCCAGATTTCCTAGCACTGCCTTGTCTGGTGTTGGAGAAATGGTAGATGAGAAGGTAGGTTTGTGAATGTTTTACGATGATTTAGTATTGTCCCAAGATAGTAAAACATAGCAGTATGTGGAGAGATATAATTAAAACTCATTTTTCTACCACTCCACAAAGTTCTTGTTAACAAACTATAGTTTTGGCATGTTGGTTAGGACATCTACTTTGTGCATGACACAAGTACATTTTTGAACAATTGTTTACAGATATATTATTTCACTTATAACTCACATTATCACAATTCCAGTGGGTCAGAGGTGTGCATACACCAAGTTGACTGTGCCTTTAAACAGCTTGGAAAATTCCAGAAAATTATGTCATGGCTTTAGAAGCTTCTGATAGGCTAATTTACATCATTTGAGTCAATTGGAGGTGAAGCAACATCTCAAGACATCAGTCAGGAAGTTAAAGCTTGGGTCTTCCAAATGGACAATGACCCCAAGCATACTTCCAAAGTTGTGGCAAAATGGCTTAGAGGCAACAAAGTCAAGGTATTGGAACAAATTTGTGGGCAGAACTGAAAAAGCGTGTGTGAGCAAGGAGGCCTACAAACCTGACTCAGTTACACCAGCTCTGTCAGGAGGAATGTGCCAAAATTCACCCAACTTATTGTGGGGAGCTTGTGGAAGACTACCCCAAACGTTTGACAATTTAAACAATTTTAAAGTTAAACAAGTTAAACAATTTAAAGGCAATGCTACCAAATACTGATTGAGTGTATATAAACTTCTGACCCACTGGGAATGTGATGAAAGAAATAAAAGCTGAAATAAATCATTCTCTCTGCTATTATTCTGACATTTCACATTCTTAATATAAAGTGGTGATCCTAACTGACCTAAGACAGGAATTTTTTTCCAGGATTAAATGTCAGGATTTGTGAAAAACTGAGTTTAAATGTATTTGGCTAAGGTGTGTGTAAACTTCCGACTTCAACTGTACCTTACAGTCTTAAGTATGAAGGGAAGGTCCATGTGCAAATCTGTCCTAGTGACAAGCTGGCAGCTATATAAGTAGCCTCTTCATTTTCACCCTATAACTCATTAATCTACTTATCTTTACATCTCTTACTCTACTTTTCTTTACATTGCTGCCATTGTACCCGACAGTGGCCAAACTGACCATTCGTTATTTAGTCCTCTCCGAGAATGGCCACTGGAGGACACTAGTGCACTACAAGTGAATTGACTCCATTTGCATCCCAAATGGCACCCTATTCCCTTTATTGTGCACTACTTTGGAATAGGATGCCTTTTGGGACTGAATCCATGTGGATAAACTTAGATACAAGGGGAAACCTGACCTGTGTAGTGGAAGTCTACTAGGGTTTATAAATGATCCCATGTCTCTAGAGGTCCATAAAAACTGTTTCTGAGGGAATGGAAGGTGGACAGTAAATGAGAGGAGGTTATTAAGGATGCAAGGTACATTTTGAGTGTATTGACATTTATATAGTAACTAATACCAGATAGTGTTGGTGAATTGAATCTTTCTTAGCCCTTTTTTATTCACTCAAAGTAGGTGTGAGAGCAAAACATGGAGGATTGTATAGGTGAGTCACTCAGATTTTATTTGGATGTTCGTTGTCCATCTGTTTTGGAGTGGATCTGAACGAAGAAGGAGGGAGCAACTTTTGAATCTGCAACTGATATATTGGAACTTGTTTCTTATCATCATGATGTCTACCTAAGGGTCACTGGTCAGGTGACCTGGATTGGTGACCAGGTGACCTGGACCAAAGGGGGTCACTGACCACTCATTGTCCTGAGTGTCTTTCTTCTTCTCTCTTTCTGTCTCCCTCTCTACCTTTGTCTCTCTCTCTCACTCTTTCCAATCTCTCTCTCTTTCTCCTGTCTCTTACTCTTTCTCTCTCCCCCTCCCTCTTTAAAACAGGGTTTAAAGAAAAGGATGCACTTGCAAATGGCCAAAAAGGGGCCTTGCAGAGGAGCACTTATTCTGGTACAGTCCAACCTGTTTTAGGACCATGACCATTCATACTGTACTGAATACCCGTGTGACTGTTAATGTGGATATATTATATTTAACAACCATTTTGTACTCTGCTGCTGTATGATTCATGTCCTAATATTTTCTCATTTCCCCTGTGTCAGGTTGTTAAAACTGCTGCTTTACATACTGTATGGTTTGAAACTTAATGTAATATTGTCAACTTATAATACAGTTATTATACTGTAATAATAACCAACAACATACACAGTTAAAAACTGTTCCAATAAAAAAAGTAGGTATGAAAGGTCAAACTGAAAAGAATCAATCTCCACACTACATAATGATCCAAAAATAAAATATAATCATGGCTGCCTCTGCCCTGCATGAAGTTAACACATGAATGACACCCTCTAGATCAGGGATGGCCCCCTCTTGACAGGGGAGAGAATTTATTTTAGTTTTACAGTTCATTTCTACACATTTTGTCATAGGGTGGAGAGAAATGTTTGCAGTTTTTAATATGACCCAAAAAACTATGGGGGTACCCCGGTCGGTAATCCGACCATGATTGCTACAAGTTTAGTACCCTTTAAGCTCATCATTAAGCTCGGGGCAATGGGTCTGAACCCCGCCCTGTGCAACTGGGTCCTGGACTTCCTGATGGGCCGCCGTCAGGTGGTGAAGGCAGGAAACAACACCTCCACTTCGCTGATCCTCAGCTCAGCCCTCTCCTGTTCACCCTGTTCACCCATGACTGTGTGGCCTCTCACGCCTCCAACTGAATCGTCAAGGCCTACTACACAACAGTAGTAGGCGTGATTATCAACAATGACGAGACAGCCTACAGGGAGGAGGTGAGGGCCCTGGGAGAGCGGTGCCAGGAAAATAACCTCTCACCCAATGTCAACAAAACAAAGGAGCTGATTATGGGCTTCAGGAAACAGCAGAGGGAGCACGCCCCTATCCACATTGACGGGACCCCAGTGGAGAAGGAGGAAAAAGCTTCAAGTTCCTCGGTGTACACATCCCTGACGACAGTGCCTCTTCAACCTCAGGAGGCTGAAGAAATTTGGCTTGGCCCCTAAAACCCCCACAAACTTTTACAGATGCACAATTGAGAGCATCCTGTCAGGCTGTCTCACCCTCTGGCACGGCAACTGCACCGCCAACAACGGCAGGGCTTTCAAGAGGATGGTGCGGTCTGACCAATGTATCACCGGGGGCAAACTACCTGCCCTCCAGGACACCTACAGCACCCGATGTCACAGGACGGCCAAAAAGATAATCAAGGACATCAACCACCCGAGTCACTGCCTGTTACCACTATCATCCAAAAGGCAAGGTCAGTACAGGGGCATCAAAGCTGGGACCGAGAGACTGAAAAACAGCTTCTATCTTTTATTTATTTATTTTACCTTTATTTAACCAGGTAGGCAAGTTGAGAACAAGTTCTCATTTACAATTGCGACCTGGCCAAGATAAAGCAAAGCAGTTCGACACATACAACGACACAGAGTTACACATGGAGTAAAACAAAAATACAGTCAATAATACAGTATAAACAAGTCTATATACAATGTGAGCAAATGAGGTGAGAAGGGAGGTAAAGGCAAAAAAGGCCATGGTGGCAAAGTAAATACAATATAGCAAGTAAAACACTGGAATGGTAGTTTTGCAATGGAAGAATGTGCAAAGTAGAAATAAAAATAATGGGGTGCAAAGGAGCAAAATAAATAAATAATTTAAATACAGTTGGGAAAGAGGTAGTTGTTTGGGCTAAATTATAGGTGGGCTATGTACAGGTGCAGTAATCTGTGAGCTGCTCTGACAGTTGGTGCTTAAAGCTAGTGAGGGAGATAAGTGTTTCCAGTTTCAGAGATGTTTGTAGTTCGTTCCAGTCATTGGCAGCAGAGAACTGGAAGGAGAGGCGGCCAAAGAAAGAATTGGTTTTGGGGGTGACTAGAGAGATATACCTGCTGGAGCGTGTGCTACAGGTGGGAGATGCTATGGTGACCAGCGAGCTGAGATAAGGGGGGACTTTACCTAGCAGGGTCTTGTAGATGACATGGAGCCAGTGGGTTTGGCGACGAGTATGAAGCGAGGGCCAGCCAACGAGAGCGTACAGGTCGCAATGGTGGGTAGTATATGGGGCTTTGGTGACAAAACGGATGGCACTGTGATAGACTGCATCCAATTTGTTGAGTAGGGTATTGGAGGCTATTTTGTAAATGACATCGCCAAAGTCGAGGATTGGTAGGATGGTCTGTTTTACAAGGGTATGTTTGGCAGCATGAGGGAAGGATGCTTTGTTGCGAAATAGGAAGCCAATTCTAGATATAACTTTGGATTGGAGATGTTTGATATGGGTCTGGAAGGAGAGTTTACAGTCTAACCAGACACCTAAGTATTTGTAGTTGTCCACGTATTCTAAGTCAGAGCCGTCCAGAGTAGTGATGTTGGACAGGCGGGTAGGTGCAGGTAGCGATCGGTTGAAGAGCATGCATTTAGTTTTACTTGTATATAAGAGCAATTGGAGGCCACGGAAGGAGAGTTGTATGGCATTGAAGCTTGCCTGGAGGGTTGTTAACACAGTGTCCAAAGAAGGGCCGGAAGTATACAGAATGGTATCGTCTGCGTAGAGGTGGATCAGAGACTCACCAGCAGCAAGAGCGACCTCATTGATGTATACAGAGAAGAGAGTCGGTCCAAGAATTGAACCCTGTGGCACCCCCATAGAGACTGCCAGAGGTCCGGACAGCAGACCCTCCGATTTGACACACTGAACTCTATCAGAGAAGTAGTTGGTGAACCAGGCGAGGCAATCATTTGAGAAACCAAGGCTGTCGAGTCTGCCGATGAGGATGTGGTGATTGACAGAGTCGAAAGTCTTGGCCAGATCAATGAATACGGCTGCACAGTAATGTTTCTTATCGATGGCGGTTAAGATATCGTTTAGGACCTTGAGCGTGGCTGAGGTGCACCCATGACCAGCTCTGAAACCAGATTGCATAGCAGAGAAGGTATGGTGAGATTCAAAATGGTCGGTAATCTGTTTGTTGACTTGGCTTTCGAAGACCTTAGAAAGGCATGGTAGGATAGATATAGGTCTGTAGCAGTTTGGGTCAAGAGTGTCCCCCCCTTTGAAGAGGGGGATGACCGCAGCTGCTTTCCAATCTTTGGGAATCTCAGAAGACACAAAAGAGAGGTTGAACAGGCTAGTAATAGGGGTGGCAACAACATCTCAAGGCCATCAGACTGTTAAAAAGCCATCACTAGCCGGCTTCCACCCGGTTACGCAACCCTGAACCTTAGAGGCTGCTGCCCTATATACAAAGACTTGGAATCACTGGCCACTTTAATAATGGAACACTAGTCAATTTAATAATGTTAAAATAATGTTATCATACTGTTACTCATCTCATATGTATATACTGTAATCTATTCTACTGTACCCAAGCTTTTTTAGTCAATGCCACTCCGACATTGCTTGATCAAACATTTGTATATTTCTTAATTTCATTCTTTTAATTTTAGATGTGTGTATTGTTGTGAATTGTTTTTGATACTACTGCACTGTTAGATCCTACTGCACTGTTGGAGATAGGAACACAAGCATTCCGCTACACCCACAATAACATCTGCTAAATATGTGTATGTGACCAATAACATTTGATTTGATTGGAGTTTTAATAGCTGGTTGGACTATTTTACCAATCTAAACACATTTAGCTGACAAGGGCTAATTGAGTGACTGTCAGTGACTAACATAACAAGAGAAAGACTCCCTATGCAGAACCAAATGTCAAAATTGCACCTTTTTTTCCCCCCTGATTGAGTTGATTGGGTGGAACCATTTTACCGGCTTCTAACATGGACACACACACACAGATACAGGGAGAGAGAGACTGCTGAACCCAGCAGAGTGGCAGGCAGAGGCAGCTCTCTCTAGTGACTGACTGACTGGCCATGTTCAACAAACCCAGTGAGGTACCTCCCCCCATCCTGCTTCAGACCAGTGGTCAGTGGTGGTGGTGGCTCTTCATTGCCAGACAGCAGCTGGGGGCTATAGAGAAATGACCAAAGGTTGGTGGAAAAAGTAAAATGCAATTTATGTCAAAGCACCAAAGCAGTGTTAATAATATATGGTTAATTGGGCTTATTTTCTTGTTATCTGCTCCATTAGAATATAGCCGATGATTCCCCATGGAGACGAACCATCCTGAAACGCAATCACATATAAACATGTACCACACATGTAATAAAGTGCCATGTTTGATGGAACTCACTAAATAAAGAAGAAACCTTTCTGCTCTTAGGTTATACTCAGATGTAGGATCTTAATATTATCACTCTTTTGTTGCTGAGAAATGTCCTGCACAGCAGGAGATGTAAACCTGTAGTGTATTTTAGTTTTAAAAGGGCTTCTAAAGTTTGTAATGACCACTTTGATATTTCAGACTGGATTTTTAAAATGTATTTTATTTAACCTTTATTTAACTAGGCAAGTCAGTTAAGAACAAATTGTTATTTACAATGACCGCCTACCCAGGCCAAATCCTTCTCTAACCCACTGGGCCAATTGTGCGTCAGCCTATGATTTGACCTAACAAACCCCTAACCCCTACAAAAGTGTCCATTAATTATAATCCAGATAATAATGAATATTTCCTGTGGCTGTAGAGTTATTTTCCTGCTAGGGTTGCAAACTAGCTCAAATTAAATCAGCATCTGTAACCTAAACCTATCATAAACCTATTATATGGAGCAAATGGTCAAGTTAGTCATGTTACAGTGAACTGAGTTCACATGAAAGTAATATTTTCCTCGGGAGTTTATGCATACTAGGAATATGTTGGAACGTAGTCGTAGAAGAGCATGCTGTATATAATACAAATATTCTGTGACTGTGACATATGCATCATGCAAAGCAAGCATGGTTGGTTCAACGCTAACAGCGCAGAATTCTTTACATGGTTTCAGCCACCATGTTCACCGATTTGCGGCCAATCAAAATGATGAGCGGAAAGAAACGCGCAGAAGAAAACAACGTGGCAGCCAATTGCAGCCAACCCACGTTGATCGGCTCTTTGCATTCGGAGTTATCTGTCTGGAATCCTTTGGATGAGACACGCGGGCTGCTTGAGCCCAAATTCATTCATTTCAGTGGACCGCTCTTTCTCAATAGAACAACTTTGACAACAACACATTCTGCACGGATTCATTTTTCCCTTGTAGGACAACATCTAACAGAGTCAGAATAAGTGAATTAAAGACGGAATATGACAAAAATATTGACAGCCTGCAACGTCGTCAAATCACTGAGGCAAGGATGGCTCGCAGCCAGAAGAAGCAGCAACCCTGCTTGCTTGAGGTCTGCTAGGCTCTTCAGTGTTAAGGTAATACATTCGCCAGCTAGCTAACTAGCTATATTGCTTTTCTTTAATTCTAAAACGTTAATTGAGCAGTAAACAACTTATTTTTACCGGCTTGCAATAGTTTGCGAAAGTTTTGTCATTGACCATGAATTATAGCTAGCTAGGAATAAGCTAACGTAAGTTGTCATTCATTGTCAATAATAGCTAAAACAATTTATTGTCGAGGTAACTAACGTTAGCTAGCTAGCTAGCTATCCCACTAATAAAGCATGCTCGAACTTGCTTCAGTCAGCTAAATGCAGTTGACAACAGGTCAACGTTCTTTTGCATTTTGAGAAGAAACACATGTCATGGAAACAGTCGTGTTCTTGAGTTGCAGTGGGGCCAATAAAATGAATGGATGCATATGGTGGCCAATCCCCGTGTGGTGTTGCGTCATGTTGATTTACTAGTTTGGGGTGCAGTTTGGCAAATCTGGCTAAGCAAAGATATTTCTCAACATTGCATGATTACTCAATGCAATATATTTCAATCAACTTTATTAGTTATTGGCATAACATTAAATGCCATTTTGTGATTTTTATAAATATGTGTAGGATACGGTATTGGGCTTTAACACCACACGGTCTCACGCGCACACACACACACACACACACAGTGGATAATCCTAGGCTAGGCCAGGAAAAATAGAACAAGAGAATAGTCTACCTCAGCATTCACTACTGACCAGGAGAATATGGCCCCTCATTGAGTGGGTCAGGGGCTGGTGGTAGATAGCTACCTCTAGTTTCCTTTGTTATCGGTGAATTAGGCTAAGCCTTCTCTCATACCGATTTAAGATAGCATGTTACTGTCTATCTAAACAGAAATGTTCCTTGCATCGTAAAAACACCTCATACAAACAGTAAGGATTACCTACAGTGCATTTGGAAAGTATTCAGACCGCTTAACCTTTTCTACATTTTGTTACTTACAGCCTTATTCTAAAATTGATTACATTATTTTTTCCTCTCATCAATCTACACACAAGCTATCCCATAAAGACAAAGAAATTTTTTTTTTTTTTTTTAGAAATGTTAGAAGAAAAAAAAAATCCTTTACTATGAGACTTGAAATTGAGCACAGGTCCGTCCTGTTTCCATTGATCATCCTTGAAATGTTTCTACAACTTGATTGGAGTCCACCTGTGGTAAATTCAGTTGATTGGCCATGATATGGAAAGGCACACACCTGTCTATGTAAGGTCTCACGGTTGACAGTGCATGTCAGAGCAAAAACCACGAGGTCAAAGAAATTGACCATAGAGCTCCAAGACAGGATTGTATCGAGGCACAGCTCTGGGGAAGGGTACCAAAAAATGTCTGCAGCATTGAAGGTGCCCAAGAACACAGTGGCCTCCGTCATTCTTAAATGGGAAAATGTTTGAAACCACCAAGACTCTTCCTAGAGCTGGACGCCCCTGGCCAAACTGAGCAATCGGGGAGGTGACCAAGAACCCGATGGTCACTCTGACAGAGCTACAGAGTTCCTCTGTGGAGATGGGAGAACCTTCCAGAAGGACAACCATCTCTGCAGCACCAATCAGACCTTTATGGAAGCCACTCCTCAGCATAAGGCACGACAGGCCGCTTGGAGTTTGCCAAAAGGCACCTAAATGACTGACCATGAGAAACAAGATTCTCTGGTCTGATGAAATCAAGATTTGACCCTTTGGCCTGAATGCCAAGCATCACATCTGGAGGAAACCTGGCACCATCCCTGCGGTGAAGCATGGTGGTGGCAGCATCATGCTGTGGGGATGTTTTTCATCGGCAGGGAATGGGAGACTAGTCAGGATCAAGGGAAAGATGAACGGAGCAAAGTACAGAGAGATCCTTGATGAAAACCTGCTCCAGAGCGCTCAGGACCTCAGACTGGGGCGAGGTTCACCTTCCAACAGGACAAAGACCCTAAGCACACAGTCAAGACAACGCAGGAGTGGCTTCGGGGACAAGCCTCTGAATGTTCTTGAGTGACCTAGCCATAGCCCGGACTTAAACCCTATCGAACATCTCTGGTGAGACCTGAAAATGGCTGTACAGCTACACTTCCCATCCAATGTGACAGAGCTTGAGAGGATCTGCAGAGAAGTATGGGAGAAACTCTCCAAATACAGGTGTGCCAAGCTTGTAGCGTCATACCCAAGAAGACTCGAGGCTGTAATCGCTGCCAAAGGTGCTTCAACAAAGTACTGAGTAAAGGTTCTGAATAAGGGATGCACACTATATCAGTGAACATATCAGAATCTGCCGATATTAGCTAAAAATGCCAACATTGGTATCGGGCCGATGTCTAGTTTAACGCCGATGCGCAAAACTGATGCCAAAGCTGACGTGCATACCTATTTGACACCACGTAGAAAGTTTCACTACACGTGCAACACAGCGTTCCTAACCTAGCCCACAATGTCTGCTGTGTGGATGAGCAGTTAACAAGTCGAGCAGTCATTTGAAAGAGTAAGAACATTTCAGCCAGACAACTCAAAAGGCGAAATTCATTAACGGCAAGATAATGGAATTCATTGCACGATGTTGGCATTCATAACTGGTCTAGCACCGGTACACACTACCAAGTGCGCTATTTTTCAGATGTTGCTCTACCGGAGTTACACAGTAATGGCATCACTGCTATTACCTTCACGACATACTATGGAACGCCTTTTTGGGTCTTTGCGTGTCAAAAAAGATACACGTCAAATAACACGTTAAATACGCTTTCAATTTGACACGTCAAATAACACAGTTTTATTATAGAATGTTGTTTGTTCTGAATTTGCACGTGCAAGCCAAGCGTCACCACTACTATCAGTAGCACTGTCATAGCTGTACAAAAAAGTCTGCCAACACCGGCCATGAGCGATGTGTTTACAATACCGCATTGGTAATAAAGCATTATTTGTTCAACCGCAACTGCTGTGGTAGCTTTTAGTTTGGTACATAACTAGCACCAATACAACCAGCCTGCAATCCACCAGGAGACTGCGTGGCAGGCTGACCACCTGTTACGCGAGTGCAGTATCAAAAGGACCTGTGGCTGCAAGGAGCCAAGGTAAGTTGCTAGCTAACATTAAACTTATCTCATAAAAACAATCTTAACATAATCATTAGTTAACTACACATGGTTGATATTACTAGGTTAACTAGCTTATGTTAGCATATTAGCATATGTTCTCATGTTCTGAGCAAGGAACTTAAATGTTAGCTTTTTTACATGGCACATATTGGACTTGTACTTTCTTCTCCAACACTGTGTTTTTGCATTATTTTAAACCAAATTTAACATGTTTCATTATTTATTTGATATTGATTTTATTTACGTATTATATTATGTTAAAATAAATGTGTGCATTGTTCATTCAGTATTGTTGTGTATATATAAACATCGGGCGATTTTAATCAGTATCGGCTTTTTTTGGGGGTCCTTCAATAATCGGCATCGGCGTTGAAAAATCATAATCGGTCGACCTCTAATCTGAACTATTTACATTGATTTTACACTGCTGCTACTCCCGCACATTGACATGTATACCGGTACCACCTGTATAAAGCCTTGTTAATGTTAGTTTTTATTAATAAAAAAAAACTTTAGGCTATCTAGTAAATGTTTTCTTAACTCTTTCTATAACTGCGTTGTTGGTTCCACAATTCCTGACACTTAATCAGAGTAAAAATTCCCTGTCTTAGGTCAGTTAGGATCACCACTTTATTTTAAGAATGTGAAATGTCAGAATAATAGTAGAGTGATTTATTTCAGCTTTTATTTCTTTCATCACATTCCCAGTGGGTCGGTTATTGGGTCACCTAATTAGTATTTGGTAGCATTGCCCTTAAATTGTTTAACTTGGCACAAACATTTCGGGTAGCCTTCCACAATCTTCCCACAATAAGTTGGGTGAATTATGGGCCATTCCTCCTGACAGAGCTGGTGTAACTGAGTCAGGTTTGCCTTGCTCGCACATGCTTTTTCAGTTCTGCCCACACATTTTCTATGGGATTGAGGTCAGGGCTTTGAGATGGCCATTCCAATACCTTGACTCTGTCTCTAAGCCATTTTGCCACAACTTTGGAAGTATGCTTGGGGTCATTGTCCATTTGGAAGTCCCTTTTGGGACCAAGGTTTATTTCCTGACTGATATCTTGAGATGTTGCTTCAATATATCCACATAATTTTCCTCCTCCATGTTGCCATCTATTTTGTGAAGTGCACCAGTCCCTCCTGCAGCAAAGCACCCCCACAACATGATGCTGCCACCCCCGTGCTTTACGGTTGGGATGGTGTTCTCCGGCTTGCAAGCCTCCCCCTTTTTCCTCCAAACATAACGATGGTCATTATGGCCAAACAGTTCTATTTTTGTTTCATCAGACCAGAGGACATTTCTCCAAAAAGTACAATCTTTGTCCCCATGTGCAGTTGCAAACTGTAGTCTGGCTTTTTTATGGTGGTTTTGGAGCAGTGGCTTCTTCCTTGCTGAATGGCCTTTCAGGTTATGTCGATATAGGACTTGTTTTACTGTGGATATAGATTATTTTGTCCCTGTTTCCTCCAGCATCTTCACAAGGTCCTTTGCTGCTGTTCTGGGATTGATTTGCACTTTTCGAAGTACGTTCATCTCTAGGAGACAGAACGCGTCTCCTTCCTGAGCGGTATGATGGCTGCGTGGTCCCATTGTGTTTATACCTGCGTACTATTGTTTGTACAGATGAATGTGGTACCTTCATGCATTAAAAAATTGCTCCCAAGGATGAACCAGACTTATGGAGGTCTACAATTATTTTTCTGAGGTCTTGCTTGATATCTTTAGATTTTCCCATGATGTCAAGCAAAGATGCACTGAGTTTGAAGGTAGGCCTTGAAATACATCCACAGGTACACCTCCAATTGACTCAAATGATGTCAATTAGCCTATCAGAAGCTTCTAAAGCCATGACATAATTTTCAGGAATTTTCCAAGCTGTTTAAAGGCACAGTCAACTTAGTGTATGTAAACTTCTGACCCACTGGAATTGTGAAAATGTGAGTTATAAGTGAAATAATCTGTCTGTAAACAATTGTTCGAAAAAATTACTTGTGTCATGCACAAAGCAGATGTCCTAACCAACTTGCCAAAACTATAGTTTGTCTTACAGGAAATTTGTGGAGTGGTTGAAAAATGAGTTTTAAGGACTCCAACCTAAGTGTATAAACTTCCGACTTCAACTGTAAATACTTTTATAAACGACTTAACGTTAGTAAATTACTGTAAAGTAACAATATTAATATAAAAAAATCAATATAACAACTAACAACAGTTCTAACATAATTTCACCTCTGTCCTCTCACTCCATCATACACACTGAGTGTACATGAACCCCCGCTCTTTCCATGAAATATGCAATAACGTTATGTTGGATTACATGGAAATGATATCCATATTTGTGAGTCCATTTCTGTGGCACCATCTTAATACATTGAATTGCATGAACAAAACAACAACAAAAAATCAAATTTAATTGTATTATGACAGGAGATGTCTGGGAAGGGAAAGGCCCAACGAGCCCAAGAAACCGCACTGCTACACCCTTGAACAGCTACAGGTTCCTTACAGGGAGGTGAGGGCAGGGAGCAGCCTGAGGGAGGTGACCTCATGCCTCCTGTCAGTACCTGTTTACAGGGTAGCCAATTGTCCAAAAACATTCCACATAGTTACACAACTATTGCAGTTGGGTAAACATGCCTTTTGGAAGTTCAGTTCATTTTCTTCACCTGTGCACAATCAAGAGCAGAAAGAGAGGCACGCAGGAATGTGGCGTCTCAATTTGGGTTTGAGCATAACATTTGCAAACAAGTTTAATAGATAGCACCCTTTAAGATTTTGGGACATGAGTTATTGAGATTTCACAATTATTGAACACACAGCTCTCGTGAATAGGTTGGCACAGCAAAGATATTTCAAAAAGTTAACACAGCAAACGTGAGAGCAAAAAATAAAATCTCTTGTTTAAATGCAGATCAGAGGATGGCGCAGTGGTATTCTTTTTAAGATTCTGCACATCAGTCTTATGCAATTCATTATTTATTGATTCAGTGTATGTGTAATTGATGACCACATTGCTATTAGCACACAACTCATGACAAATTATTAATATTAATATTTAACTGCCTTGTTCAGGGGCAGAACGACAGATTTTTACCTTGTCAGCTCGGGGATTTGATCTTGCAACCTTTTGGTTACTAGTCCATCGCTCCAACCACTAGGCTACCTGCCACCCCTGAACAAGGCGTTAATGGAATATTAGCCATAATAATATTAATACTAATATAAGTTATGAATAATGAAGGTTTGTGCAGCGTTTTATGGTTAAGCATGTTTTTAATCTGGGAGAGAAGCACCACCCCTGGTGGAAAGACGCTGTTCGGCACACAATGAGCGTCAGAGGGGTCAGTTTTTTTTCATATTTCCTCGAATACTATTGGTCCGTTACCATGTCGATCAACGCATGAATGGAAACATCTACCTACACACAGGCAGTCTCTCTTTACTGTGTCGCCACCATGCTCGATGCTAGGTACAAAGACCACCACTTCGATGCAGACAAGAAACCGGGTTTACGTGAAATGTTAGACACAGCTGGACAAGATGGAAATGGACCCAGTGACAGTGCACACCAAGGACAGACAGAGCTGTAGCTTCACTGCTTGACATGTATGATGAAATCCTGGTTCAGAATGAAATGACTGAACAAATGAACAATGAAACAGCACAGCAAGTAAGTGAAAGAAATAGGTTTTGATGATGTTTTACTGGTAATGGGGACATAAGTACATGCAAACAAAATAACTTTTTGGTCAGTGTGGCGTGTGTGTGTGTTACCTTTTTATTTAACTAGGCAAGTCAATTAAGAAGAAATTCTTATTTACAATGACGGCCTACTCTGGCCAAACCCGGAGGACGCTTGGCCAATTGTGCGCCGCTCTATGGGACTCCCAATCATGGCTGGATGTGATACAGCCTGGATTCGAACCAGGGACTGTAGTGACGCCTCTTGCACTGAGATGTGGTGCCTTAGACTGCTGCGTCCGTGTGTGTTTGTTTAACTATATAACTATTAGAATGCTTAAAGGCCACAAAATTGTTTATATCAGGTATGTTTTGTTTTTATGCCAAGGAAAATATCGGTATCGGCCAAAAATGTAATATCGGTGCATCTCTAGTACTGTTAGGTACCAGTAACATAACACAATTTGGAAAGAGTCAAGGGGTCTGAATACTTTCTGAATGCACTGTGTAGCCTGGCTCAGTGGCCTTGTGATTAAAGTGCCCACCCTAAGGTTGGGAGTTTGATCTGATGCGTCTCTGCTTGAGACTCAGCATTAAAGAGAGAGATGGGAGGTAAGGCCCTGCGATAAACTACTGTCCTGTCCAAGGGTGTACTTGTACATAGGCTCCTGTTCCTATGAGCTGTTCCAGCTAGCACAAACCAAGGCTTGTGCAAGGCTGGCTACTTTTTTACTATAGCCTGACCTGGTTCTATTGAATTATTAACAAAGGGTCATTGTAATATAAAAAGGTGCCACTGCCATATAATAGGTCTGTGAATGTATCATAGTAGTTTTTCCACCACGTTCTTGTATTTACTCAGTAGCCCAGTTACCAGTCCAACTCTTGGATGTGTTCTGTACTGTGTAGGCTAATGTGAAGAGTAATATACCAACGGTTTCTTCTTTTGTCTTCATCCTTGTCTCTCTCCTGCTCCTCCTCCTTCACCTCCTCTCCCAGGCCCAGATAGCCCACCTGGTCCTGGAGGATGGTACCCGGATGAAGGGCTTCTCCTTTGGGGATGAACGATCTGCTGCTGGGGAGCTGGTCTTCAACACTGGCCTGGTGGGGTAAGAGATCAGTCTTGTCTAAATCACCATTAACAGTCATCATCATTGCTAAAGTGCATGGATCACAGTATGTTTACATTGTGGGGAGACAATTTTGTCTCCCCACAATAGGTTACCTATGTATATCTATAATAACTACACATTTCTGAAGGTACCCAGAGGCTTTGACTGACCCCAGCTACAGAGGTCAAATCCTGACCCTGACCTACCCCATAGTGGGGAACTACGGCGTTCCAAACACTCAGGAGCTGGATGAGCTGGGCCTGAGGAGGAACATTGAGTCAGACCGTATACAGGTGGGTCTGTTATGTTATCGTGTGTGTGTGTGTGTGTGTGTGTGTGTGTGTGTGTGTGTGTGTGTGTGTGTGTGTGTGTGAGCATGTCTGTTTTAGTGATGTGTGGGTTGACTCATAACCCACAGTCCCAGTGGGTATATCCGCGGGTGGATGGGTTTAGGGTCATGAAATATTGTGTTTATGAAGGGCAGGTGGGTGGCAGGCAGGTTCAATAAAGAGAAAAATATCATAAATGTATAATTGTGGGCCTCCCGAGTGGCGCAGCGGTCTGTGTCACAGCCGGCCGTGACCAGGAGACCCATGAGGCAGTGCACAATTGGCCAAACGTTATCCGGGTTTGGGGAGGGTTTGGCCGGCTGGGATGTCCTTGTCCCATCGCGCTCTAGCGACTCCTTGTGGCGGGCCGGGCACATGCATGCTGACTTCGGTCCCCAGCTGTACAGTGTTTCCTCCAACACATTGGCACGGCTGGATTCCGGGTTAAGCGAGCAGTGTGTCAAGAAGCAGTGCAGCTTGGCGAGTTTGTGTTTCAGAGGTTGCATGGCTTTCAATTTTCGCCTCTCCTGAGTCCGTACGGGAGTTGCAGCGATGGGACAAGATTGTAACTATCAATTGGATATCACAAAATTGGGGAGATAAAGGGGTACAAAATGAAACAAAAATTAATTAATTAATGTATTATTCTGGGGCCTCCTGAGTGGCGCAGTGGTCGAAGGCACTGCATTGCATTGCAGTGATGATGCGCCACTAAAGCCGGGAGCACCACAATTGGCCCAGCGTTGTCTGGGTTAGGGGAGAGTTTGGGGGATTTCATTGGCTCATCTCGCTCTAGTGACTCCTTGTCGGGCCGACCGCCTGCAAGCCGATTGGTTTGGCTCGCTTCCGGGTTAAGCAAGCCGTGTGTTAAGAAGCAGCGAGGCTTGGCGAAAATGCACGCCAAATGCTTTTGGGAATTTGGGCAGAAAAAGTTAACGTTGATCCACTGAGGCAAAAAGGACAATGTCAAGAGTTTAATTCAATAAGAGAAAAGCTGTGAAATGGAGAATTGAAATTAAATAGGAGGGCCAGAATAGTATAGTTTCCCAAATAGTAATGTTTGGGAAAGATGTGGTAAAAGAGCAGTGTTATGTTATGCTATATTTTAAAGTTGACTGCTCCTTTGCTTCGCTGTTAGTCAAGTAAATATTTTAGGGTATTTAAAGTGCATATTACAAGGTCTCTTTACAGAGGAAATAAATAATAGCTTTATTAGGTTGATAACTCAAGTGTTTGGTTTGTGTTGTGACTCATGTTGGGTTTGTGTTGTGATCTCTGTAGGTATCTGGACTCTTGGTGCAGGATTACAGTCATGAGTACAGTCACTGGAACTCTGTCAAGTCCCTGGGACAGTGGCTACAGGAGGAGAAGGTAGTAGAGACAGCATTACAGTCCCCAGCTGTACAGTGTTTCCTCCAACACATTGGCACGGCTGCATTCCGGGTTAAGCGAGCAGTGTGTCAAGAAGCAGTGCAGCTTGGCGAGTTTGTGTTTCAGAGGTTGCATAGCTTTCAATTTTCGCCTCTCCCGAGTCCGTACGGGAGTTGCAGCGATGGGACAAGATTGTAACTATCAATTGGATATCACAAAATTGGGGAGATAAAGGGGTACAAAATGAAACAAAAATTAATTAATTAATGTATTATTCTGGGGGCTCCTGAGTGGCGCAGTGGTCTAAGGCACTGCATTGCATTGCAGTGATGAAGCGCCACTACAGCCGGGAGCACCACAATTGGCCTAGCGTTGTCTGGGTTAGGGGAGAGTTTGGGGGATTTCATTGGCTTCATCGCCTGCTAACATAGTCAACATAACATAAGTCCCCAGCGTTACAGTTCTCATTAGTGGTGGGTCCGCCCTCAAAAAGGAGATTTTCTTTTTGTTAATTGAGAAATAAAATCACTTTTTTGAGTGCAGACCCACTACTAATGAATTTGATGTTTTACTTTTGGCTAATGCACCAGTTCTGATTTACAGTGGTTTAAAGAACCTTTTGAAAACATGGCACTTCGACTCATTTTCTAACAGCACAAATCTTACTGCAATTTTAATGTTGTCAAATGGCAATTAGTATTTTCTCATATTGTTTGAAAGGTCCCTGCATTGTTTGGAGTGGATACTAGGATGCTGACCAAGATCATCAGAGACAAGGTAAGTGTTTTTACTGTAAGCCTTGTCAAAGCCAGAATGGCCTATAGGGCAGGAGCCTATCTCCTGTCTATGTAGCTTGAGGCAGCTTGATGTACAAGTACACTCCCTGGACAGGAAGCTAGTCTTGTTACTGCTTTACTCTTATTGTGTTTAAAGAAACGTGACTATTGAAGAAAAAAGCTGTTTTTGACAGAAAATGTGTCTCTTTATTTTGTGACCAGGGTACAGTGTTGGGGAAGATAGAGTTTGAGGGCCATCCAATAGAGATATCAGACCCTAACCAGCAGAACATTTTAGCAGAAGTCTCAACAAAGGTACGTTCTGACTGCTATACGATCAAGTGTATGCTGTTATTATGGATATGATTCTGCTGCAAAACATATTCCCCCCTGTTGATGATGATGATATCCTTTCATTGTTCTTGTATGTTTCCAGGAGACCAGAGTGTTTGGGAAAGGTAACCCCATCAAAGTGGTGGCTGTTGACTGTGGCATCAAGCACAACATCATCAGGCTGCTTGTTAAGGTGAGAAAGGGAGACTAGAGGAGAAAGTTCACCATTGATCACTGACCTCATCTCTTCTGTCCGAGGGTTGATACAACTTAGACTACAGTAGGGCTGTCCCAACTAAATCTTGTCCCAACTAAACTAAAAAAATCTTGGTTGACTGAAAGTGGTCTGTTCTTTCGACCAATAGATTGCCTGCCAGTTATGGTTTTCATATGCACATTTTCATGAAACAGTTTCATATAATTTATAATAACTTCTCTATATCTCAATCATTGTCATGTGGTTAATCAAAATCAGATCAAAATCTAAATGAAAATGATACAAACCTAAAAAGTAACTTGTATTGCCATTGGTAACTATGTAGCCTACATAATAAAAACATTGCAGTCTGCTGGTAGAAAATATTCTGATAAAAATAAATATCCTATAAATCACATTGGCTACACATGGTCTGTCTGCAACAAACTTCAAACGTTGTATCAACTAGCCAAATTTCTTCAGCCTCCTGAGGTTGAAGAAACGATCAGCTCCTTTTGTTTAGTTGACGTTGAGTGAGAGTTTATTTTCCTGCCACCGCTCTCCCAGGGCCCTCTACCCCTCCCTGCAGGCTGTCTCGTCATTGTTGGTAGTCAGGCCTACTACTGTTGTGTCGTCTGCAAACTTGATGATTGAGTTGGAGGCGTACGTGGCCATGCAGTCATGGGTGAACAGGGAGTACAGGAGGGGACTGAGCACGCACCCTTGTGGGGCCCCTGAGTTGAGGATCAGCGAAGTGGAGGGGTTGTTTCCTACCTCCACCACCCTGGGGGTGGCCTGTCAGGAAGTCCAGGACCCAGTTGCACAGGGCGGGGTTCAGACCCAGGGCCCACAAGCTTAGTGATGAGCTTGGAGGGTACTATGGTATTGAATGCTGAGCTATAGTTAATGAACAGCATTCTTATGTAGGTATTCCTCTTGTCCAGATGGGATAGGGCAGTGTGCAGTGCGATGACGATTGCATCGTTTGTGTATCTATTGGGGCAGTAAGCAAATTGAAGTGTGTCTAGGGTGTCAGGTAAGGTAGAGGTAATATGATCCTTAACTAGCCTCTCAAAGCACTTCATGATGACAGAAGTGAGTGCTACGGGACGATAGTCATTTAATTCAGTTACATTTGCTTTCTTGGGTACAGGAACAATGATGGACATCTTCAAGCAAGTAGGCACAGCAGACTGGGATAGGATGAGATTTAATATTTGCTGGTCTACACATGCTCTGAGGATGCGGCTAGGGATGCCGTCTGGCCCGGCAGCCTTGCGAGGGTTAATTAAAACTTCTTACTGATTGTGGTCCCTGTACAGGAACCAAAATCAGCGGAAATTTCAGAGCGCCACCTGTAGTACTCGATAAAATTCAAACTTTCATTAAAACACACATGCAAGGTACTCAATTAAAGCTACACTCGTTGTGAATCTAGCCAACACGGCCGATTTGTAAAATGCTTTTCGGCGAAAGCATGAGGGAGCTATTATCTGACAGCATGCACCCCCCGAAATACCTGCACGAGACCTAAACAAAAGATTTAGCGGTAGCCGGCGCTACACAAAACGCAGAAATAAAATATAAAACATTCATTACCTTTGACGAGCTTCTTTGTTGGCACTCCTATATGTCCCATAAACATCACAATTGGGTCTTTTTCCCGATTAAATCCGTCATTGTATACCCAAAATGTCCATTTATGAAGGCCGTCTGATCCAGGAAAATTCACCTTTACAAGACGCAACGTCACTTTTTAAAATTAAAGAAGTTGCCTATAAACTTTTACAAATCACTTCAAACTACTTTTGTAAACCAACTTTAGGTATTAATAAACGTTAATAATCTATCAAATTGATCACGGGGCGATCTGTTTTCGATAGCAGCAAGTCTTGAAATCATCGTCCATTTTTTCACTTTCATAACTTCCTCTGTGCACCCCAAGACAGGAAGTGCCTATATGTCATCCCACCAAGGATAAACATGCAATGAAATGCCAGTACTGGCGACATCGTGTGGAAGCTGTAGGCATTGTAAACGGGACCTCATCTATTTTCTATCGCCTTAGACAATACAAAGACTGGCGGATGAATATTTTTTTGGTGTTTTTGGTGAACAGTTTTCCCTGAGATTTTTACTCCTAAACATGTTCTGTTATAGCCACAGACATGATTTAACCAGTTTTAGAGACTTCAGAGTGTTTTCTATACACACATACTTATCATATGCATATACTATATTCCTGGCATGAGTAGCAGGACGTTGAAATGTTGCACGATTTTTAACAAAAAGTTGCGAAAAGCTGCGAAAATTCGCATCATCCCTAACAGGTTTAAGACGCTTAAATGTCTTACTCAAGTCAGCCATGGAGAAGGAGATCTCACAGTCCTTGGTAGTGGGCCGCGTCGGTGGCACTGTGCTATCCTCAAAGTGGGCGAAGGTGGTTTAGCTTGTCCGAAAGCAGTACGTTGGTGTCCGTGACATGGCTGGTTTTCCCTTTGTGGTCCGTGATTGTCTGTAGACCCTGCCACATACGTCTCGTGTCTGAGCCTTGAAATTGCGACTCCACTATTTCTCTGTACTGACGTTTGCCTGTTTGATTACTACACTGTTTGTATTCGGCCATATTTCCAGCCACCTTGCCATAGTTATATGCGGGGGTTCGCGCTTTCAGTTTTGCAGGAATGCTGCCATCTATCCACGGTTTCTGGTTTGGGTAGGTTTTAATAGCGACCGTGGGTACAACATATATCCTATTGTCGTGTCTTTGACTGATTAAATTATATGACATGCTATTTTAGCAAATCAGTTACCTAGCATTTAATTGATTATGTGATTTAATTAAACCATGCAACAATTCAACCATTAATAACCTGGGGCACCACGGAAGCATTCATTTATATAGAGCGGTTATCTCCCGAATCCACTCTCTTAAAGATCTGAAGATCTTTTATATCAATAGCAGTCAATTATTAATCGTCACCTCGATTGGTCTCATTCTGATTGTCGTAAGTACTTGGTTATCGGCACGAACCTTAGCTAATAAGTTGAATCAGCAATACACAAATTGGCTTAATTATTTATTTACTAAATACCTAACTAATCACACAGAATTACATATATATACACAGGATAGATCACACGTCAATTACTAATCGTGTCATGAAAAGCCCCTAGTTGGCTAACCCGATATGACGGCTGGTTACACAAAGGAAGGGGTTGAGTTTGAATGAAAGTACGGGTAAACTTCGGACAAAAGGGTTGAATCTCTATCGGACCTTGAGAAGCTATGCTACAGTAAATACAGAATCTTATGCATTCTAATAACCGCCCATTCGGAAGAGGAAAATGAAAGATATATATATCTTTACTGCGCTTCGATAGATGGGTCGAAGATGGAAGATCGCCATTGTCCTTTGAATAATCTTTCTGGTGGTAGTGTTGTAGAGTGGATACGTTAAAGTACTCTGTCGTTCTTCGGAGATTGTCCTTTCCTAGGCCACATACGTTTACAGCTAACTCGCTGTCTAGGATGTATCACTTCTTTAGTGAATAATTGTTCAAAGTTCATACCATGAATAGAAGAATACAATTGAACAAAGCTGAATGAAATAGAAAGGATATTTTCTCTAAACGATTTTCTCCAGCTCATGCTGTATTCTGGCTGGTCTAGTTGAAATTCACCATTCCAACGTGGTGATCGTTGCCTCCACGTTGAAATTTGCCCTTTTAAACGTATGGACACCAGTCATCACGCGGTTGGGAACTAAATGTTAATTTTGTTAGGTTGTAGTTGTAATTAGCCCTTTTAAACGTATGGACACTAGTCCTTACGTCATCGGGAACTGAGTTTGACTTCTGTCAACTGGCTTTTGTACTGGAGAAGGGAAGGGCGTGTTTTGTAGTTCTCAACCAATGTCTGTTCACTTGGGCGGGGCCACTGAGTGGGCCTATGTTTTACTATGAAACAATTTTCTTATTTAGGAAGCTAAAATTACATTTGATCTTTTCACAAATAGTTTCATATTTAAACATTTAAATTGCACAACAATTCGATGTGAATCTGATAACTATAATATGTAGACTTCCCAAGATACAATTTATGTCACCCTATCATCAGATATAATGTCCCAGACACTAACTGAGATCTGACATAATTTTCTTTAAGTACCAACGGACACTTTCAACTGGTTGAGAAAGGGAAATATTGTTCCATTCCCCAAACTTTTGATGTTACCATACTCACTCTATGTTAATAAAGGGCTTTCCAAGAGTCCATTCTGTAGAGTGGAGAGAAAAGGGGGAAAGGTATTTATGGGGCGGTCATAAACCTCACCCAACAGGGCAATGTCATGACACTATACACTTCCTGGTGTACTCCGTCACCCTATCCATGTATTCGTCAATGTTATTCTCAGAAGCTTACCCAGAACATATCCCAGTCCGCGTGATCAAACAGTCTTGAAGCTTGGATTCCGATTGGTCAGACCAGTGTTGAATAGATCTTAGCACGGGTATTTCCTGTTTGAGTTTCTGCCTATAGGAAGGGAGGAGCAAAATGGAGTCATGATCAGGCTTGCAGAAGGGAGAGCAGGAGAAGGCCTTTTAGGCATTTCCAAAAGTTGAGTAGCAGCTGTCCAATGTTTTTCCAGAGTGAGTACTACAGTCATTGTGTTGGTAGAACTTCGGTAGCGTTTGCTCAAATTTTCTTTGTTAAAATCCCCAGCTACAATAAATGCGGCCCCAGGATATGTGGTTTCCAGTTTGTATGAAGTCCAGTGTAGTTCTTTGAGGGCCGTCGTCGTATCGGCTTGACAGGGAGAATACATGGCTGTGACTAACCGAAGATAATTATTCTGGGAGGTAATACGGTTGGCATTTGATTGTGGTGGTATTCTAGGTCGGGTGAACAAAAGGACTTGAGTTTCTGTGTGTTATCACAATCACACCATGAGTAGTTAATCATGAAACATACACCCCTGCCTTTCTTCTTCCCGGAGGGTTCTTTATTCCTGTCTGTGCAATGTACTGAGAACCCAGCTGGCTGTTTGGACGGGGACAGTATATCCTGAGAGAGACATGTTTTTGTGAAAAAGAGTATGTTACAATCCCTGATGTCTCTGAAAGAAAATCCATCGCCCTGAGCTCGTCTACTTTATTATCCAGAGACTGAACATTAGCGAAAGAGCTGGAAAGATTTTTCAAATACGTTGAGGAACTATTGTAATTCTCATTGGATGCTCAAATTTGTGCATCTAAATTTGCGCCAGGCCAGGTAGCCTATAGGCCTACTTCTATGCGAGTGCGTCCTGACTCAATATTGACAGGAGCGCTCCAAACAAACGACAATGACTAAATTGACAAAACTTGTAAATGGAATGAAATAAACCAAATGTAATGAACATGAGGGGAGACATAGAGCTGGTTTCAAGCACAGGGCGCAGCAGGTGTTTATTGTAAAGGACCACAGGAGGAGGCAAGTCCAAAAAGGCAACAGTACAGGCAGGGAAAAGGCTAGTAACGTAGTCCGGGAGATCAGGCAATAGCTAGATAACAGGAAATCTGATAGGCTAAAGTACAGGCCGGGAATAGGCAAAAGGCGTCGTTAGTTTTTGCCTGCCTCACTATCATACACGGGAGGTTTCAATTACGGGAAAAACAGAGCTCCGAATAGAAGTGTGTCACAAAACATAAAATACCTCACGGTGATGGGGTGCAAAGAACTGAACTAAATAGTGTGTGATAGTGACATACAGGTGTGTGAACAGGTGATTTGAATTCAGGTGTTTGGGATCTGGAGTGTGAGCTGCGTTCAGGGATCTAGGTGTTTGAGAGTGTGAGCTGGAAGCAGACCTTACACCAAAACTTGTTTCTCACAAGTGTAGCATAGGTTGTGCAACCTGCAAACAATGTGTCCACTCCCACAATGAGAACAGAAAGACTGGAAAAATAATGTTGAATGCATTAAAATAAATTACCATAGCCAAAGTAATATGCTGTAGATTAATTCCAAATGGTAAATGTACTACTGGAATTGATATACCACAACAATTCACACAATGAAGCTATGAAACAATGAATGTGCACAAATTACCTGGAGAGAGCGCATTCTGGAGAGAGAACTGCATTCTGCATCTGGGCGCATGTCAATCCGACGTCTGCATTGGCCATGCAGCATTTACTGTGATAGTCAGGGCATTCATACTTCTTGCTCATTGCAGAGCAGTGCAGCGCTATTGTCAAGTACGTGAGTTTGTGGTTATACAGGATGCACCGCCCCCACCTACTGTCAACCAATCATGTCAATCTGGAGCTATACAGAGCCTTCCGCATAAAAAAATGTGGCGATGCGGTACGGAGCTCGATACGGCCTCTGCATGCCCCTGGAGGCTCTTTAATTGTGTCTCACCCTCCATATGGAGCCTCTGACCACATTTTCGGATAAATAAAGTCTAGGCCTCCGCAATGGATTAGTTCACTGAGATGGGCGCAAATAAATATATACACTACCGTTCAAAAGTTTGGGGTCACTTAGAAATGTCCTTGTTTTTGAAAGAAAAGCACATTTTTGTCCATTAAAATAACATCAAATTGATCAGAAATACAGAGTAGACATTGTTAATGTTGTAAATTACTTTTGTAACTGGAAACGGCAGATTTTTAACGGAATATCTACATAGGCGTAGAGGCCCATTATCAGCAACCATCACTCCTGTGTTCCAATGGCACGTTGTGTTAGCTAATCCAAGTTTATCATTTTAAAAGGCTAATTGATCATTAGAAAACCCTTTTGCAATTATGTTAGCACAGCTGAAAACTGCTGTGCTCATGAAAGAAGCAATAAAACTGGCCTTTAGACTAATCGAGTATCTGGAGCATCAGCATTTGTGGGTTCAATTACAGGCTCAAAATTGCCAGAAACAAATAATTTTCTTCTGAAACTCGTCAGTCTGTTCTTGTTCTGAGAAAGGAAGGCTATTCTAGAGAAATTAGAAATTGCCAAGAAACTGACGATTTCATACAATGCTGTGTACTACTCCCTTCACAGAACAGTGCAAACTGTCTCAAACAAGAATAGAAAGAGGAGTGGGAGACCCCGGTGCACAATTGAGCAAGAGGACAAGTACATTAGAGTGTCAAGTTTGAGAAACAGACAAGTCCTCAACAAGTCTCAACGTCGACTAATTGGGGTCAGCCCTAGACTACATAGTATGACCCTGTGGGTTTGAGTGTGAAATAAAGAATGAAAGATGTTATTTTAGAGAACCATAAATACTGACCCTGGGCTAGTCACTAATAGCAGCATGAATAGAATTGATGATAATAAATGTCTCTCTCTGTCTGTATGCTGTAGCGTGGTGCTGAGGTCCATCTGGTGCCCTGGAACCAGGACCTGATGAGTCTGGAGTACGATGGCCTGTTCATCTCCAACGGCCCTGGGGATCCCTCTCTGGCAGGAGACCTCATACAGAACGTCCGCAAGGTAACATAACCAGCTGCCCATTGCACTAGAGGGAAGAGAATTAGATGAAGAGAACAGTTTACAAAGGACTTATAAAACCATTTAGGTGTGAAGTGTTACCATGATAAAAGATGTTAGCATTACCAGATGGAATTTCATCCAAAACATCCTCAAGGTACCAGCTGCCCATTGGACTACAGAGCAACATTTGTGTTGCGATTGCTCAAAATACATCTGAGTCATACTTTATTAGTATGTGCTTGCCACCTTTTGATTTCTTTTAAAATAATTGTTGTAAACTAGTTGGAAAGGGGTTTCATATGACTACATTATTCTCATTATTGCTCTCCCTCTGGTCTATTCCCCTTCATCTTACCACCTCCCTGGCTGTGTTGTTCATCGCTAGGTTCTGGAGAGTGACCGGCCACAGCCTGTCTTTGGTATCTGTATGGGCAACCAGATCACAGCGCTGGCTGCAGGGGCCCAGTCCTACAAACTGCCCATGGGTAACAGGTAAACTACACATGCATTGCAGGTAGGGCTGTTGCAGTGACCGTATTACCGACAGTCATTAGTTATGACCGCATTCAAGTTCCATGTGACCGTTGAGTCAGTGTTCTCCTCTGACTCAATGGACATGTGTTGGTCGTACCCAATGACCATCATGTCGCTAATGGCCTGATACTGAGGGCTCCACTGTCCCTGTAACCCAGGGATGGGCAACTGGTGGCCTGCGGCCCCCCTTTTGAAGGCCCTCTGATCAATTCCATGACCACCGCAGGACACGTATTAGTGTCCTTCTTGCCAGCTGATTCTTTCATTAGGGTCTTGCTCTGTTGAAGTTAACCCTCTACCTTAGGGGAATTGAAGAGATATTAGAACTCTATAGGCTGGTTTCCTGGACCTAGATTAAGACAAATTCTGGACTAAAAAGCACTTTCAATGGAGATACTCTATTTAGCATTATTTTTAGTGTTGGAGTAGATTTCATCTTGGTCTGGGAAACTGGCCCTCTAAGTCTGTGGCTAGATATAACTACATGTAATTTGTAATTATGTTTATTGTTCTCCAGAGGTCAGAACCAGCCTGTACTCAACGTGATGACGGGTCAGGCCTTCATCACAGCCCAGAACCATGGTTATGGCATTGACAGCACCTCTCTACCACCAGGATGGAGCCCGCTGTTTGTTAACGCCAACGACGGAACCAACGAAGTCTGCTTTGTGTTCTTAATTACTTACTTAGGGGGCCCATCACTCTTCAGGGAGCATAGGCCACTGATGACACGAAACACACTCTCTTGGGTTTTGTGATAGATACAGCATGATTGTTTTGAATGATTAGGTTCAGTTGTATTTATTTGTCTTTAGCTCCGTACTCTCTTGGAAACACTGTTACCGAATGGCTGGACTACACTGGTTAAAGAAAGATGAAGTGAACTTGTACCTAAGTTTATAGCTATGTTCTTTTTACAACAAACTTAGTCGTTCAAAACGTTATCTTCTTGTTGTGTCCCAGGGTATCATGCACGACACCAAGCCAGTCTTCACGGCTCAGTTCCACCCAGAAGCTAAAGGAGGACCTACAGACACTGAGGTAAAGCTGCTCTACAAACGGATACAATTAAACTATTGATCACTGCAAAACACCTCTGCATCCATTATAAGCCCCTGTTGTGCCTTGGCCTGTTAAGTACACAGGAAATACTTTTTCCTGCGGAGGATGGACAGTCCACAGTAGAATTCAGACAAAACTATATTTTCTGTGATTCATAGTTAATTTTCACTGTCTTTTTTGCAGTTCCTATTTGATGTGTTCATATCCCTGATAAAGAATGGGAAGGAGGCCAACATTGTGTCAGTCATGCCCAAGAAGCCTGCTATCCCACCTAGGACTCAGGTAAGATACTAACTAATGAAAGGTACAACACAATCAAAAATGGTTCTACTTCATCAAGATAGAAGCCCAAAAATCTGTATCATTTTTCATGAGCGATTCTACTTTGTGGCTCAGTTGGTAAGAGCATGGCGCTTGAAATGCCAGGGTCATAGGTGAGGGACGGCTCACATTAATGGCTGGAACGGAGCAAATGGAAACCATGTATTTGATAGCATTTCACTGATTCCGTTCCACTATTACCATAAACGCATCCTTCCCAATTAAGGGTGATGTCCAGTATATAAACATACTAACATGTATGTACTAATACTCAGTGCTTGACTTGGACTAAAATAGGTGCCGTTAATCATTTTGGGTGTGGGTACTGTGTATATTTAGGTGCAGGAGCTCCACAATACTTTTGAGCTAATATTTTATAATAGGTGCAGAAACTCAAGCAGTTAGAACATTTGAGGTGTCTGAACTCCACTCCGGTGAGCTCCTGCCCAAGTCAAGCGCTGCTAATACTGTATTATTAATGTGTCTTTGTGGTTTTCTTAATGCAGGTTTCCAAGGTGCTGGTGCTGGGGTCTGGAGGTCTGTCCATTGGTCAGGCTGGGGAGTTTGACTACTCTGGATCACAGGCCGTCAAAGCCATGAAGGTGAGAGGGCCTAGGAGAGCCAGTCATGAGAGGCTGAACCAGATCTAGTTGAGACAGTCAGGAGAGGCTGAACCAGATCTAGGAGAGACAGTCAGGAGAGGCTGAACCAGATCTAGGAGAGACAGTCATGAGAGGCTGAACCAGATCTAGGAGAGTCAGTCAGGAGAGGCTGAACCAGATCTAGGAGAGACAGTCAGGAGAGGCTGAACCAGATCTAGGAGAGACAGTCAGGAGAGGCTGAACCAGATCTAGTTGAGCCAGTCAGGAGAGGCTGAACCAGATCTAGGAGAGCCAGTTGCAGAAAAAAACAATTGTTACTTTACAACAAACAAAGAAGCAGAGGCTCACGTGCATTCGTAAAGTATTCAGACCCCTTGACTTTTCCCAAATTTTGTTACGGTATAGCCTTATTCTAAAATTGATTAAATATTTGTTTTTCTCATCGATCTACACCCCATAATGAAAAAGCTAAAAACAGGTTTTTAGACATTTTTGCAAATGTATTTCAAGTTTTGCTAAATTTTAAAAAGGAAATATC
Organism: Oncorhynchus tshawytscha; assembly: GCF_018296145.1. NCBI lineage: Eukaryota > Metazoa > Chordata > Actinopteri > Salmoniformes > Salmonidae > Oncorhynchus > Oncorhynchus tshawytscha. The sequence continues at coordinate 54,916,917 of NC_056431.1, read as the reverse complement.
ACATACATAAGTATTCAGACCCTTTAGTCAGTACTTTGTTGAAGCACCTTTGGCAGTGATTATATCCTTGAGTCTTAGGTATGAAGCTACAAGCTTGGCACACCTGTATTTGGGGAGTTTCTCCCATTCTTCCCTGCAGATCCTCTCAAGCTCTGTCAGGTTGGTTGGGGAGCGTTGCTGCACAGCTATTTTCAGGTCTCTCCAGAGAAGTTCGATTGGGGTTCTGGCTGGGCCGCTCAAGGACATTCAGAGACTTGTCCCGAAGCCACTCCTGCGTTGTCGTGGCTGTGTGCGTAGGGTCGATGTCCTGTTGGAAGGTGAACCTTCGCCCCAGTCTAAGGTCTTGAGTGCTCTGGAGCAGGTTTTCATCAAGGATAGCTGTCCTTTGCTCCGTTCATTTTTCCCTAGATTCTGACTGGTCTCCCTGTCCCTGCCACTGTACATCCTCCCCACAGCATGATGCTGGCTCCACCATGCTTTACCATAGGGATGGTGCCAGGTTTCCTCCAGATGTGACGCTTGGCATTCAGGCCAGAGTTCAATCTTGGTTTCATCAGACCAGAGAATCTTGTTTCTCATGGTCTGAGAGTCCTGTAGGTGCCTTTTGGCAAACTCCAAGTGGGCTGTCATGTGCCTTTTACTGAGGAGTGGCTTCCGTCTGGCCACTCTACAATAAAGGCCTGATTGGTGGAGTGCTGCAGAGATGGTTGCCCTTCTGGAAGGTTCTCCCATCTTCACAGAGGAACTCTGGAGTTTTGCCAGAGTGACCATCGGGTTCTTGGTCACCTCCCTTACCAAGGCCCTTCTCCCCCGATTGCTTAGTCTGGCTGGGCGGCCAGCTCTAGGGAGAGTCGTGGTGGTTCTAAACTTATTTAGAGTCTCATAGCAAAGGGTCTGAACACTTATGTAAATAAGGTATTTGTTTTTTGATAGATTTACGAAATGTCTAAAAACCTGTTTACGCTTTGTCATTATGTGGTATTGTGTAGCTTGATGAGGAAAAATATTTATTTAATCAATTTTAGAAAAAAGCTGTAACTTAACAAAATATGGAAAAAGTCAAGGGGTCTGAATACTTTCCGAATGCACTGTATTTTACTTGTTTTTTAGGCTGGTTTGTTTGTGCAGTACAGCCAACTCCTATAGTCATTGGCATGATAGCAGAGAATACAAACTTAAACCAGGCTATGTGTGTATGACAATCTCCACAAATGTCTTCAGTCAAAACGCACATCAACATTTCTGTGTGTGTGTGTGTCTTCCCTCCTTGCGTGTGTGTGTTCCAGGAGGAGAACGTGAGGACGGTGCTGATGAATCCGAACATAGCATCGGTGCAGACCAACGAGGTGGGGACTAAACAGGCTGACTCTGTCTACTTCCTGCCTGTCACGCCTCAGTTCGTCACAGAGGTCATTAAGACCGAACGACCTGACGGAATCCTTCTGTCTATGGGAGGACAGACCGCTCTAAACTGTGGTGAGTTAGGGGTGTGTGTGAGTGGACCTGGACTGGAGCGTGGCGCGAGTATCCCAAAAGCTGGAGTGTTGGCCTTCTCGCCCGCTCCAATTTCACTCCAGTTCCACTCCAGTAGCACTCATTTCACTTCAGGAGCTCAGGGCATGACCGGCACTGCTTGCATTTGTAGGCTACTTGTGTGCTGCTATAGCCCCTTGCTTTAGCTACAGCCATGGATTTCACTAAATATTTTCATAAAGAAACTGATAAAACACACAGGTGCAAAATGAAGACGAGTTAATAAGATGAGGACCAAGAGAAAGAGCGAGTGGTGATGTAGTGTCCACAACTAAAGAATCATTGGGAATCTGAAAAGACACTTATTGTAAAAGCATGATGTTGTATTACATGCTAACAGAAAGGAGCAAGGTGGGTAGCTAGCTAAGTGTGTCATTGTAGCAAAATTATTTATAAACAAGCAATCGGATCTCTTAAGTTTCGTTCATTTTTGTTCTATTATCTATACGATAGTCTATCATTGATTTCTGCCCAGTAGGCCTGACATATTACCTCTTTCAAGGAGCTTTCTGTTTTGATAGGGTTAGGTAAACTTTAGGTCTACCTATAGAAAAAATAAATCTAAGCAACTATGTAAGCACTGAGAGGATATTCTCCACTGCTGACCTGCTCTCCAGGCACCATCGCATGAGCCTGAAGCTACAGACTGGCCAAACTCATGTTTCTACAAGTGAATTCAAATTCATTAAGCCTAATTAAGCCTTTGTTTCATTTTTATTTAATTCTAAGTAAGTCACAGCCTATATGCGCAATTTATAAACTATAATTATTTAATACAATGCTGAGCTTTTAATGTTCCTACCAGCCTAGTGTGTTGCACTCGTAAATGCTTCACAATGTAATTCTTTGTCGGCTATAGCCTTGAACTAATAGGCTAATAATGTAGCCAAAACAATTCATTTTCTTTCATTCTCCTGACTTATTTAGTGTTTTATGTGCTGTTTTAATACAACATGTAGCCTATGTGAAATGATGAGCGCTTCTCATCATAATTTGCAAGTAAATTCATTAAAAATCCTACAATGTGATTTTCTGGATTTTTTTTCTCATTTTGTCTGTCATAGTTGAAGTGTACCTATGATGAAAATTGCAGGCCTCTCATCTTTTTAAGTGGGAGAACTTGCACAATTGGTGGCTGACTAAATACTTTTTTGCCCCACTGTATGTGCCTTCTATCTGACTATTACACCTACACTCTGAAGTCACATGCATTCTCCCATATGTTTGCTCACGTGTGTGCATGTTTCCCTGTGTGTCTGTGTGTATGTGTAGGAGTGGAGCTGTTCCAGAGTGGGGTACTGCAGAAGTATGGGGTGAAGGTGTTGGGGACCCCTGTAGAGTCCATTATGGCTACTGAAGACAGACAGCTGTTTGCTGACAAGCTCAACGAGATCAATGAGAAGATCGCTCCCAGCTTCGCTGTGGAGACGGTGAGGCTTCTGGACAAACACAAGCCACATCAACAACAATGTTCAGGGGTAGATCTCAAAATTCTTCCCTCTTTCCTTGCATCCACTCTCATCTCCTTGCTTCCCTTTTTGTGAAAGGGAGGTGAGGAGAGGACGGCGGAAAGGACACGAGGAAAAAAATGTGAGATTAAACCCAGGTGTAGGCATTTTATAGCTGTAAGGTGCAGACCTGGGCTCAAATACTATTTGAAATATTTTGAATTAGCCTTTCCAGGGTGCCAAATGTGTAGCATTTGGAGTTCCAGGACTTGTCTATTGGTCCGGTAAGCCTGTCAAGCACAGCTAAAGTATTTTAAATGATTTCAAATAGTATTTGAACCCAGGTCTGGTAAGTTGCAGATCGGAGTTGAATAGTATAGTGTGATGTAAGGACGTTGTTTGTCCTATAGGTGGCAGATGCCCTGAAGGCAGCGGATCAGATAGGCTACCCGGTCATGCTACGTTCTGCCTATTCCCTGGGCGGACTGGGCTCAGGACTCTGTGCCAACAAGGACAAGCTGGAGGAGACCGCTCGGAAGGTAGGTCAAAAGACTTGTTGAGGACACAAGACCCATTCAGGCCTCTTAGGCATGCATCTTTTTGACAAGCAGGCTAGGCCGGGCATATGAATGGCAAACCGTCTACTCAATCTACTCAGTAGGTCAAAGATCAATTCAGTGTTAGCCTAATCATGAATGCTGGGTTGTGTTCAGGCGGTCACAATGTAGCAAATTGTTTCAAAAAGTTATGAAGTAGAAAACATGTGTATTTGTATGACTAGGCCCTGGCGATGAGCTGTCAGATCCTTGTGGAGAAGTCTCTGATGGGTTGGAAAGAGGTGGAGTATGAAGTAGTCAGGGACATCGCTAATAACTGTGTCACTGTCTGCAACATGGAGAACTTTGACCCCCTCGGCATTCACACAGGTATTACAAGCACATGCGCGCACGCACGCACGCACACCCACACACAGACGACGAGACAGACGAGGAGGAGGTCAGTGATCTGGCAGTGTGGTTCCAGGACAAAAACCTCTCCCTCCATGTCAGCAAGACAATGGAATTGATCGTGGACTACAGGAAACGGGCAGAGCACTTCCACATCGACAGGGCTGAAGTGGAGCGGGTCGAGAGCTTCAAGTTCCTCGGTGTCCACATCACTAAGGATTTAACATGATCCACACACATCAACACAGTCGTGAAGGCACAACAACACCTCTTCCCCCTCAGGAGGCTGAAAAGTTTTGGCATGGGCCCTCAGATCCTCAAAAAGTTCTACAGCTGCGACATTGAGAGCATCTTGACTGGCTGCATCACCGCTTGGTATGGCAACTGCTTGGAATCACTGGGGCAGAGTCCCTGACACCCAGGACCTCTATACCAGGTGGTGTCAGAGGAAGAACCTAAAAATTGTCAGACTCCAGCCACCCAAGTCATACACTGTGCTCTCTGCTACCGCACGGCAAGCGGTACCGATGCACCAAGTCTGGAACCACCAGGACCCTGAACAGCTTCTACCCCAGACCCATAAGACTGCTAAATAGTTAACCAAATAGCTACCCAGACTATCTGCATTGACCCGTTTTGCACAAACTCTTTTGACTCATCACATATGCTGCTGCTACTGTATCGATCCTGTTGCCTAGTCACTTTACCCTTAACTATATGTACATATCTGCATCAATATAGCCAAGTTATCTTTACTCATTGTGTGTTTGTTCCTTGTGTTATTATTTGTACATTTTTCTCTCTGCATTGTTGGGAGTAGTCCGTAAGTCAGCATTTCACTGTTAGCCTACACCTCTTGTTTACAAAGCATGTGACAAATACAATTTGATTTTGACAGACAGACACACACACATTCTTTCCACTCTAAATCAAATAAAATTAAATGAAATTGTATTTGTCGCATGTGCTGAATACAACAGGTGTAGATCTTACCATGAAATGTTTATTTACAAGCCCTTAACCAACAATAGAGTTAATAAAATATTTACTAAATAAATTAAAGTTTTAAAAATTAATTAAATTAACACAAGAAAATTACGTAACCATATCAAGGCTATATACAGGGGGCAAGCGGGGGTAGAGGTTAGTCGAGGTAATTTGTAAAGTGACTATACATAGAATCTATCCTCTCATTGGTCTGTTTGTCCACTCTTCCTCCCCCAGGTGACTCTATTGTGGTGGCCCCCAGCCAGACTCTGTCCAATGAGGAGTACCACATGCTGCGTGAGACAGCCATCAAGGTAGTGCGTCACCTGGGCATCGTGGGGGAGTGTAACATCCAGTACGCCCTTCACCCTGGCTCTCTAGAGTACTGCATCATAGAGGTCAACGCTCGCCTCTCACGCAGCTCTGCCCTCGCATCCAAGGCCACCGGGTAAGACGCTTGTTCTGCCTGATCACTAAAAATAGAAGGAAAATATATCGAAATCGTTTACCCCAATTAGGGTAGGGTTAGGGGAAAATAAAGTCAAATAAATTTTTAAATGTATATTTAAAATAATAAATATAGTTACAAAAATATATATGGGGGATTGGAAATGATGCAGACAATTACATTGATGGAAGCCCCAATCTAGCTACAATATTAATGCTGACCCCCCTGAAACAAAGGGTAATCCATAAAATATTAATTTCACAGTGCTCTACTTTTGACCAGGACCCATAGGGTCTATCTTAAGTGCAGTATCGCAGTACAACAGTATCTCAACTCTCTCCTAACCCACTCCCCATGCCCCCTCAAGGTACCCCCTGGCGTTTGTTGCAGCCAAGCTGGCTTTGGGAATCCCTCTGCCGGAGATCAAGAACACGGTGTCAGAGAAAACCACAGCCTGTTTCGAACCAAGCCTGGATTACATTGTCACTAAGATCCCTCGCTGGGACCTTGACCGATTCCAGGGCATGTCCCGAGAAATAGGCAGCTCCATGAAGAGTGTTGGAGAGGTACGGGACACACACACGCTCCGCTTCAAGGGGGATATTACCATGTTGCTTTCACACCTATTTTATCCTCTCATATCTACATGTAGTGCTTAGGGGGTAGGAGCTAGGGGTTGATTTGGGATTCAGGGATAGCCTACTTAATCTTGACTTACTTCTGTTCAGTTTACCTTCCATTAATAGATGTAGGGAGTGATAGAGATGACTCTAAATGAAACCTGTCTGTCACTTTATCTTCTAGTTTTAACGTCTCTCTCTCTCTCCCCTGTCCTCTCAGGTGATGGCGGTTGGGCGTACGTTTGAGGAGAGCATGCAGAAGGCTCTAAGAATGTGCCACCCCTCTGTGGATGGGTTCATGCCCCGCCTGCCCCTCAACAAGCCTTGGTCTGCTCAGCAGGACCTACACCAGGAGCTGGCTGTACCCTCCAGCACACGGGTTTTCTCCCTGGCCAAGGTAGAGACACCACATACAGTGCCTTCAGAATGTAGTCACACCCCTTGACCTTTTCCACATTTTGTTGTGTTGCAGCCTGAATTAAAAGATGATTCAATTGAGATTTTGTGTCACTGGCCTAAACACAATACACTATAATGTCAAAGTGGAATTATGTTTTTAGACATTTTTGAAAAGGTGAAATGTCAATAAGTATTCACTCCCTCTGTTATGGCAAGCCTAAATAAGTTCAGGAGTAAATATTTGCTTAACAAGTCACATAATTACTTGCATGGGCTCACTCAGTGTGCAATAATAGTGTTTAACATGATTTTTATGTCTACCTAATCTCTGTAAGGTCCCTCAGTCGAGCAGTGAATTTCAAACACAGATTCAACCACAACGACCAGGGGAGGTTGATCAATGCCTCACAAATAAAGGCACCTATTGGTAGATGGGTAAAAAAAAAAAAATCAGACATTGATGATCCCTTTGAGCATGGTGAAGTTATGATTTACACTTTGGATTGAATATCAACACACTTTGTCACTACAAAGATACAGGCATACTTCCTAACTCAGTTGCCGGAGAGGAAGGAAACCGCCCAGGGAATTCAGCATGAGGCCAGTGTTGACTTTAAATCAGTTTTCTTGGTTGTGATAGGAGAACTCAGGATGGATCAATTGATCAACAACGTAGTTATTCTACAATACTAACCTAAATGACAGAGTGAAAGAAGGAAGCTTGTACAGAATAAGGCATCCTGTTTGCAATAAGGCACTCAAGTAAAAAAGAAATACACTTTCTGGCCTGAATACAAAGTGTTATTTTTGGGGCAAATCCAACACATCACTGAATAGCACTCTTCATATTTTCAAGCAGGGTGGTGTCTGTATCATATTATGGGTATGCTTTCATCGGCGAGGACCACAGAGTTTTTTAGGATCAAAATGAAGGGAATAGAGTTCAGCACAGGCAAGAACTTCCGAGAGGAAAACCTGGTTGTCTGCTTTCCAACAGACACTGGGAGACAAATTCACCTTTCAGCAGGACAATAACCTAAAACACAAGGCCAAATCTACACTGGAGTTGCTTATCAAGACGACATTTAATGTTCCTGAGTGGCCTAGTTACAGTTTTGACTTAATGAAGAATAAATAAATAAATAAAAACAATATTAAAATAATAATGGAACTTGTACAGCAAAGTAAAATGGTGGCAGTCTGGAACCCTGGTGTATGTGTGGGAGAGGAACAGAGTGAGGAATCCTTCATTGAGTGCAGGATGAAATGATTGATGCTTGTACGATGTATTAAGAAGTAATGGGCCCAATCGTATCACGCTATGAGACGCCAATAACACTCAAGGTTAGCCTGGCAGCAGAGTGTGTGTGTGTGTGTGTGTGTGTATGTGAGAGATTTCAGCATTTTTTTCTCTCAGTGCCTAATTTCATTGTGAGCTGGTTATGTCTTCTATTAAACAGCCTGTCCATGTGAATCACACATGGCTGAAAGGCACCACTTAGTGCTGCGTGTGTCCTTCTGTCTTGTACTGCGTCCCACACATGCCCAGGTAACAGACAGAGAACGTGTGTGTGTGTGTGTGTGTGTGTGTGTGTGTGGGTGTTGGAGCTGGGCCCGTCACGCCTCATTGGGCCCTGCTTTATATTCCGAAGGCACCGCAGCAGACACAGCTCACAATTACACTGCATCATTCCCTGTATGAGAAGGACTCCACTCAACAATGCCTGATTACTCCATCGCACAACTCAACTGAATGTTTTCTTATGTTCTGCAATAGGTTGTGTTTTTATCATCATGGTATTCATGCAACTTACTTTGTCAGTCATGAGACTTGAATGTCTCATCATAATTGATTGACTGGTTGTTCTTACCAGCAGTTGGTAGCACATTTAAAAGCACAGGTGTTAGAACAGGTTGAATTGTGTTATTATCATGACTGCTTAGAATGATTTGATTCTCTCTCTGTGTGTGTGTGTGTGTGTGTGTGTGTGTGTGTGTGTGTGTGTGTGTGTGTGTTGAGAGTAAAGCAGAAAGTAAGGTGATATGAGTAAAACCGTATTGTATTGACTGACCCTCTCCCGGTATCTCTCTAGGCCCTTCACAGTGGTGTGACTGTAGACCACATCCACCATCTCACTGCTATAGACAAGTGGTTCCTACACAAGCTACGACACATCACAGAGTTGGAGCAGCACCTGAGCCAGTTCAACAGGTAGGAACACACACATGCATGCGCACACACACACACGCAAACATACATGTGCATCGTTGCACGCACACACTCATGCATGCAAACACGCATGCATGCATGCATGCACACACACACACACACACACACACAAACTCACAAATATCACTGTTATGAAAAAAAACTTGATGCATTTAACACTTCTACCACTAGGTGATGCTATGAGGGCACAGTTAAACTGAGACTGTCAGTCCAATGGGGATGTGTTCTTGATGCCCCTTAGCAGCTCACCCACTACTCTATCCCTCCTGCTGTAGAAATATACTCCTACTCCCTCCTCTCAGACAGTCCACCTCTCCTCCTCCAGTCTCTGTCCTCCTCTCCTCAAGTGTCTTAGCACCTCTCTCCACTTCTTTTCTCTCTCTCCACTAATCGTCTTCTCCAGTCTGTCTCATTCCGTCCACCTGCCGTCTCAATCGTCCATTCATATTTGTATGACCCTCCTGCCATGGCTCTGCCCAGGTTGGAGGGATGCTAGAGAGGAGCGATGGAGGGATAGAGGAGATTTTGGGCCCTGTGTGGGAGGAGTGCAGAGCAGACACGTCAATTACCTTAGTCATATAACCCATGGCCTGGCTGTTTGTGTGTGTGTGTGTGCTTGTCTGTACTCTACCAGCAGATAGTAACTATATACACACACCCACGAACGGCCACAATCCTACACAGAAGAAACACACACCATACCATCAGGGCTATTCTCATCGTGTACTCTTAAGCACATCTTGTGATTCACTTATTATTTTCTTTACCTTTTTTTTAGATTTTTTTTCTCTGGACATACAGTGCATTTGGAAAGTATTCAGACCCCTTGACTTTTTCCACATTGATGAGGAACAATAAGGCTGTAACGTAACAATCTAAACACAATACCCCATAATGACGAAGTGAAAACAGGTTAAGCAATGTTAGCAAATTTTATAAAAAACTAAAAACAGAAATACCTTATTTACGTAAGTATTCAGACCCTTTGCTATGAGATTCGAAATTGAGCTCAGGTGCATCCTGTTTGCATTGATCATCCTTGATGTTTCTACAACTTGATTGTAGTCCACCCGTGGTAAATTCAATACATTGGGCATGATTTAGAAAGGCATACACCTGTCTATATAAGGTCCCAAAGTTGACAGTGCATGTCAGAGCAAAAACCAAGCCATGAGGTTGAAGGAATTGTCCATAGAGCTCATAGACAGGATTGTGTTGAGGCACAGAGCTGGGGAAGGGTACCAAAAAATGTCTGCAGCAATGAAGATCCCCAAGAACACAGTGGCCTCCATCATTCTTAAATGGAAGAAGTTTGGAACCACCAAGACTCTTCCTAGAGTTGGCCGCCTGGCCAAACTGAGCAATCGGGGGAGAAGGGCTTTGGTCAAGGAGGTGACCAAGAACGCGATGGTCACTGACAGAACTCTTCCTCTGTGGAGATGGGATAACCTTCCAGAAGGACAACCATCTCTGCAGCACTCCACCAATCAGGCCTTTGTTAGAGTGGCCAGAAGGAAAGCCCCCGAGTAAAAGGCACATAACAGCCCGCTTGGAGTTTGCCAAAAGCCACTTAAAGGACTCTCAGACCACAAGACACAAGATAGCTTTTGTACTTAATGAACAGCAAAGCACTAGCCTGTCAATCTACTATCCCCCATATTGTGGATACATTTTAAGAAGTTATTTGGCCACTTTAGTTGTGATACAAACCTAATGAAAACATATTGGCCTATGGGCTAGGCTACAAGTCGCAAAAAAAGTTATGCATTGCTTCTTGCCTTACTATGGACATCATTCACAAGTGATAATATATAATTCACAAGTGATAGGGTAATATTGTCATCAGAGTATTCTTGATTTAATCTCGTCTTTACATATACTAAATAATATGTGACATGTATTTTTATATAGAATATTGTGCACCTGTCTCGAAACAGGGGCAGCGAGAAAAAATACATGTCATCTATGCACTTAAATACCGAATGGAGGACTCTTTTCCCTGTGGTTAATTTTCATGCCAGCCAGGTTGGCTATACTCCTGATGTAAAGATAAATAATGTGCTTAATATTTGGAAAGTTGAGAAATAAATATAATAGCCTATAGAAATCTGATGGGATCCTCCTTTTAATAGAGGCCATCACTCTTGTTTTCTCAATTTGCAATTGCATAGCCTATAGAAATGTTGAGCAACATGAGCTCATGGGCTCTCATGAAGTGTTTGATTAGATTTTTGATCACATTTGCATGGATGTCAGAGTGATTAGAGGGACAATAGAGTGCTGTGTACCAGGCAGTTAGCAAGTTTAGTAGGCTACTAATGACAAGCAGCAGCATCAGAGCTTGGAGAAGCCTAGTTACCAGGACTAAAAGGTCTCGTGGAATTTGACTGCCTTCTTGACTGCCGGTGTGGCTCAGGACCTCAGACTTGGGTGAAGGTTCACCTTCCAACAGAACAACGACCCTAAGCACACAGCCAAGACAATGTAGGAGTCGCTTCGGGACAAGTCTCTGAATGTCCTTGAGTGGACTTGACCCCATCAAACATGTCTGGATAGACCTGACAATAGCTGTTCCAACCTGACAGAGCTTGAGAGGATCTGCAGAGAAGAATGGGAGAAACTCCCCAAGCTTGTAGCATCATACCCAAGACTCAAGGCTTTAATCGCTGCCAAAGGTGCTTCAACAAAGTGCTGAGTAAAAGGTCAGAATACTAACGTAAATGTGATATTTCAGTTTTATTTATTTTTTATACATTTGCCCAAAAAATTTAAAAACCCTGTTGTTGCTTTGTCATTATGGGGTTTTGTGTGTAGATTGATTGGGGGGGGGACAATTTAATCAAATTTAGAAAACTGTTGTAAAGTAACAAAATGTAGAATAAGTCAAGGGGTCTGAATATCTTCCTGAATGCACTGTACAAAAACAATACAAACTTCCTTTAGATCTGTTTTTCAATGAGCTAATGAGCTAATTGGCATAATGCCAAAAATATATAAATAGTTTATTATTAGTTTTTTATTCTAAATCAAAAAGCTTAATGATCCACGGTATGACCATCTTAAAACAATTTCATATGTTAGCTAAGTAGAACCATCCACCGGTTTAGACTAGAGGGTTAAACGGCTCCAATCACTGACCTGGTGCAGAGGGAGGGGCCCAACACACACGTTTTCCAAGTGCTACATTCAGTGTGTATATGTATTTAACCTTTAAGCTCAGATCTTGGTTTCTCTCCTCAGTGCAACATTACCCCAGACCCTGCTGCTGAAGGCTAAACAGGACGGCTTCTCAGACCGCCAGGTGGGCCAGGCCCTTGGCTCCAGTGAGGGGGAGGCCAGAGTGTTGAGGCTGGCTCAGAACATTAAACCCTGGGTGAAACAGGTGAGCAGCTGCCCCTGGGTCCTGGTCCATGTCATGCGTCCCAAATGGCACCCTTTTTACTACCCTACATAGTGTACTTCTTAAAAGTAGTCCACTATATTGGGAATAGGGTGTCATCTGGGACTCGTTGAGTATTTCCCACAGGAGTTTAAATGAACTTTCAGGCTAACAACGTCCCTCACCTCCACGTGACACCTCTCTGACATCGCTCTCCTAGCGACAGACCCTCCCTTACCTTGGCCTACTAAATAAAAGCATTGTACACAGACATATCACATTGTCACGTGTTCATAGTATTCTAATAAGTAGGTTCTGTATTGTAGGAGACATCAGTTTTTCTTTTCTGTTCAGATTGACACCCTTGCTGCAGAGTACCCTGCTGTGACCAACTACTTGTACTGTACCTACCATGGACAGGTGAGTCCTTATCCTGCTTAACCGATGTGAAAATGTATTTGTCCAATGTCCAGTAATTTCTTGGTGCCGTACGTTAGCTCCTGAATTAGAAAAATGTTTTAAGGCCAATCTGCAGTATAAACAACAACAAAGTGGACACCCCGCCACTTTTTTGGTAAACGGCTGAGGGATGTAAACACACTGCCATTTTTAATAGTATAAGCAATACCTTTATTTGAGAAGATATGAGTATTTGGTCCTTAATGGTTTTTTCCCATGCTTTGTGTTTGTCAAAGTTAGACACTTTTTTCAATCTTTCTAACCTGTGTCATTGTGTCCATTCAACAGGAGCATGACTTGGAGTTCAAGGACCAGGGTGTCATGGTGCTGGGATGTGGTCCCTATCACATTGGTGAGATGTATTATCATGGTGTTTTCAACATACTAATGAATGGTTTACTCTAGCCTGGTGGTAGCAGACATATTTCTATTTGGTCTTTTTTTAAACCTTTTCTATGGTAGCAGATCTGTTTGCAATTCGCCAACTCCTCTGTCATGTGTGTTCGTTGTCGTAACTAACATGTATCAAAACAAAATAAATTAAATCAAATCAATATTTGAAAGTTGTGAGTTAAAGTAATGCAATAATTACGTTTTTGTTATCCCTCCTGTCCACTAGGGAGCAGTGTGGAGTTTGACTGGTGTGCAGTGTCCAGTATCCGAGCCCTGCGTCAGATGGGCATGCGGACAGTGGTGGTAAACCACAACCCTGAGACTGTCAGCACGGACTTTGACGAATGTGACCGCCTGTACTTTGAAGAGTTGACTCTGGAACGCATTCTGGACATCACACAGCAAGAGGTGAGAAGTCAACACACACACATGAACGTTCAGAGACTCACAGATGCGCACAAGCACACACACGTATACGCACACACATTAGTGATGGGGGGGGGAATCAATAGTTGCATATCGGGATGTTATTTTTGACGATATCAAATCAAATTTTATTTGTCACATGGTTAGCAAATGTTAATGCGAGTGTAGCGAAATGCTTGTGCTTCTAGTTCCGACAATGCAGTAATAACCAACGGGTAATCTAACCTAACAATTTCACAACAACTACCTTATACACACAAGTGTAAAGGGATGAAGAATATGTACATAAAGATATATGAATCAGTGATGGTACAGAACGGCATAGGCAAGATGCAGTAGATGGTATCGAGTACAGTATATACATATGAGATGAGTAATGTAGGGTATGTAAACATTATATTAAGTGGCATTGTTTAAAGTTGTTAGTGATACATTTTTTACATAGATTCTTCCATTATTAAAGTGGCTGGAGTTGAGTCAGTATGTTGGCAGCAGCCACTCAATGTTAGTGGTGGCTGTTTAACAGTCTGATGGCCTTGAGATAGAAGCTGTTTTTCAGTCTCTCGGTCCCTGCTTTGATGCACCTGTACTGACCTCGCCTTCTGGATGATAGCGGGGTGAACAGGCAGTGGCTCGGGTGGTTGTTGTCCTTGATGATCTTTATGGCCTTCCTGTAACATCGGGTGGTGTAGGTGTCCTGGAGGGCAGGTAGTTTGCCCCCGGTGATGCGTTGTGCAGACCTCAGTACCCTCTGGAGAGTCTTACGGTTGTGGGCGGAGCAGTTGCCGTACCAGGCGGTGATACAGCCTGACAGGATGCTCTCGATTGTGCATCTATAAAAGTTTGTGAGTGCTTTTGGTGACAAGACAAATTTCTTCAGCCTCCTGAGGTTGAAGAGGCGCTGTTGCGCCTTCTTCACCACGCTGTCTGTGTGGGTGGACCAATTCAGTTTGTGTACGCCGAGGGACTTAAAACTTACTACCCTCTCCACTACTGTCCCGTCAATGTGGATAGGGGAATGCTCCCTCTGCTGTTTCCTGAAGTCCACGATCATCTCCTTTGTTTTGTTGACGTTGAGTGCGAGGTTATTTTCCTGACACCACACTCCGAGGGCCCTCACCTCCTCCCTGTAGTCCGTCTGGTCGTTGTTTGTGATCAAGCCTACCACTGTAGTGTCATCTGCAAACTTGACGATTGAGTTGGAGGCGTACATGGCCACGCAGTCGTAGGTGAACAGGGAGTACAGGAGAGGGCTCAGAACACACCCTTGTGGGGCCCCAGTGTTAAGGATCAGCGGGGTGGAGATGTTATTACCTACCCTCACCACCTGGGGGCGGCCCATCAGGAAGTCCAGTACCCAGTTGCACAGGGCGGGGTCGAGACGAGTTTGGAGGGTACTATGGTGTTAAATGCTGAGCTGTAGTCAATGAACAGCATTCTCACATAGGTATTCCTCTTGTGGGTTAGGGCAGTGTGGTTGCGATTGCGTTGTCTGTGGACCTATTGGGGCGGTAAGCAAAATGGAGTGGGTCTAGGGTGTCAGGTAGGGTGGAGGTGATATGGTCCTTGACTAGTCTCTCAAAGCACTTCATGATGACGGAAGTGAGTGCTACGGGGCGGTAGTCGTTTTGTAAATTTTATTTTACCTTTATTTAACCAGGCAAGTCAGTTAAGAACAAATTCTTATTTTCAATGACGGCCTAGGAACAGTGGGTTAACTGCCTGTTCAGGGGCAGAACGACAGATTTGTACCTTGTCAGCTCAGGGGTTTGAACTTGCAACCTTCCGGTTGCTAGTCCAACGCTCTAACCACTAGGCTACCCTGCCGCCCCGGTTTAGCTCAGTTACCTTAGCTTTCTTGGGAACAGGAACAATGGTGGCCCTCTTGAAGCATTTGGGAACAGCAGACTGGGATAAGGATTGATTGAATATGTCCGTAAACACACCAGCCAGATGGTCTGCTCATGCTCTGAGGACGCCGCCTGGGCCTACAGCCTTGCGAAGGTTAACACGTTTAAATGTTTTACTCACGTCGGCTGCAGTGAAAAGGAGGGCCGAGCACGCCCCCATTTTCATTGATGGGGCTGCAGTGGAGCAGGTTGAGAGCTTCAAGTTCCTTGGTGTCCACGTCACCAACAAACTAACATGGTCCAAGTACACCAAGACAGTCGTGAAGAGGGCACGACAAAACCTATTCCCCCTTGGAGACTGAAAAGATTTGGCATGGGTCCTCAGATCCTCAAAAGGTTCTACAGCTGCACCATCGAGAGCATCCTGACCATCGAGAGCATTACTGCCTTGTATGTAATGGCTCGGCCTCCGACCGCAAGGCACTACAGGGGGTAGGGTAAACGGCCCAGTACATCACTGGGGCCAGGCTCCCTGCCATCCAGGACCTCTATACCAGGCAGTGTCAGAGAAAGCCCCTAAAAATGGACCACCTTAAAAAAAATGTTTTTAAAGACTCCAGCCACCCTAGTCATAGACTACCGAGCGGCAAGCGGTACCAGAGCGCCAAGTCTAGGTCCAAGAGGCTTCTAAACAGCTTTTACCCCCAAGCCATAAGACTCCTGAACACCTAATAAAATGACTACCCAGACTATTTGCATTGCCCCCTCCCCGCCTTTTATGCTGCTGCTACTCTCTGTTGTTATTATCTATGCATTGTCACTTTAATAACTCTACCCACATGTACATATTACCTCAACTAATCGGTGCCCCGCACATTGACTCTGTACCTGTATATAGTCTCACTGTTGTTTATTGTTATTTTTTTTGCTGCTGCTCTTTAATTACTTGTTTACTTTTATTTCTTGTTCTTGTCCGTAATTATTTCAGTTATTACAGTAAGCATTTCACTGTAAGGTACACCTGTTGTATTCGGCGCATGTGACAAATAAAATTTGATTTGATTTGGAGACCAGTGGAAGCAAAATAGCCTCATAACATCAAAGATCCACCACCATATTTTACAGGTATGTAGGTATGATGTACTTTTCTGCATATGCATTTGTTTTACAACACCAAACCCACCACTGGTATGCATGGCCATAGAGCTCTATTTTCATCTCATCTGACAATGGCACCTGACATTTTAGTCATGAACTTGGTTGCTCTGATTGGAGGCTGACACTTGTCCACAAGTAGATCTTCCAGCAAGATGACAACCCCAAGCACATATCAAAATCCACAAAGAAATGGTTTATTGACCACAAACTCAACATTTTCCAGAATTGAACCCCATTGAAAACCTGTGGTTTGTATTGAAGAGGGCAATCCATAAGTACAGATGATGAATATCAAGGACCTGGAAAGACTCTGTATGGATCCCTCCCATTGGAGAACACATTGAGGTCCCTCCCAATCTGTTCTCCAATCTCATAAAATGTTTTAGGAAAAGGCTCAGTGTTGTTATCCTTGGGTAGGGTATGGTGCTTGAGTACTAAAAACAGCGATGCCAATAATTTTGACACCTAAAAAAAAATGTTAAACAAAATGTCTTTCTCTGAGCAATTGTATTAGTATAAAATAATATAATCCCCCCTCCCCCAAATTGCATGCAATACAGCCCAGTATTTGTATAATTTATTTTATACAGCCTTTTTTTGCCCATCTTTGTCATGGGTGCCAATAATTCTGTACCTGACTGTAGTTTAGGTGTTGTTTCAATGGGCCATCGTCAGGCTGACTGCCAGTGAATGACTTGCGGTGAGGGACAGGAGGAAAACATAACCTCTTAAAACCGCTTATAACACAAATGATGTTTGTGATATTCAGATTCTAACAATGACATTGTGTTATATAGACTTGTTAAGAAAAAGTTATGGTTGAGGGGTGACATGTGACTTTAAAAATGGCAGAGTAATTAAAAAGTACATTTGTTTTTGAATCAATATGACGCTCTCGGCTCTGCTAGTTAAACCAAAGCCTTGTAGCCTGGTTTCAGTGAGCGGCTGTTATGACACCATATTCCCTATATAGGGCACTACTTTTCACCAGAGCCCTATAGGCCCGGTTCATAAGTAGTGTACTAAATGCTACACTAAATATGGAATAGGGTGCCATTTGGGATGTACCGTTGACTTTTCCCTCCAGAGGAATGTACTCCAGTTATAGTGGATATGAGATCAGCCTGGTGATTAACTGGTTGTTCATTCAGGGAGATAACATTACCACCATCCCTCCTGTCCTTTGCTCTCTTCGATGAAGGTTTATTGAAATGTATGAAACCTTTTATCAGGCAAATACAAAACATCTCAACAAGCACTCAGTAGCCTATTCAAAACCATCTTATTTCACTTATTTTATTATAAAAATAAAACACATTTTACTCTGTGATTCCAGAAACATGAGAAAAATGGCAGATTTCATTTATAGATATAAATAATGTTGTAACCTGACTAAAGTCCTACTTCTCTACCGTGAGTCTCCAGGGCTGTACAGGCAGCATCGTGTCTGTAGGGGGTCAGATCCCCAATAACCTGGCCATGCCTCTGCACCTGAACGGGGTCAAGATCCTAGGAACCAACCCCCAGCAGATCGACCGAGCCGAGGAGAGGTCAGTGTTCTCCACCATCCTGGATGAACTGGGGGTGGCCCAGGCCCCGTGGAAGGCCCTCAGCTCACTGGTGAGACATGCACACAACACAAACAAACGGTCCCCTTAGTGTCAGAAGTGCAGAGATGTGTAGATCGACTGACTTGCTGAAATGTGTCTGACTCTCCATTCCCTTAGTGTTGTACTGCTCCTGTCTCTCCTGGACCTACAGGGAGAGGAGTGGAAGGGGATAGGCTGTCTCGGCTTAGACAGGGCTATGTACTGTAGAAGGAAACAACAGTTAGCGAAGACATGCTGATATTAGAATGAAGGAAAGAGACAGAGCGAGAGAAAGAAAAACAGAGGACTAGACTTCCTCCGAGACACTTCCTACACATTCCATATTTGTTTTTTTCTCTCACACCTTCTCTCTCCCTAATTATCTACTTACTTCTTTCTAGCGCTCACTTGTATTTTAAGTGGTGAGTCGTTTTTAGACTTAGAGCCGACAGAGCCCAGTATCCCTAGGAACCAATCTGTGTCTCTGTTCATCCTACCAGGAGCTGTTGTATTATGATGGAGAAAACAAAGAGCAGCGAGAGAGAGATTGTGACAGAAAGAGACTGAGTGAAATAAAGAGAGAATGACCTAGGGTCAGGCAGACAGGCATTTGATGCTATAAATATAAGTTGTAATTAGAACCAATGCTTTAACCCTCATCTCCTCTGATTCTGTGTGTTTCAGGAAGATGCTTTTGCCTTTGCCAATAAAGTGGGCTACCCCTGTCTCCTACGCCCCTCTTACGTACTCAGGTAATCTACCCATGTCTCCTACGCCCCTCTTACGTACTCGGGTAATCTACCCATGTCTCCTACACCCCTCTTACATACTCAGGTAAGCTACACCTGTCTCCTGCACCCCTCTTACGTACTCAGGTAATCTACCCCTGTCTCCTGCGCCCCTCTTACGTACTCCGTTAAGCTACTCCCGTCTCCTGCGCCCCTCTTACGTACTCCGTTAACTTCTTGTGTCGAGCCATCCCGGATCCGGGATCATGAATACAGCCTCAAGCTCATTACCATAACGCAACGTTAACTATTCATGAAAATCGCAAATGAAATGAAATTAATATGCTAGCTCTCAAGCTTAGCCTTTTGTTAACAACACTGTCATCTCAGATTTTCAAAATATGCTTCTCAACCATTGCAAAAATAAGCATTTGTGTAACAGCTAGCGCGGCTAGCGTAGCATTTAGCGTTAGCATCAGCAGACAACATTTTCACAAAAACCAGAAAATCATTCAAATAAAATCATTACCTTTGAAGAACTTCAGATGTTTTCAATGAGGAGACTCTGTTAGATAGCAAATGCTCAGTTTTTCCTGAAAGATTATTTGTTTAGGAGAAATTGCTCCGTTTGGTGCGTCACGTTTGGCTACCAAAAAAAAACGAAAATTCAGTCTTCAAAACGCCAAACTTTTTTCCAAATTAACTCCATAATATCGACTGAAACATGGTAAACGTTGTTTAGAATCAATCCTCAAGGTGTTTTTCACATGTCTCTTCATGATATATCGTTCGTTGAAAGCCTCCTCTCTCCTCTCAATCACTGGATGACTGCGTGCAGCTTGTAGATTACGCACCAAGTTAGACAAAGGACACCGGGCGGACACCTGGTAAATGTAGTCTCTTATGGCCAATCTTCCAATGATATGCCTAAAAATACGTCACAATGCTGCAGACACCTTGGAGAAACGATAGAAATGGCAGGCTCATTCCCGGCGCATTCACAGCCATATAAGGAGACAATGGGAAACAGAGCTTCAAAAATTCTGCCCATTTCCTGGTTGAAGTTTCATCTTGGTTTCGCCTGTAGCATGAGTTCTGTGGCACTCACAGATAATATCTTTGCAGTTTTGGAAACCTTAGTGTTTTCTTTCCAAAGCTGCCAATTATATGCATAGTCGAGCATCTTTTCGTGACAAAATATTGTGCTTAAAACGGGCACGTTTTTTTATCCATAAATTAAAAGAGCGCCCCCTATATCCAAGAAGTTAAGCTACTCCCGTCTCCTGCGCCCCTCTTACATACTCCGTTAAGCTACTCCTGTCTCCTGCGCCCCTCTTACGTACTCCGTTAAGCTACTCCTGTCTCCTGCGCCCCTCTTACGTACTCAGGTAAGCTACTCCTGTCTCCTGCGCCCCTCTTATGTACTCAGCTAAGTGTTGGGGTGGGGACAGCACTCTCATAACCATAGGTTGGAGTCAACTCCATTTCAAATCAGTAATTGCAATTTCAGTTTACTTCCTGTATGAACTGAATTGAAATGGAATGGACTAATCTTTCCTTGTTTATGTTGGCCAGGCCTCTACAGTATATCCACAGTAATGGGATGTATTTTCTAATATGATAACTTGTTTATACAGCGACACCATATGTCCAACTAGAAAACACATTTTTGAGTAATTGAATGCATCTCAGAAGAATAAATAAATACGACAGTCAGCGTGAAGAAACGCAAAATGAAATATGGAAGGGAGGGTATAAAAAACAGCAAGAGACTGATTAGCTAAAGCAGAGGCTCAATTTAGCCTTTAAAATGTTGTCACGGCTACCACTGTGATGCTACTCAATTACCAGAATGAAAAGATAGCCTACATCCTGAGAAGAACACAACACAACTTATTACAGTGTGTGTGTGTGTGTGTTAATGCGGTGCTGGTATTGGGGAGGTCTGGATTGCTAATTTGCACAAAATCAAGCAACAGCGTTGGTTTTGAAAGTGTATTGAAAGCATATTGGGTGGCTAATTTTGGTACTCGAGTCAACACAGCTCACACACACACACAACCCCCCCAGCTCACATGCTTAGGAGAAGAGCAGCATCAGACAGATGGGTTAGGCTGTTAGGCTGCTGCTTCTTGTTTTAGTTTGCAAACAGTCATCCATGGTGGAGGGATTAGGAATCTCAGGTCCCCAATGGCTGTCTATGGGCTTGTAGGAACTGGAGGCACCACCCTGTTAACTGTATTACCTTATTGGTTTGTGTACATGGAGAATGAACCTCTCCCCTCACCTCCCTTCCTCTTCCCTTTCTCCTCTCCTACCTGACTGCCTGGCTGTCCATCTGTCTTTCTCTATTATGTCATTGTGCATAGTGTGTTTGGGCCTACCTCTCATCAGACCATTACTAATTATGATTAGCTTGGAAGATGATTGATCTCTAAATGCAGTTCAGCCACTCACACTAGATATCCATTGATTGTTTGAGTATGTTGTTATTCAAAGAATGAACTCACTAAGCCAATGATTGCGATATGCCCATTTAGCCAATGATTTTGTCCAAAGCGATTACAGTCATGCGTGCATGCATTTTCATATGGGTGGTAGTCCCAGCGGTATTCAGACCAACAATCCTGGCGCTGCAACCAACTGAGTCAGAGGAATATTTTTTCCTTGAACCCCGTATAATGTCCATGGCTTTTTAAAGACAGGTGTGGTGTCTGGCTGTTTGGCCATATGTGTGCCTTGTAGCAGTCAGGCCAAAGGAGGTAGGATTTGTGACTGAGCCTGACCCTCCCCTGTCCCTCTAGTCTATGCCTGTGTGCCAAATGGCACCATATTCCATTTATAGTGCATTACTTTTGACTAGGGCCTATAGTGAAACCCATAGGGCTCTGTTTAAAAGTAGTGCACTATGTTAGGAATAGGGTGCCATTTGGGACAGAGACTATCCACTCTCCCTCTGGCTGCGTTCAGGAGCATGTGGATGCCCAACTAGCCGGCCAAAAGAAGAAGGGAGAAAAACATAAATACCCCGAATACTTATTTTTTAATGACTCAGCTCAGAAAGCGAACTCATTCTGTAGAGCCTGGAGTGTTTGCTGACCTACATCTTTCTTTTTCTTTTTCTCCACTTTTTTGTTTTGCTGTTTAAAACCTTTCTTCATCTTGATTATAATGATGCAACTGGGAGATATCAACATTTGAGCTAAAAAACCTTGTTATTTTTCTAATTATTTTCCTCTTTCGCTCTCTCTTCCTCTTCAGTGGCTCAGCAATGAACGTGGCATACGGTGAAGAAGAGATGAGGGGCTTCTTGGACGAGGCTACTCAGGTGTCTCAGGTGATCCAGGGAACTTTATTATCTGTGTTCCGACTTGAACCCTATTCTCTATATGGTGCACTACTTGAAGTAATCAGTTGAAAACCTCTTCCTACTCAACATACAAAATCCTTTTAACACATGCACACTCAGACTCACCCACCCTGTGAGTTACAAATACAATTTCTTCATTATGCACACACACATATATAACCCCCTCTCTTATAAAAAGGCTTACACTTCATTTCTCCATGTATTTGTTCTCCCTAGCCAACCACAGATAAAACTATCTCGTTGTGTCCCAAATGGCACCCTGTTCCCTATATAGTGCACTACTTTTGCACTACAAGACCATTGGGTCTTGGTCAAAAGTAGTGCACAACATTGGGACTAGTTTGCAATTTGGGATGCAACCTTTGTCTAATGTCTACTCACACACACACACACACACACACACACACACACACAGTTCCTCTGAGCTCAATCAGCTCGTGCCCCTCACTGGCACCTTCTCAGTATGGATGAGTGTAGTATGTTGGCTGTGGGGCAGAGCTGATTTTGTTGTTTACCTGTCTCTCTGCCCACACTTACAAACACACTCCCTCTGGGTGCTGGTGGTCCACCTGGCCCCTCAACATGCCCTTGCCTGGGGCTGACAGAGCAGCCGGCCTCCCTGTCATGCTGCTCACACTAAACCAGTCCTGGTCATATGCACACACAAATACACACGTACACCTCCCCTTGCTTACTGTCAGCTAAGCAGCACTTCTCTAGCCAGGAGGAGGAGAAACAGCCCTCTGGCCTGTGACCTGAATAGACATGGCCTGCCTGGCTTTTGACAGAACACAGCATCACACACCTGTCTCTCAGGGGCAGCACACACACACACATACCACTCATCACGCCAAGAGGAGCTCTATCACAGGAGGTTGGTGGCACCTTAATTGGGGAGGACAGGCTTGTGACAATGGCATCAAATAGATCAAACATATGGTTTCCATGTGTTTGATGCCATTCCATTCACTCCGTTTCAGCCATTATTATGAGCTGTCCTGTCCCCAGCAGACTACTGAGCTCTACTCTACTCGACTCACCGTGCGCATCCGGCTAGCTGTACAAATCACACGTGTAACTGGTATAATAGTATGTATAAGGAAGCTGGGGAGCTGGGCTGCTGTAGAATCCCAATATAAACAGGATGCAGACCCCTACTCCAACATAATTGCAGTGTGCTCTGCTGCACTGTGCATCCAAAATGGAATCCTATTCCCTATATAGTGCACTATTGTTGAGAGCCCTACGGACCCAGATTGAAAGTAGAGCACTATATAGGGAATAGGTGCCAATTGAGAGTTAGATATCTGATGTTGTTATTTTTCCTACAGGAGCATCCAGTGGTCATCACCAAGTTCATCCGTGGAGCCAGAGAGGTGGAGGTGGATGCAGTGGCCAAGATGGGAAAAGTAAGCCAGTTTGATATGCCTCACACACCTCACATCATTATGCTATGTGCGCTATATGCTACTTAGAAGACACTTGCTTTCAGTGCCTTTCAGTACAGTGAGTGCATGTGCATATTTTCAGTATGTGTATGTGATTCCTGCTGGAATTGAACCCATTACCTTTTTTGAACCCCTTTTATCAAGTGAGCCATACAGGACCTAGATGTGTTATCTCTCTGCCTCACGTGATGGAGCAGGTGGAACACGTGGGGGGCTTTTATAGGAGCTCTCCTCCTCATCCCCCTCCTCCCTCCTCTCCTCTCTTATTTCCTGAATGAAGGGCAAGGTGAATTATTTGCTTCAGCAAGCAAAACACTCACAGGCTATATTACTTAGCATCACATTTAGACTGTAATGAATTTAATCAGTTCTACATCAACATAGTATGTCCTAATCCTAGTACTAAAGCAGTTTTGTACTTTTACCTTCACATTTGTCTCATTATATCTTCTTACATTCATGACTCAGTCTTTAGTATGTGGATGTGACCTCTGGGGGAATTTAACCCCACGACCTTGCATTTGCTAGCTCCACGCTCTTACCAACTGAGCCACGCTGGAGCATTACTCCACTCTGCTTTAATGTAGCATTTTATTCCTCCATTATATTACCTCAGTCTGATGAGGCCAAGTTCCAAATGGCACCCTATTCCCTACATAGAGCACTACTAGGGCACTCATCAAAGGTAGGGCACTATTTTAGGATGCAACCTAAGTAGACACTAGATCATTTCTCCCATCCTATCAGCAGGGAAACATATTACAGCTGCTTTGAAAGGAACAGAGGATTGGCAGATACATATCAGACAGACAGTGGAAATGGAATATATTCAATTGAAAGATGGGTGGGGGAAAACAAATTTCAAAAATCCTGGGGTGTTTTGTAGGTTGTGTAAAGACTACTGAAAAGTATTTTGGAGTCAATTAACCTTTTTATAACATTTTGAGGCCAGTTCTTAAAAGAAACTGCATAATAATGTTCTCCATTGACCTTTGATCCAATAAAGCCTTAGATTTGACCACTCTCTCACTCACATACTGTACGAGGGAAGATAGACCAACACGAACATTCACATGAACACCTGCTGGATGCTGACAAACTGTGGTGATCAAACATGTACAATGGCGCCGGAAGAAATGGCAGCCGTTTTCCAGGCGCCTAACCGATTGTGCTATTATGTGTTTTTTTTCCAGTTTTTGTAACTTATTTTGTACATAATGTTTCTGCCACTGTATCTTACGGCAAAAAAAGAGCTTCTGGATATCAGGACAGCGGTGACTCACCTCGGATTAGACGAAGATGCACAGGATGTACTTCAGACACCCGACATGGTCGAAATCCCCGTCATTGGCAAGAGAAAGAGACGCAGGTATAGAGTACACAGGGCGGGGAGCCTCGTAAGGATCCGCCGACGGTGAGTGGGAAATCTGCCCTTACCATCAATATTACTGGCCAACGTATTGGACAATAAATTAGACTGCCTGGTACGGCAACTGCTTGGGGTCCGACCGCAAAGCAGTACAGAGGGTAGTGCATACGGCCCCGTACATCACTGGGGCTAAGCTGCCTGCCATCCAGGACCTCTACACCAGACGGTGTCAGAGGAAGGCCTAAAAATTGTCAATGACCCCAGCCGCTCCAGTCATAGACTGTTCTCTCGGCTACCACATGGAAAGCGGTGCCGGAGCGCCAAGTCTAGGACCAAAAGGCTTCTCAACAACTTTTACCCCCAAGCCATAAGACTACTGAACAACTAATCAAATGGCTACCCGGACTATTTGCATTGTGTCCTGCCACTTCCCACTCTCGCACACGACGCCGTCTGCCCGGTACAGTTTGAAACCTTGGCTTAATCCGTGAAGAGCCCATTTCTCCAGCGTGCCAGTGGCCAATGAATGTGATAATTTGCCCTTTGATGCCGGTTACGACGCCAAACTGCAGTCAGGTCAAGACCCTGGTGAGGGCGACAAGCACCCAGATGAGCTTCCCTGAGACGGTTTCTGACAGTTTGTGCAGAAATTCTTGTGCAAACCCACAGATTTTATCAGCTGTCTGGGTGACTGGTCTCAGACGATCCCGCAGGTGTATGAGCCGGATGCAGAGGTCCTGGGCTGGCGTGGTTACACCTGGTTTGCGGTTGTGAGGCTGGTTCGACGAACTGCCAAATTCTCTAAAACGACGTTGGAAATGGCTTATGGTAGAGAAATTAACATAAAATTCTCTGGCAACAGCTCTGGTGGACATTCCTGTAGTCAGCATGCCAATTGCATGCTTGCTCAACTTGAGACTTCTATGGCATTGAGTTGTGACAAAACTTTACATTTTACCCCCTCCAGGGGGGGGGGGGGTTTACCCCCTCCAGGGGTGGCCTTTTATTGCTTACAGCACAAGGTGCATCTGTGTAATGATCATGCTGTTTAATCAGCTTCTTGATATGCCACAACTGTCGGTGGATGGATTATCTTGGAAAAGGAGGAATTCTCACTGACAGGGATGCAACTTAATTTGAGCACAACATTTCTGAGAATATGCTTTTTTTGCAAATGGAACATTTCTGTAATCTTTTATTTCAGCTCCTAAAACATGGAACCAACACTACATGTTGATTTTATATTTTTGTTCTGTAAAGAAAATAATTAAACTAAATAATGAGGATTTCTATCAGCCTAATCGAGGTGTAGAGTACATGTCACATTCCAATGTTCATTCCAGTGGCATAATGCCAGGAGCCGTTTGTGGATTTGACAGCTCTAAAGCAGTTCCACCTCCGACATCACGAATACAACCACTTAAGAGCCCTTATTAGACATGTCAAAGCTAGGGATTGGTTAAGAAGTTAACATGGTGCCAGGGAGATAGGTATGAGTTAATAAGCCTTAGTTCAACCTGAAGAGCTCATCATTATTCCCTTAGTTTCATGTTTCTAAATTGGATCTGCCATTGTAATATTTTAATGTTGAAACACGATTAAGAAAAAAAGCATCACATGGATGGATCCAATGCAATACATTTAATAAATACTGTTTAAGTTTTGACTGCTCAGCTGTGCTTATATATGATTGAGACCCTGTATGGACATGTTTAGATTTCTGATTGTAGCCTAAATCCTAACAACTATCAAGGAAAGAGTAGTCATATGTTCTATATACATGGTAATCATCTTCTTCTCCTCCTCTCCCTTTTTTTCTCTTTTGTATATATCCCTCTTTGTTTCAGTCTGTCTCTTTTACACAAAAACTAGCTTACAGATGAGTCCATCAAACAACATTACTTGCATAATTTCAGATCCCACTTTTTTTTACTCTACCACCCCCTCCTCTGGTTGGAGGACCTGGTGTAAAACATAAACATTCAATATACATTACCAGTCAAAAGTTTGGAAAAACCTGCTCATTCAAGGGTTTTTCTTTATTTTGACTATTCTCTACATTGTAGAATAATAGGGAAGACATCAAAACTATGAAGTAACACGTATGGAATCATGTAGTAACCAAAAAAGTGTTAAACTAATCAAACTATATATTTTAGATCTTCGAAGTGCCACCCTTTGCCTTGATGACAGCTTTGCACTCTCTTGGCATTCTCTCAACCAGCATCATTAATTGGAATGCATTTCAATTAATAGGTGTGCCTTGTTAAAAGTTAATTTATGGAATTTCTTTGCTTCTTATCAACATGTTTGAGCCAGACTTTGAAGAATCTCAAATATAAAATATATTTGGAGTTGTTAAACACTTTTTTGGGTTACTACGTGATTCCATTTGTGTTATTTCATAGTTTTGATGGCTTCACTATTCTACAATGTAGAAAATAGAAAAAATAAAGAAAAACCCTTGAATGAGTAGGTGTGTTCAAACTTTTGACTGGTACTGTACACTGAACAAAATATAAACGCAACATGTATAGAGTTTGTTTCATGTGCTGAAATAAAAGATCCCAGTTTTTTCCATGCGTACAAAAGATTTTGCACACAAATTAGTTTACATCCCTGTCGGTGAACATTTCTCCTTTTTTGTGCTGGTTACAAAAAAAGGTCTCCCTAAAATGTGCAGTTTTGTCACACAACACAATGCCACTGATGTCTCAAGTTTTGAGGGCGCGTGCAATTGGCATGCTGACTGCAGGAATGTCCACCAGAGCTGTTGCCAGAGAATTGAATGTTAATTTCTCTACCATAAGCCATCTCCAACTTATTTTTAGAGAATGTGTCAGTATTTGGATGATCCAGAAGAAGATTGGGAGAATGTCATATGGTCAGATGAAACCAAAATATAACTTTTTCGTAAAAACTCAACTCGTCGTGTTTGGAGGACAAAGAATGCTGAGTTGCACCCAAAGAACACCATACCTACTGTGAAGCATGGGGGAAACATCATGCTTTGGGGCTGTTTTTCTGCAAAGGGACCAGGACGACTGATCTGTGTAAAGGAAAGAATGAATGGGGCCATGTATCGTGAGATTTTGAGTGAAAACCTCCCATCAGCAAGGGCATTGAGGATGAAACGTGGCTGGGTCTTTCGGCATGACAATGATCCCAAACACACCGCCCAGGCAACGAAGGGGTGGCTTCGTAAGAAGAATTTCAAGGACCTGGAGTGGCCTAGCCAGTCTCCAGATCTCAACCCCATAGAAAATCTTTGGAGGGAGTTGAAAGTCCGTGTTGCCCAGCAACAGCCCCAAAACATCACTGCTCTAGAGGATATATGCATGGAGGAATGGGCCAAAATACCAGCAACAGTGTGTGAAAACCTTGTGAAGATTTACAGAAAACGTTTGACCTCTGTCATTGCCCAACAAAGGGTATATAACAAAGTATTGAGAAACTTTTGTTATTGACAAAATATTTATTATCCACCATAATTTGCAAATAAATTCATTAAAAATCCTACAATGTAATTTTCTGGATTTGTTTTATCTCATTTTGTCTGTCATAGTTGAAGTGTACCTATGATGAAAATTACAGGCCTCTCATCTTTTTAAGTGGGAGAACTTGCACAATTGGTGGCTGACTAAATACTTTTTTGCCCCACTGTATGTCAGTTATGTTTACGGGGGGTCAATTAAGGAAGACATCCTCTTTTGCGAACCACTGGAAACCAGGACAACAGGAGAGGATATGTTTAAAGTACTGGACAGCTTTGTGACATCAAATGGACTTTGGTGGTCAAGATATGTTGGTATCTGTTCTGGTGGCGCAAAAGCCATGACAGAGAGACATTGTGGAGTGCAAGCAGTTGCTCCCGATGCCACTTGGGTACACTGCAGCATCCACCGAGAGGCTCTTGCTGCCAAAGGATTGCCTGACAGCTTGAAAGACGTTTTGGACACTACAGTGAAAATGTTTAACTTTGTTAAAGCAAGGCCCCTGAACTCCCGTGTATTTTCTGCACTATGCAATGATATGGGAAGTGACCATGTAACACTTTTACAACATACAGAAGTACGCTGGTTAACGAGGGACAAAGTCTTGACACGCTTTTTTGAATTGAGAGACGAGCTTCAAGTTTTCTTTACTGACCATCATTTTCACTTGTCTGACCGCTTGCATGATGACGAGTTTCTCACATGACTGGCCTATCTGGGTGATGTTTTTTCTCTCTTGAATGATCTGAATCTAGGATTACAGGGACTCTAACTATATTCAATGTGCGGGACAAAATTCAAATCAAATCAAAATCAAATTTTATTTGTCACATACACATGGTTAGCAGATGTTAATGCGAGTGTAGCGAAATGCTTGTGCTTCTAGTTCCGACAATGCAGTAATAACGAACAAGTAATCTAACTAACAATTCCAAAAAACTACTGTCTTATACACAGTGTAAGGGGATTTAGAATATGTACATAAGGATATATGAATGAGTGATGGTACAGAGCAGCATAGGCAAGATACAGTAGATGATATCGAGTACAGTATATACATATGAGATGAGTATGTAAACCAAGTGGCATAGTTAAAGTGGCTATGATTAAGAAATTGGAGCTCTTTGTCTGCATTAACAATCGAAACGGATGACACAAATGACTGGATTCGTTATCCCTTTCATGCCCTGCCTCCAGTCCACTTACTGATATCTGAACAGAAGAGCCTCATCTAAGTTGCAACGAGCGGTTCTGTGAACTTTTTATTTAATCAGAAGCCACTGCCAGATTTCTAGATTGGGCTGCGCTCAGAGTATTCTGCCTTGGCAAATCGTGCTGTTAAGACATTGATGCCCTTTGCAACCACGTACCTATGTGAGAGTGGATTCTCTAGCATGAAAACTAAATACAGGCACAGACTGCGTGTGGAAAATGATTTAAGACTGAGACTCTCCAATACAACCCAACATTGCAGAGTTATGTGCATCCTTTCAAGCACACCCTTCTCATTAACCTGTGGTGAGTTATTCACAATTTTTAATGAACGAATAAGGTTTTATATGTAAGATGGTTAAATAAAGAGCACAATGATTATTATTATTTGTGCCCTGGTCCTATAAGATCTCTGTCACATACCATGAGCCGGGTTGTGACAAAAACTCACACTCATTCTAATGTTTAATAAATGTATTGTGTGTGTGTGTGTGTGTGTGTGTGTGTGTGTGTGTGTGTGTGGCAGGCTTACAATGATGGCAAAAAACAACATTTGACAGTGCGCTGACCCTGGTACTGGAGGGGGTACGCAGCTGGAGGTTGAATGTTTGAAGGGGTACGGGACTATAAAAAGTCCCGTGTTTAGAGAGAGACCCAATCTGTAATAAAGTACACTTGCCATAGTTAGGTTTTAACCCTGATAAATTTGATAAATTATCCAATTCCTCAATAAGGCCCTTCAAGGTTGAAGGACTCAAGAGAACTTGAATCATTTAGTCCCTTAATGTTATCATCAGACCTTTATCGCTAACACTTCAAAGGCCATAATAAATAGGTATGGTGATAAAGGGCAACCTTGTTTTACACCTCTTGACAGCTAAAAACTTTCAGAGAAGTATCCGTTGTTGATTATTTTGCATAAAGGGTTGTTGTACATTACCTTTACCCATCTTATGAGAGATTCTCCAAAGTTAAAAAAAAATCAAGGCACTCATAAACAGATTCTAGGCATACTGTATCAAAGGATTTCTCAATCTGCTATAAAGATTATATCTGGTTTCCTTATATTCTGTATTTGTCGGTCTTCTCTTTTTCCTCCCACATTACAGATCCATCCATTGACTGAATGCCAAATAGGGCTCATTATTCTGTGTGTGTGTGTGTGTGTGTGTGTGTGTGTGTGTGTGTGTGTGTGTGCATGCGCGCGCGCTCTTTCATATGCATTCCCCCGTATTAACTACAGGCTTTATCAAGTGTGTGTGTTCCTCCAGGATTGTGTGTGTTCATCAATTAGTGTGTTGCTAATGAGTGCTGCAGTTATCGGGGGTTTAATATGTACTAACGACAACGCAGTTCATTGAAACACTACTCCCTTTTGATTGGTGGGAAGGGGAAGGGGTGGGAGTCTCAAGTGTAGCATACCAAATGGCTCCCGATTATAGTCCACTACCTTTGACCAGAGCCCTTTCAGCAATTCATCCATTTAAGGTTTTATATTAACGTATTACCTGCTATCAATTATATAGTTTATCTATTGATGAATTCCTTTATACACTTTTGTGTGAAAAGGGCTGCTTATCGTAATGACTTGAAATAATAGTGTTACTTTTGCATATATAGTGTATGTATGTGGACACCCCTTCAAATTAGTGGATTCAGCTATTACTGAAGAACTCAGTGACTTTCAATATGGCACCGTCATAGGATGCCACCTTTCCAACAAGTCAGTTTGTCAAATATTTGCCCTGCTAGAGTTGCCCTGGTCAACTGTAAGAACTGTTATTGTGAAGTAGAAACGTCTAGGACCAACAACGGTAGGCCACACAAGCTCACAGAATGGGACCACCGAGTGCTGAAGCACTTAAAAATGGTCTGTCCTCGGTTGCAACACTCACTACCTAGTTCCAAACTGCCTGTGGAATAGGGCTGTTGCGGTGACCGTATTACTGCCACCAGCAGTCACGAGTCATGAACGCAGTCAAATTCCACATTACCGTTTTGTCACGGTAATTAGGCTTCTCCAAGCTCTCTTGCTGCTGCTGGTCATTAGTAGCCTACCAAACTTGCTAACTGCCTGGTACTCAGCACTCTATTGTCCCTCTAATCACTCTGACATCCATGCAAATGTATTAGAAAATCTAATCAAACACTTCATGAGCTCATGTTGCACAACATTTCTATAGGCTATACAATTGCGGGAGAAAACGCAGTGATGGCCGCTAATAAAAATATGAGGATCCCATCAGCTTTCTATAGGCTATGCTTACTATACTTATTTCTCAAATGTCCTAATGTTAAGCACATTGTTAGCTTTACAACGGGAGTATAACCTACCTGGCTGGCATGAAAATAAATCACAGGGAAAAGCGTCCTCCATTCCTATCTATTTTCTCCGGCTGCCCCTGTTTCGATACAGATGCATGATAACTGTCCATTCTAAATCAAAACAAATATCACACATATATATTATTTAGTATATGTTAAGATAAGATTAAATCAAGAATAGTCTGATGGGTGACAATATTAGCCTATTACTTGATATATTATCACTTGTGAATGATGCCCAGCATAAGAAACAATGCTTTTTTTTTTATCATAGTCGCTACTTTTTCTAATCATAGTCGCACACATCTTGTAGCCAACCCATGGGCCTATATGTTTTATATGGGATTGTATCACAACTAAAGTGGCCAAATATCTTCTTAAAATGAATCACATTTATCCATTTTACAATGGGTGTAGAGCCTAACTGGCATATGTAAGCAGTCTGTGAGTTTCAAGTTTGGGAGAGATCATTTTCACCATAAAAATTGAACATTTGCGCTTATAGCCTACTACCATGTGCACATTGCTAGTGGTTTGTAATAATTTGGGATCTATCGCATCCCACTACTATCCCAGACTATGTTTGGAATATTTATTTATCACACAGAATAGAATAGGTTGACTTTTGTACTATGGAGGATAAAAGATTGACATAGGCTAGTGCTTTTGCTGTTCGTAAGGCCCATTCACTTTGTTGGCTGACAAAGTAAATGTGGTCAGTTCTTCCAATTTAGTCAATATGCACCTTGGAATTGGATAAGGACACGCGCAACTGTGTCCCCGATGTGTATGTCTTCACTTGTAGCCTGTTAGAAAGATCCAATCACGTGACTGAGAGCCATGTGAATGAGAGGCGATTCGGGTTGCGCAGCACACTCAGGGAGAAGGGCACAACGCAGCACTCTGGGCCGCAAAAGGCATGGATAATTTTTATTGGGTGCATTACGGCCACAAAGGGTATGCCGCCGGGAAATTCGAGGCATTATCAAGTGCTTGTCAAATTGTGAATGAGAGACTATTGTAGTGTGTACAGCCTGCGTACAGCAGAGCGCATGCCTTTCAAGTGATGTTTTTCAAATCATCATTAGTCTCATCATGCAGCCTTACAATGTATTAAAAATCAAAACATATAGCCCAACATTTGTAGAACAAGTAAAGTTTACATTAATAACTCTAAATTAAGCATATAGGAGGACCTATTTCTTTGTTAACCGCTCAACACAGAATAGCCACGTGTCCGCACTCCCTCAAATCATTTGGGAAAAATATCCTTTTATTTTATTCCTTTATTTTATTCAGCTTTGTTCAATTGTATTCTTCATACTATAAAATAATTCCACGGAATTATAAGCAAATGTTGTCTGCTAAATGAACTAGTGTAGCCCACAGCCATTTGGCATAGCCACATCAGGACCTAACATAAGGACAGCTCGTGTATGCTATTCTTTTCTTCTGAAATAAACTACATTTTCTTCATATCATGCTTCTTTAGACCTGTCTAAAATAAATAATGGATTTATTGTGAAGGTGTAGGCTATATTACATGGATTTATTAGACTTTTTAAAATGGCTTGTAGCTATGTGTGGAAGCCAGGAGATGCTAAATATGTTTATGTTAATTAACAGTCAATTACCGTGAGACCGACAGTTATGTGCTTGACAATCACCAGCTGACAAAATTTTGTGACCGCCACAGCCCTATTCTGAAAGCAACGTCAGCACAATAACTGTTCGTTGAGAGCTTCATAAAAAAGCAGACTGCGAGCCGGTCCTAATCGCCCAAACTCACCAATGCTCTTGTGGCTGAAACAACACAGAATAAAACAATAAGACTCATTATGGTAGTGACTGCCCATTACTGCTTATCACTTGTTAACCACAATTTATTTAATTTACTTTAATAAAATATGTAAGTTGTTGTCTATATTATATTACATTTGTTTTATTTGATGAATTTATTATTTAATTCAAAGTCATCTTCTCATCTCTATAGTTTTGCTGCCTTTGCTGCCTGACAAAATCCCTATTTTTAGCAGTTCTTCAAAGTAAATAAGGCATACTTTTATAATATATGCCATTTAGCAGTCACTTTTATCCAAAGAGACTTAGTCATGCCTGCATACATTTATACATTAGTTATACATGTATGACTTTATGTATTTTCAGGTAAAGATACCTCCCTCTTGGTTGTCACTAGTTACCACAGCCACATAGTCATAAAGCCTGCATATTTCTACAATTTATCTTCTTAAAATGTAATTTTAAACCTAACCCTAATCTTAACCACACTGCTAACCTGATGCCTAACTAGTGGAAACCCTCCCTCTCTGTGACTGCCCCACATAGACCGGACAAGTAAGCGCGCAATGGATTGCAGTTAAACTATGTAGAATATTGGCCTGTTGAAAACTACAACTCCCTACTACATTGCACAGTTCGGGATTGATCTGAGTTCTGTCTAGAGAAACTGTGCATTGATCTCACAGAAAAACCCCCCAGAACAAAATCAAATGTTCAAATAATTGATCCAACGTTGATCAATTAGTTGTTTAAAAAACTGAAAATAATAATTTATGTTAATCGCTCAGCACTAGTTATAACCTCTTCTCAGGTGCTGTGCCATGCTATAACAGAGCATGTGGAGGATGCTGGGGTCCACTCTGGAGATGCCACCCTCATGCTACCTACCCAGAGCATCAGCCAGGGGGCCCTAGAGAAGGTCAGTGTGTGTGTGTGTGTTGTATCATGCTGTTTTTTTTACCCACCTACTAGGGGCTGACTCACTCAAAACATGTCTCACATCAATCATGAAAGTGTGCATCGTTATGAAAAGTTTCCACATTTTATTCGTTAGACTGTTAGTCTGTTGGCCTGCCTATATTTAGGATCACTGACTCCTGACAGGGTAATTCATTATTGGGCTGTGGTTTATATTGATTTTTCACTACTGTAATCCATTGCCCAGGCTGTGAATATGTAAATAATTTATACTGAGTTATAGGTTCGTCTTTGATGGAAGCTTCATATTTAGTATTTGTCCTCCATTACTCTCAGGTGAAGAGTGCCACACGGAAAATTGCTAAGGCGTTTGAGATCTCTGGTCCATTCAATACTCAGTTCCTAGTGAAAGGCAACGATGTCATGGTAAGTGTGTGTGTGCGTGTGTGTGTGTGACGCATGACGGAATACGTTAGAGAAAGCTATAAATGATCACTTGACGTTTTCAAAGTCGTAAAAAAAAAAGAAGCAATTTGGTCATGAATTGAAATACAGAATCTCAGTGTGGTGTGGTCACAGTGAATTCCAAAGATGAAAAGATGGATACAGTGCCTTCAGAAAGTATTCATACCCCATGACTTAATTCACATTTTGTTAACAGCCTGAATTCTCAGCCATCTACACACAATACCCAGTAATGACAAAGTTAAAACATGTTTTTAGAAATGTTTGTTAATTTTATGAAAATTAAATACAGAATTATGTAATTTACGTAGGTATTCACACCCCTCAGTCAATACATGTTAGAATCACCTTTGGCAGCGATCTTTCTGGGTAAGCCTGTTAAGAGCTTTGCATACCTGGATTGTACAATATTTGCACATTTTTC
Source organism: Oncorhynchus tshawytscha (assembly GCF_018296145.1). Lineage (NCBI taxonomy): Eukaryota > Metazoa > Chordata > Actinopteri > Salmoniformes > Salmonidae > Oncorhynchus > Oncorhynchus tshawytscha. The sequence goes on along the minus strand of NC_056431.1, from coordinate 54,881,498 downwards.
TTTTAAAAATTCTTCAAGCTCTGTCAAGTTGATTGTTGATCATTGTTAGTCTTGCCATGGATTTTCAAACCGATTTAAGTCAAAACTGTAACTAGGCCTCCCGGGTGGCGCAGTGGTTAAGGGCGCTGTACTGCACCAGCTGTGCCACCAGAGACATGGGTTCGCGCCCAGGCACAATTGGCCCAGTGTCGTCTGGGTTAGGGAGGGCTTGGCCGGTAGGGATATCCTTGACTCATCGCGCATCAGCGACTCCTGTGGCGGGCTGGGCGCAGTGCGCGCTAACCAAGGTTGCCAGGTGCACGGTGTTTCCTCCGACACATTGGTGCGGCTGGCTTCCGGGTTGGATGTGCGCTGTGTTAAGCAGTGCGGCTTGGTTGGGTTGTGTATCGGAGGATGCATGACTTTCAACCTTTGTCTCTCCCGAGCCCGTACGGGAGTTTTAGCGATGAGACAAGATAGTAGCTACTAAAACAATTGGATACCGCAAAATTGGGGAGAAAAATGGTTAAAAAAATCTACAATTTTTTTTTTTTTTTAAACTAACTAGGCCACTCAAAAACATTCAATGTCATCTTGGTAAGCAACTCCAGTGTATATTTGGCCTTGTGTTTTATGTTATTGTCCTGCTGAAAGGTGAATTTATCTCCCAGTGTCTGTTGAAAGCAGACTGAATCAGGTTTTCCTCTAGAATTTTGCCTGTCTATTCTGTTTCTTTTTATCCTTAAACTCTCTAGTTCTTGCCGATGACAAGCATACCCATAACATGATGCAGGACCACCATGCTTGAAAATATGGTGGTTTTTGATTTGGACCAAACATAAGGCTTTGTATTCAGGACATAAAGTGCATTTCTCTGACAGATTTTTTTGCCTTATTGCAAACAGGATGCATGTTTTGGAATATTTGTATTCTGCACAGGCTTCCTTCTTTTCACTCTGTCATTTAGGTTAGTAATGTGGAGTAACTACAACGTGGTTGATCCATCCTCAGTTTTCTCCTCTCACAGCCATTGAACTTTGTAACTGTTTTAAAGTCACCTTAAGCTTCATGGTTAAATCCCTGAGCAGTTTCCTTCCTCTCTGGCAACTGAGTTAGGAAGTAAACCTGTGTCTTTGTAGTGACTGGGTGTATTGATGCACAATCAAAAGGGTAATTTGTAACTTCACCATGATCAAACCATATTCAATGTTGAACATAAAAATAATAGTAATTTAGCAGACACCCTTATCCAGAGCGACTTACAGGAGCAATTAGTGCCTCACTCAAGGGCACATCGACAGATGTTTTTACCTAGTCGGCTTGAGAATTTGAACCAGCAACGTTTTGGTTACTGCCCCAACACTCTTAACTGCTCTTTAACCACATTCCATTGCTTTATGGGTTTTCAATTCTCCTTGACTGTCTATCTTTTATTTTGGTTATCAGAGATTATATTATAAAAAATAAATAGGTCCATTATTTTTTCTAAAAACCTGTTTTCACTTTGTCATTATGGGGTATTGTGTGTAGATAAGGATTTTTATTTATTTAATCAATTAGAATAAGGCTGAATACTTTCTGAATGCACTGTATTTGGTTTACACTGAAAGCGTTTTTCCATTCCAAAAATTATTTATTTATGTATTTTATTTTTTACACTGTTTGGACTTAGGTGACTTGGGGGAAAAAGATTAGGCGGATTAAAATGGCATAAAAATCCCAGATTGAGATCATAGTTTCTTTCTTGAAATGTTATTTTAGGCATTCGATAAACATGTAAAAGCAACAAAAATAAAATGTGAAGGCAAGAGGTGACGTAATACTCTTTTCACAGCACACTATAGCAGTTTTCCCCAAACTACTGGGGCCCCCGCTGGGTGCACATTCTGGGTTTTACCCTAGCACTACACAGTTGATTCAAATAATCAAAGCTTGATGTGTGGAAATAGTTAGGACACATCATTCAATTAATCAATGAAATTGGGCCTTTTTTACAGTTGCCACTAAGTGCTTAATGGTAATAGTAACTCGGCCCATCCTCCTCCAACTGTACTGGTTTAGAATGAAAATGTCAGCAAGTGACAAGTGTGTGTGTGCGTTCCTCCCCGCCAGGTGATAGAGTGTAACCTGCGAGCATCACGCTCCTTCCCCTTCGTATCTAAGACCATCGGTGTGGACTTCATTAGTGTGGCTACACGGGTCATGGTGGGTGAACCCCAGGATGAGGCTGCTCTGCCCTCTCTGGAGAACCCCATCATCCCCGTTGACTATGTGGGAATCAAGGTGAGGCTCTGTGACTACAGGGCTCTGTCCCAATATCCATACTACCACACTACTTAGAATGAAGCAATAAGGGGAGACTACAGAGCTTTGTCCCAATATCCACACTAGCACACTACTTAGAATGAAGCAATAAATCATATATTTTTTGCTATCATAGGTGTTTTACTATGCAATAGACTAAAGAGTAGCAGAGGGACCCTGATTAAAAGTGGTAATAGCACCAACCTCTCCTATTGCCATTTTCACCTATTATACCCTCCATAATAGTCTTAATAATGACCATATCTTCTGTGGCCTGGCCTGCAGTAAACTGTGGGGGGACTATTGTACTGCTTTAGGCATGGTAGAACAGTCCCGGCCCACACAGGGAGGAGGGTGATATATGTACAATAAGTATGATTAGCCATATGAAGCCTATTGTTTAGGCCCTGTGTTTTGGTTAATCATGTCACATGACCTGGAGTTTAACCTTTTATTTATAGAGATTTTTCACCAAACAGTCTCATTTTCTTTTCATGACAATTGCTTTTATTTTTGGTCTAATTCTAATTTTGGGAAAGGCTAAAAATAAAGTTTAAATCCAGGTCATGTGACAACCTAAACACAGGCACCTTCCAATAAATATGGGGTGGAAAGGAGAAACTCGCTCTCGAGTGGCGTCACTACAGTCCCCGGTTCGAATCCAGCCTGTATCACATCCGGCTGTGATTGGAAGTCCCATAGAGCGGCACACAATTTTCCCAGCGCTGTCTGGGTTTGGCCGGGGTAGGCCATCATTGTAAATAATAATTAGTTCTTAACGGACTTGCCTAGTTAAATAAAAGTTAAATAAATACATCTCTGTAGTTTAGTGCTGAATTGCCTAGACCCTAAAGATGCTTCCCAAATGGCACCCAGCCTATTCCCTGTATAGTGGACCCAATGGGCTCTGGTCAAAAGTAGTGCACTTATATAGGGAATAAGCTGCCAGGGACATGGTTGAAAATAGTGCACTATATATGTAATAGGTTGTTAAGACTTGTTAAGTGTTATGGCAAGGACCTAAAACTAAATTTTTTGTCTACCAGCCACTGTAGCAGGTAGATACAATAATCCAGGGGCCACTCAGATTTTTTATCAGCCAAAATATTTTCTCATTAATTACACCAAAAAAACACAAAACAAAGTAGATGAGAATGCTTAGTAATGTTTCTCAAACAAGTAATGTATTACTAGTAAGAAGTAATGTGATATTTGAAATTGTGTTTTTTTACATTGGATAAAAGTAGAGACTCAGAGCTAGAAATTGTATGTCATACACTGCAGTTGAGGAACAATGGGAAAGTTGATAAACTTGTAACCCCACTTTTGAGAAAATGGCCATTGAATGAATGTTGATAAACTTGTAACCCCACTTTTTGAGAAAATGGCCCTTGAATGTTTTGGTAAACCTACTGGAGAGCTCTTCTTTGTCTACACCCATCAGCATCGTTCACACCCGCTTAAGCCTTAGCCCCAACCATCTCTTTAAGGATTCACATGTGAGGCCATGTGGTAAACACACTATCAAATTAAATCTATGTTTATTTGTCACATGCACAGGATACAGAAGGTGTAAACGGTGCAGCGATAGTACTTGCATAGTAGCGATATCAAAAACAGTGTGTCCAGATAAAAATATTTTATAAATATTTGATCGTTATTAGATGATGCTTACCTGACACACTTGTTTCCTTCATGTGGAGGAAATGCTATAACCACCCCTCACCCACATCTAGCTAAGTGGATGTGTCACTATTGTCTAGTTATGTACTCTTACTCATATACATGGATGAATGCTTCACTGCAGACTGGAACCATTTAACTCCATTTTGTTTGTAGCTACATCTTGTTTGGCCAGCTTTGTGTCAAGTCACTCCGGTTCACACTGACCGTGGCGTGTGCAGAAAGTAGCCCATCACTTTATCCTACTGCTCTGTCGATAGCACTTGCTAAATTCAGGGCATCAAATGTTGTTGAGAAAAGTAGCAAAACGTTTGTAGTTCTCGATGGCTAACGTTATATCTTTCAAAAACGGCAAGGTAGAAAGGGCTGTCAACACATACTGAACAGCTCACGTTATATACAGAAGCGCGCTGCATCTCAGTTCAATCCAAACTCCTCTCCCGGAATGTCCAGACCATACATTATCTCAGCCAATCATGGCTGGTGGGAAGGTTCCTGTTTTTTACCCCTGGCTAAACCAACTAGGCTTGTAATTTAATGTAATGTTTATTAGTATTTATGGATGGAATACAAGTTTGTTATTAAGGCACATGAAGTTCACATATTCCAGAAGGCATTTCTGAAAAAAGAAAACGCATTTTGATTAAAAATATATATATTTACGTTTAAATGCTGCTCCTGTGAAGTAGTGACGTGCGTCATACGCCTAGTTTCCTGAAACGAGTCACACATTGCTCAATTTAATGTAATATCTTGTGACCTGAGTCTTTTAACCAAAATATCACAAATGAGACGGCAATGTTCAGCTGCCCATTTAACATTACCGTTGTCATGACTCTCTCTCCTTGATGAGGATCAAAGGTGCCATATCAGCTTGGCACATGGCTGACAGGTAGGGAGGGAGGGGGGCTGGTTTTATGACTTAACAGCCGACCATAAATAGTTTGCAGAAACGTTCTCTTTCTTGCATCTGAAACTCCTTTGTTACAGAGAGTGTGGCCAACCTAAACTCTAAAATAAAAAGATTAGACATTGGAACATTATTTCTGAAATCCAAATGTTTGGAATGGTTGGTGGGGACTTAAATAATAATCATGTCACGTTGTTTATTATTTTGTGATGTCATTAAGGATGGTATATCAAGGTAATGGTAACTCAAAGTGTACACTTTCTATGTATCAGGTTTACATCTAAATGTTGTAATAATGATATGATTAAATATGAGAATACTTTTTTGAAGACAGCAATGTGATTTTATCCTTCTAAATGAGAGGTTTTTTTTATAAACTTGTGCCCAGTCTGTAGCCACGCCCAAGTGAGCTCAGAGTTCAGAATGTCCCTGTGGCCAGAGTGCTTTAAAGGACTCGCTAAGAATTAACATACAGACTAGAAAGCGTAGAGAGGTGGCTACACGTTGAAATGGTTAGAAACGTTGTACTGACGCCAGACTGCGTGGAGCAGTGGCTACACAGCTGAAAATGGTTTGAACTCTACAGACCAGCCGACATACAGCGCGAGCTGAACTTTACGAAATGGTTACAAACTCTCAACACAAGTGAAGAAGGTAGACTAGACCAGAACATTCACAGTCTGCAGCTGTGTATGAAAAAGTGGTCCTAGAACTTTGACTAAAGACACGAGGAAGGAAGACAATCCCCACTGATACAACTGTTGGTACGTCTGAACTGTCTTTTCTAACGAACACTCCAAGACCAGAGAAGTTCTACAACTAAGAAAGACATTGTGACCTCTGACCTCTAGACAACCAGAACCTTATATTGAGCCACTACCCATAGACGGATCGATTGGTTTCAACAGAGACGACAGAGAAAGACGTCTATGCATAAATATATATTGCATTTCTAATCTGAATGAGCAGTGGTTAGGGGGCTAAGTATTCTGGTTACTCTGACGGTAGTTTTCAAATGTATCTTTCCCCACCGCCCTTCCATTGTGAAACAAGCCGTCATATCGTGTCAGTCCACTAGGGACTTTTATCTCATGTAAGTGTGTATTGTATTGTGTTATTAGTTAGTTAATAAATAAATAATTAAATCAATTTGTGTAGTACTGAATATTCAAAAGGGCTAGGGTTCTTGCGGGTCCACGGATTATGCGACATTCAGAATAAGACTGAGGTAATAATTAATAATGGACTATTATTGATGTAAGAGATATACAGATATCTTTAGAGTTTAAGTCGGGAGATAGTAACTCGTTAAACAACTTTTCCCATGGTGCCCCAAATTCGTAATGAGTTAATTGTTACATGATTAATTTAATTGAGGAACAATTAAACATAGTTTGTTTGATTCAATAAATAACAGTCATCAGATTAATGATAGTCACGACAACGTGGTAACGGGGTCACTCGAGTGGTCACTGTGCCTTTGAGAATCTTGACTAGTTGAGGCCGACGACATCTCTTCGATAGCAGTGGAAGCAAACTCAAACATTTAAAAACAACCTAACTTGTAAACAACACAATGTAAATAGCCAAGAAAGCCAAGGATAAAGTCTAACTTTAGAATACTGAACAAAAATATCAACACAACATGTAAAATGTTGGTCCCATGTTTCATGAGCTGAAATAAAAAATCCCAGAAATGTCGATATTGGCTTTATATGAAATGCTCGCACTGTTAAGCCCTGAGTCTGACCACCCGCCAACGTGGCTGGTGAATTAGACATTCTTACCCGCCAGTGGCAAAAATATACCCGCATTTGGCGGGTCTTAATTTTAGGCCCTGGTTATGGCAGTGACTAACTAAACTGTTACTGGTAGATTGAAATGTGTGAGTGGAGTCAGCCAGCCAGCTGGTGCTTGAACGCTGTTTTCTCCCAAAGTAATTTCCTGTTGTAATTACAAAGGAGAGGCAGCACAATAGCTGTGGTTGGGGGAGGGGGCAATGGGCTAGGTATAATCCCTGTCTCCTCTCTGTAACTTCTCAATATCCAGGCTTGCGTAGAAGAGAATATTAAACAGTAGTGAATAGTCTAGTCTCGTCTGCTGTCTATACGTGAGCCAAGCTCTAACTTCTTACATTTACATCAGAGTTGAGGGTATGACAATTCTGTGTCGCTCTCTCTAACACCTTTTCTCTCTTTCTATCTCTCTCTCGCTCTCTCTGTCTCTCTGTCTCTGTCTGACTCTTTTTGGTGCAGTCACAACAAAGATTCAGCAACCGTAGCTTTGAATAACCATCAGTTGACACGGGTTGATAGGGAATAACCTCTTGGCCAAGTGGTAAAGATGTTGACATCACGAGCGGGAGGCTGGGGTTTAGATCAACATGGTTGATCCGGGGGTTTGAGAGATTTTCCACCTCTAGATGGCAGCCTTGTCACAAAACCTGTTTTGATTTGAAGCACTAGTCCTGATGCTCCATTTCCTCTCGGTTGTTGAGTGTAGCAAAGTGTGATTGAATTTCCAACCAAAGCAACATTTCTCACTCACAGGTAGTCCCATGTCTTTTTATCAATAGCTTTCTGTAGACACATCCTTTAACACCATTAAAAATGTATTATAATGCTGATATAAGGATTTAAATCACCAGAACATATGTGATTGCAGAAGAAAAGTTTGCACTGCTTTTTTCAGTAATGCCTATACTTTAGGTTACACTAAACACATTTGATACCTTTCCATCCATTCCATTCTTCCAGCCACAATATAGGGTGACGTTGCCCCTAGACACTGATCCTGGGTCAGTTTAGCATTTCCCCCACTGATGGTTAAGATCAGGGTTGGGGGAGGTCTCCACCACTGAGCTCCACAGGGTAAAATACCAAAATGGTCTGTCTGTTTATCTTCTCTGTGATAGGCTCCTATGTTCTCCTGGCCTCGCCTTCGTGATGCCGACCCAGTCCTGCGCTGTGAAATGGCTTCCACAGGAGAGGTGTGTGTGCGTGCGGACACACACACACACACACACACACACAAACAACTATGTATAAACAAACACACACATATATAGGCACTAGCACACATACACATACATTACACAGACACACACACAGACACATGTACGCACACAGACGCGCTCGCACACACATGTATGTACATGCACACACACGCGCATATATACACTTAACAGGTGTCTGTGTCCCTCCTTGCAGGTGGCTTGTTTTGGACCAAACATCTACTCTGCCTTCCTCAAGGCTATGCTATCCACTGGCTTCAAGCTGCCTACAAAAGGAATCCTCATCGGGATCCAGGTCTGTGTGTGTGTGGTTCAAGAGAGTACACATCAGGGTTAACAAGCCTCAGTCCACTGACACTTCCCTTTTTCAAACACTCTCAAATGGTTTAATCCATAATCTCACAATTGTCAGGATTTGTTTTTTCTTCACAAGTCTCTTGCCAAAGTGCTTTGCTCTGTAAAAAAGCTGTTTTCAGGTACATGTCAGATACTAAAACAGAGTAGACAAAAGCGGTTGACACCCTATTCCTTATATAGTGCACTACTTTCGACCAGAGCCCTATTATCCTGGTCAAATGAAGTGCACCATATATGAAATAGGGTGCAATGTGGGACGCAGGTTAAAAAGGTTGCTGTTTCTCATGTGTGTGTCAGAAACAGCCATGCGTGTGCAGCTAGTAAGATTAATGTAGTGTTCATGTGTAATACGTAGCTAGCGCTCTTCAACGAGCCAGTCAGTGGGGTTATGAATGAGTGCCTCAGGCCTGCTCCTAGCTAGCCACACTAAAGCTGAATAGCAGGATCTGTAAAAGGCTGATGCATTCATATCATAAATGATCATCGATCCACGGACTGGTCTCCCATGGCTACGACAGCACTTCTGATGGAAAGTTAAAAGTGTGTGTGTGTATGTCTGTGCCTCTGTGTACATCAGATACTTACATAGATGTCTTGTATTGAGAGAGGAAGGTCTTGTTTATAAAGTCTTCTGTGTCTATGTTTTCATCGGGTAGAGAGATATGGATAAACAGGGCATTATGAGCTCTCTGTAGAGTTCCCACATCCTCCTCTCTTCCTTCGCCCTCCCTCTCACCCCCTCTCGCTCTTCCCCCCTCTCGCTCTTCCCCTCTTTCTCCCTCCTCTCCTTTCACTCTCCTTCTCTTTTCCCTCTCTCCCTCCTCCCTTCTCTTACCCTCCCCCTGTCCTCTCTCTCTTCCTCCCTGTCTCCTCCCTCTCTCTGGTGACAGACTCTTCTCTCCTTCTTTCTACTTCCTTTCACTCTCTCCTTCTCTTTTCCCTCCCTTTCTTCCTCCTCCATTCTCTTCCCCTCTCCCCCTCTCCTCTCACTTGTTCTTCCTGTCTCCAGTGACAGACTGTCTGTGTGTGAGGAAGTCCTTTGAGGGCCAGATGAAAGTTGACAGTGGTTATTTCTCATCATGGCATTCAGCTCCACATGTCACAAGTGCTCAGTGCAGGTCTGATGGGAGAATATGTCTAGCACTATGAAGGCCTGCTACCCACCAGGAGAATATGTCTTGCGTTATGAAGGCCTAGTAATGGGGGAAGAAATCGATACAGTTACATATCAGGATATTCTTTTTGACGATATATATCGTATAGTTTTGACTATAGTTTTGAATATTATTTTTGTGCTAGTTGGCTGCACCTGCACCAAAACAGTATTTTCTTCATAGCTTGTTTCCCATCCTCTTTAAATAGGGAGCCAATTTGTTTTCAGTACTTTTATTTCCATTACTGATCAACATTTTTCTCATGGCTCTGTCTTGTCCCTCTGCAGCAGACATGGTGAGCACTATGTTTTGAACAGCGAATTGCAGTGGCTTAGTGATCCACTATAGTCAGGGTTAGAAATGAACACCCACCATATAGGGTATATTTTTACATTGGCGGGTAAGAATGTCTATTTCACCAGCCACGTTGGGTGGTCACACAGAGCAAGGCCACATGTAGAGGTTTGGTCAAATTGACTAGAAAGGCTTCTAAAGTGTGGCTTCGTCCTCGTGTTTCTTGGCCAGATACAGTGCCCTCCGTAGTAAACCATTTTTTCTTATTTTTACTCTATACTTCAAAAGTTTTGATTTGAATTCAAAGAATAACTATGAGGTTAAAGTGCAGACTGTGAGCTTTAATTAGCATTTTCATTCATATCAGGTAAACCATTTTAGAGGAGCAAAAGTATTGGAGAATATGTGCTGATGTGTATTAAAGTAGTAAAAAGTTGACTATTTGGTCCCATATTCCTAGCACGCAATGACCACATTAAGCTTGTGACTGTACAAACTTGTTGGATGTATTCGCTGTTTGTTTTGGTTGTGTTTCAGATTATTTTGTTCTCAGTAGAAATTAATGTAATTTTGGAGTCACTTTTATTGTAATTAGGCATGCAATATGTTTCTAAATACTTCTACATGAATGTGGAGGCTACTATGATTACGGATAATTCTGAATGAATCGTGAATAAGGATTACTGAGAAAGTTAGATGCACAAATACATTATATATACAAAAGTATGTGGACACTCCTTCAAATTTGTGGATTTGGCTATTTCAACAACACCCATTGCTGACAGGTGTATAGAATTGAGCACATAGCCATGCAATCTCCATAAACAAACATTGGCAGTGGAATAGCCTTACTGAAGAGCTCAGTGACTTTCAACGTGGCACGTGGCACCTTTAAAAGGTCAGTTAGTCAAATCTCTGCCCTGCTAGAGCTGCCCCGGTCAACTGTAATTGCTGTTATTGTTGTTGTAATTGCTGTGAAGTGGAAACGTCTAGGTGCAACAACGGCTCAGCTGCGAAGTGGTAGGCCACACAAGCTCACAGAACCTGACCACTGAAGTGCGTAGAGCGTAAAAAATAATCTGTCCTTGGTTGCAACACTCACTACCGAGTTCCAAACTGCCTCTGGAAGCAACGTCCACACAATAACTGGCCGTTGGAAGCTTTGTGAATTGGGTTTCCATGACCGAGCAGCCGCACACAAGCGTAAGATTACAATGCGCAATGTCAAGAGTCAGCTGGAGGTGTGTAAAGCTCACCGCCATTGGACTCTGGAGCAGTGGAAATGTGATCTCTGGAGTGATGAATCACGCTTCACCATCTGGTAGTCCGACAGACTAATCTGGGTTGGGCAGATGCCAGTAGAACGCTACCTGCTCCAATGCATAGTGCAAACTGTAAAATTTGGTGGAGGAGGAATAATGGTCTGGGGCTGTTTTTCATGGTTCTGTCTAGGCCCCTTAGTTCCATTGAAGGGAAATTTTAACGCTACGGTATACAATGACATTCTAGACAGTTCGGTGCTTCCAACTTTGTGGCAACAGTTTAGGGAAGGCCCTTTCCTGTTTCAGCATGACAATGCTCCCGTGCACAAAGTGAGGTCCATACATAAATGGTTTGTCGATATTGGTGTGGAAGAACTTGACTGGCCTGTACTGAGCCCTGACCTCAACCCCATCGAACACCTTTGGGATGAATTGGAACTCCGACAGTGGGCCAGGCCTAATCGCCCAACATCAGTGCCCGACCTCACTAATGCTCTTGTGGATGAATTGAGGCAAGTCCCTGCAGCAATGTGCCAACATCTAGTGGAAAACCTTCCCAGAAGAGTGGAGCAAAGGGGGGACCAACTCCATATAATGCCCCTGATTTTTGAATGTGATGTTTGACAAGCAGGTGTCCACATACTTTTGGTCATATAGTGTATCATACCCCCCAAAAACATGCTATCCTCCCCTGTTATTGTAAAGGTGAGAGGTTAGCATGTCTTGGGGGTATGATATTTGTGCATCTGTAACTGTAACAAAAAGTAGAAAAAATGCTTTACCGTCCCAATAATTACAGAGGGCACTGTATATCATTTACTTCACACTCTACATTGTTTTTCAATGTTAGTTTGAGTTTGCTGCAACCGTCTGCTGCTAGGAAGACATCGCAGTCTGAGATTATTTTCAGATAAAACCAGTAATGACGTCATTCACGAGGCAGTCTATTCGCTGAGGCTAATAATTAGGGCTCCCGAGGGGCGCAGCGTTCTAAGGCACTCAATCTCAGTGCTAGAGGCGTCACTACAGACCCTAGTTCGATTCTAGGCTGTATCACAACCGGCTGTGGTTGGGAGTCCCACAGGGCGGCGCACAATTGCCTTGTTAAATAAAGGTTCAATCAAAATAATGATAATTGGATCATCTTTGGGAGAAACATGAGAGAGTGACCAAATAAGGGAATGAATAGAAATCAACATGTTTTGCGTTATTGTTTGTATATTATCACAAACAAAGTAAAGTAAAGTAAAGGGTAGTGAATTGATGTTAGCTTTAGCTAGCAAGGAAAGTTAGTCTACAAGCTGGAAGTCACCGGTATCATCTTCCGTTGTAAAGCCTGAACATAGTTTTCCGAACTTTTTAATTAACAGTTTCAACATTTCTACATGGCATGTCGCATTATTCCAGACTGTGTTAACTTCTGTGCAGCATTACCGGGGACCTACCTGCCTCCCAGTGCAGGCTAGCAATGAGTAAGTGGACCTAACATGATGCAGCCTCCCAGTGCAGGCTAGCAGTGAGTAAGTGGAGCAGGCACAGCGCACGCTATAATAAGGGGTCCACTGTGCTGATTGACCGGCATGATCCGTCAGACACATTCAGAATTACCGAAAGTAACAACCTTTCTATTATCGAAGAAGTACCGAAGTTTCAGTACACCGTGCCACGCTAGTCCACTGTATGATAGGCTGGAGTAAAACTGACTAGGCAATCAGGATAGATAATAAACAGAGTAGCAGCAGTGTAAAGGAAATGGGGATACCTAGTCATTTGTCCAACAATGTATTCAACTGAAATGTTTCCTCCGCATTTAACCCAACCCCTCTGAATCAGAGAGGTGTGGGGGCTGCCTAAATTGATATCCACGTCTTCGGCGCCCAGGGGACAGTAGACTGTGTGTGTGTGTGTTGGAGTGTCAGTGTGTGGTTAGAGTCCAGTGAGTATACGTAGAACCAGTGCAGAAAAATTTATAGAGAGGGGGGGTCAATGCAAATAGTCAGAGTAGCCATTTGATTATCTGTTCAGCGGTCTTAAGGCTTGGGGGTAGAAGCTGTTCAGAAGCCATTTGATCCCTGGCTTGGCACGCCGGTACCGCTTGTCGTGTGGTAGCAGAGAGATGACTTGGGTGGCTGGAGTCTTTTAAAATGTTTAGGGCCTTCCTCTGACACAGCCTTGTATAGAGGTCCAGGATGGCAGGGAGTTTGGCCGCAGTGATGTACTGGGCGTACACACTACCGTCTGTACCGACTTGCAGTCAGATGCCAAGCAGTGATGCCAAGCAGTAATACCAAGCGGTGATGCAGCCTGTCAACATGCTCTTAATGGTGCAGCTATATATCTTTTTGAATATCTGAGGGCCAGTGCCAAATCTTTTCGGCCTCCTGCAGGGGAAGAGGCATTGTCATGCCCTCTTCACGACTATGATGTTGTTTGGACCATGATAGGTCCTTTGTGATGTGGACACCGAGGAACTTGAAGCTCTCGACCCACTCCACTACAGCCCCATCGATGTGAATAGGGGTGTGCTCGGCCCTCTGTTTCCTGTAGTCCACAATCAGCTTGTTTGTCTTGCTGACATTGAGACAGAAGTTGTTGTCCTGGCACCACACTGCCAGGTGTCTGACCTCCTCCTGTAGGCTTTCTCATTGTTTTTGGCGATCAGGCCTACCACGTTGGCAATGTTGCCATCTTGTGCGGCCACGCAGTCGTGGGTAAACTGAGGGGACTAAGCACACACGCATTGAGGGTCAGTGTGGCGGATGTATTGTTGCCTAACCTTCACCACCTGGGGGCGGCTCGTCAGGAAGTCCAGGGTCCAGTTGCAGAGGGAGGTGTTTAGTCCCAGAGTCCTTAGCTTGGAGGAAACAATGGTTTTGAATGCTGAGCTGGAGTCAATGGAAAACATTCTCATGTAGGTGTTCCTTTTGTCCAGGTGGGAAAGGTCACTGTGGAGTGCAATAGAGATTGCGTCATCAGTGGGTCTGTTGCGGCGGTATCTGAATTGGAGTGGGCCCAGGGTGTGTGGGATGATGGTGTTGATGTGAGCAATGACCAGCCTTTCAAAGCCTTGCATGGCTACAGATGTGAGTGCTACGGGGCGATAGTCATTTAGACAGGTTATCTTAGCATTCTTGGGCACAGGGACTATGGTGGTCTTCTTGAAACATGTAGGTATTACAGACTCTGTCAGGGAGAGGTTGAAAATATCAGTGAAGACACTTGCCAGCTGGTGAACCTGTTTAAAAGTCTTACTCACATCGGCAACGGAGAGTGTGATCACACAGTCATCCGGAACAGCTGGTGCTCTCATGCATGGTTGGTTCAGTGTTGCTTGCCTCAAAGCGAGCATCGAAGGCATTTAGCTCGTCTGGTAGGCTCGTGTCACTGGGCAGCTCGCGACTGGATTTCACTATGTAATCCGTGATAGTTTGCAAACCCTGCCACATTTGACGAGCTTCAGAGCCGGTGTATTAAGTGTCGATCTTGGTCCTGTATTGACGATTTGAATGTTTGATGGTTCCTCAGAGGGCGTAGTGGGATTTCTTATAAGCGTCCAGATTAGTGTCTGTAAAACGGCTGCAGGATATTATATTGCAACAAACACAACATTACATTTGGAAAACATTTTCCAAGAGAACTAAATGAAACAAAACACTTGCAAACTGGTTTAAACCGTTTTTGTTTTACTTCAATGAAAAAGGCATCCATCTTCACAAGAAACAGTAGCCCGAGGCTCCTCTCTTGCTCTCACGCTCCATCATCAGCAGCAGGCGCATAAGGCAGCGCAGAAGACAGTGAGAAAATGGTGCTGAAGCACGAAATCGGCATGTATGATATGCTGCTATGGACAATTTGGCCAGCTACAATTTTATTTATCGACTTTTCATTTATTTTATCGGCCAAAAGCCGCCAATTACCGGCTTACGGAAACCCTGCAAGAGAGGGCGAGAGATGGAAGAATGAAGGGAGAGAGAGGAATGAAGAGAGGTTGTTATAGGGTCATCGTCCATGTCCGTCTCTAATAAGACTTTAACAAAGGGTGGACACTAGTGTGAAATCGGAATATCTGTGTGTGTGTGTGTGTGTGTCTGCAGGTACTAGGGACAGAGCGGAGGGTGGTGTGAAATCAGAATTAGCGACCGAGGCTGTGTTTCTCTTCTACCTTTCCCTCCTAATGACCAGCCTACATGGCTGTGAATCTGACACGCCTTTACAAACCTGATTACTTGGTCCTGTTTAACACAGTGTGATGACACAACTAGGCTGTTGATCTGGCTCACAGAGAAGAGGAGGAAAGAATGTACAGATTTAATCTTAGAGAGGTGTTTCTTCTGTTTCTCCTCTATTGATGTTCAAAAGCAAACGCTACCAAGGGTCAGAGACTCATATGCGTCCCAAATGGCACCCTATTCCCTATGTAGTGCACTACTTTTTGACCAGGGCTTAGTTTGTGATTCTGATTAGATTTTTACCTCTCTCAGCATTCGTTCCGGCCCAACTTCTTAGCCACAGCACACCAGCTGAATGAAGAAGGCTTTAAGGTGAGTACTACTGTTCGTTCTCAATTACTACTCCTCAAATGAAAGTTTATTGGTCACATACACGTGTTTAGCAGATGTTATTGCGGGTCTAGCAAAATTCTTCTCTCCTATTGGAAGTTCAGTCATGAGTTAGACTGCTAGTCGACCTGATAGTCTATGCACAACCCAAAACAACACACCAAAACACAGAGGAACTGAAGAGAAAGAGAACACACTGACATTTGCTTCTCTCCCCCTCTGTGTGTGTGTGTGTGTGTGTGTGTGGTCTCTCCTCCAGCTCTTTGCTACAGAGGCCACCTCGGCCTGGCTCTCTGTCAATGACGTGCCCGCCACCCCTGTGGCATGGCCCAGCCAGGAGGGAGGAGACGCCAGCTTGCCCAGTATTATCAGGTGAGAGGGGATAAGGGCAAGGGGCGACTGTCTGGAATAGAGGGATGAAGAGAGGGAGGGATAAAGAGTAAGTTGTATTAGTCGTATGTACAGGATACGCATGGTATACATCGTCCAATGAAATGCTTTCTTGCAAGTTCCCAATAAAGCAACAGCAATAAGAAATAATAAAAGATAAGAATATGAACATAAAGTAAATGTTTCAATAGAATAAACATTTTAGCATAATTATAATACAGGATGGTACAATTTCTAGTCCAATATTAACATGTGTATTGGGGAAGAGGGGGAATGGGGGGCCAGTGTATAAACTGAGTCTGGTAGCAGCAGTTGTGAGGTGTGTGTGTGTGTGTGTGTGTAGTATGAATGTATATGTGTGTGGGTGTGTAGTATGAATGAATATGTGTATGTATGTCTGTGTGGTTGTGTGCATGAATGTATATGTGTGTGTGTGTGACTGTGTGTGTGTGTGTGTGTGTGTGTGTAGTATGAATGTGCATGTGTGTGTGTAGTATGAATGCATATGTGTGCGTGTATGTCTGTGTGGGTGTGTAGTATGAATGAATATGTGTGTGTGTATGTCTGGGTGTGTGTAGTATGAATGTATATATGTGTGTGTATGTCTGTGTGGGTGTGTGTGTAGTATGAATGTATATGTGTGTGTGTATGTCTGTGGGTGTGTAGTATGAATGTATATATGTGTGGGTGTATAGTAGGAATGTATAGTGTGGGTGTGTAGTATGAATGTATATATGTGTGTGGGTGTGTAGTATGAATGTATGTGTGTGGGTGTGTAGTATGAATGTATATGTGTGTGTGTAGTATGAATGTATATGTGTGTGTGGGTGTGTAGTATGAATGTTTATGTGTATGTGTGTGTAGTATAAACATATATGTGTGTGTGTGTGAGGGTGTAGTATGAATGTATGTCTGTGTGGGTGTGTAGCATGCATGGTATGTATGTGTGTGTGTGTATGAATGTATATGTGTGTTTGTATGTGTGTGTGTGTGTGTGTGTGTGTGTGTGTGTGTGTGTGTGTAGTATGAATGTATATGTGTGTTTGTATGTCTGTGTGTGTGTAGTATGAATGTATATGTGTGTTTGTATGTCTATGTGGGTGTGTAGTATGAATGCATATGTGTATGTCTGTGTGGGTGTGTGCATGAATGAGTGCATGTGTGCTAAGGTGTGTAGTAACAGAGCAGGTGGTCAGTCCAATTCAAGTAGTCTGATGACTTGTAGATAGAAACTGTCTCTGAGCCTGTTGGTATCATACCTCATTCTCCAATTCCATCATCATTATGGAGAACAGCTTGTTTCTGGGGTGTGTGGGGTCCTTGATGATGCTGCGTGCCTTCCTCAGGCACTGTTTTGAGTAGATGTCCTGGATGGGTGGGAGCACGGTCTCAGTGATGGACTGGGCCGTCTTCACCACCCACTGGAGGGCCTTGCGGTCGTGAACGGAGCAATTCCCGTACCAGGCCGTGATGAAACAGGTCAGGACGCTCTCGATGATGAAGCGGGAGTATTTGGAGAACACCCGGGGCAGCATACCAAATTTCCTTAGCCGTCTTATGAAGTAGAGACACTGGTGCGCCATCTTGTCAAGAGTGGTGGTATTGTTGGTCCATGACAAGTTCTCTGTGATGTGGACACTGAAGAACTTAAAACTCGTGACTCTCTCTACTGCAGCCTAGTTTGATGTGGATCGGGGCACCCTCCTTTTAAACGTTATTAATCTACCTTCCGAAAATACCTAATCTTTTGTGACAACTGATGCGTCCTCTCCTTCAGTGTGGAATAAAGCATGTAACTGTGTTGACAGTCATTGATCAACAAGTCATTTTGCATCCCGAACAACCCCAGGCAATTAAATCAAATGTTATTGGTGTTTAGCAGATGTTATTGTGGGTGTAGCGAAATGCTTGTGTTTCTTGCTCAACGAACAATTACACACACAGACATGGGGGGGGACAGAGGATAATATATGCGTAGAGAATGAGGGGATGTAAAACAGGTGTGCGGATGAACAAGACAAAACAAATGGAAAATGAAAGGTGGAGCGGCGATGGCTAGAAGACCGGTGACGTCGACCGCCCGAACAAGGAGAGGAGCCGACTTCGGCGGGAGTCGTGACAAGAGCGGCATAGACTAAGATACAGTAGATACAGTGTATTATTATTTTATTTTTTTAATCTTTATTTAACTAGGCATGTCAGTTTAGAACAAATTCTTATTTTCAGTGATGGCCTAGGAACAGTGGGTTAACTGCCTTTTTCAGGGCCAGAACAACAGATTTTTACCTTGTCAGCTCGGGGGATTCGATCTTACAACCTTCCGGTTACTAGTCCAACGCTGTAACCACCTCTAGGCTACCTGCCGCCCCACTAATATACATATGAGATGAGTAATGCAAAATATGTAAACATTATTAAAGTGACTAGTGTTCCATTATTAAAGTGGCCAGTGATGTCAAGTCTATGTATATAGGGCAGCAGCCTCTAATGTGCTAGTGATGGCTATTTAACAGTCTGATGGCCTTGAGATAGAAGCTGTTTTTAAGTCTCTCGGTCCCGGATTTGATACACCTGTACTGACCTCACCTTCTGGATGAGAGCGGGGTGAACAGGCAGGGACTCGGGTGGTTGTTGTCCCTGATAATCTTTTTGGCCTTCCTGTGACATCGGGGGCTGTAGGTGTTCTGGAGGGCAGGTAGTTTGCCCCCTGTGATTAGTTGGGCAGACCTCACCACCCTCTGGAGAGCCCTGCAGTTGTGGGCAGTGCAGTTGCCGTACCAGGCGGTGATACAGCCTGACAGGATGCTATCAATTGTGCATCTGTAAAAGTTTGTGAGGGTTTTAGGTGCCAAGACAAATTTCTTCAGCCTCCTGAGGTTGAAGAGGCGCTGTTGCGCCTTCTTCACCACACTGTCTGTGTGGGTGGACCATTTCAGTTTGTCGGTAATGTGTACGCAGAGGAACTTGAAGCTTTCCACCTTCTCCACTGCGGTCCCGTTGATGTGGATAGGGGGGTGCTCCCTCTGCTGTTTCCTGAAGTCCACGATCAGTTTTGTTGACGTCGGGTGAGAAGTTATTTTCCTGGCACCACACTCCCAGGGCCCACACCTCCTCCCTGTAGGCTGTCTCGTCATTGTTTGTAATCAGGCCTACTACTGTGTTGTTTGCAAACTTGATGATTGTGTTGGCGGCGTGCGTGGCCACGCAGTCATGGGTGAACAGGGAGTACAGGAGAGGGCTGAGCACGCATCCTTGTGGTGCCCCAGTTGTGAGGATCAACGAAGTGGAGGTGTTGTTTCCAACCTTCACCACCTGGGGGCATCCCGTCACGAAGTCCAGGACCCAGTTGTACAGGGTGGGGTTCAGACCCAGGGCCTCGAGCTTGGAGGGTACTATGGTGTTGAATGCTGAGCTGTAGTCAATGAATATCAGTAGCCTACTATAGTAAAACTGTGCACTGTGCCCAGCTTCACACACTGACCAACGCGAGGTAGGCGGCCTGATCTTGAACATCTGCACGGCACCTTCAGCATTCAAATGCTAAATTGGCTTGCGCGATATTCCAAAGTTATATTCCAAAGTTGGCTATATATTAATTGGCTATGTCATAGCTCATTTGTAAACGGTAAATATTGATACAATACTAGCTCAAACACTTAATCTGCAAAAATGACACGTTAATTTAGTGGGTGATGGTGATTTCAGAACCGAAGTGGGGGGACTAAAAACATGTTGCTCCCCACTAATCTCATATTGGTAGTGAGGTGGTGCCTAGTTTCCCTTATGGCTCAGCTCAGGTGCCAAAATAGTAGATACACCCTAGACATGCATCATTTACACACACACATACACACACGCAGAAGTCAGTTCAGACAGATCTAACGAATGTTAGTGCATCAAACTGAATCGCAACGATTTGTTCTCTAATCAAACCGAATCCCACAAATCGTTTCAAGCTAAAAACATATCAATCTTGTATTGTATCGTATCGGAGCCCATGTACAGTATCTAGATGCGTATGGAAATGTCTTGAAAGGGAAAGATGCACATCCCTAGTATTTTGCTAACATCTCACTCCTTACAGCTCTTACTGCTTCATCACTATAATATATTTGGTGTGTGATCAAACTCTGAATAATGTCTCAGAACACACAGTCCAATTACACAGAATTATAAGGAATTATGAAATATAACAACGAGGAGTGCACACACACACGCACACACTACTCCTCCTTACACAGTGCTGCTGTCAGCCTCAACAGTGTGATTGTGGACAGAGGATTTGATGTCACCTTTGTTTTAATGTGGTTGTCATCTGTGTCCCCTCCATATTATCATTAGCATTCCATCCTGATGTGTCTCTGTCTGACAAAAGGCTTCGGATATAAATGTATCTTTAGATGCTTTACCTCGTCTGTTTATCCACAGCCCTGTTTTCCTCTTCTCCTCATACTTCCTCCTCTCTTCTCCTCTCCCTTTCTCTCTTGTCCTATTCTCCTCGGTTCACTGTAACCTTTCTCTGTGTATGTGTGTAGGCTGATCAATGAGGGCCACATTGACCTGGTGATAAACCTTCCCAACAACAACAGCAAGTTCCTCAGGGACAATTTCCTGATCCGCAGGATGGCTGTGGACCACGGGGTGCCTCTCATCACCAACTACCAGGTACACAGACACAGTGACAAGACACACACACACACACACACACACACACACACAGAGGGACAAATGCAGGTACACAAACATGCATACTCCACGCCATACACACACACACACGCAGGGACACACACACAGAGACACATGCAAGCTCACACACACACACACACACAAGCTCACACACACACACACACACACACACACACACACACACACACACACACACATTCAAAGCAACATACAGTACTTACAAAAATTGAACTGACAATCATGTCTTAAACAGATTGAGACACCTTTCCAGGGTCAGTTTCATTTCAATTTAGGAAGTTAACTGCAATTCCAAGTTTTACTCATAGAAAAGCATTATTTGGAATAGAGTACTTCCCGAATTGAATTGACCCCATCACTGAACCTTTCCCTGTGGTCCCGTCAGGTGGTCAAGCTGTTTGCTGAGGCCATAAAGTATGCCAGCGAGTTGGACACCACCAGCCTGTTCCACTACCGCCAACGGGATGCTGACCGCCAACGGGACGCTGACCTCGAAAAGGAAGCTGACCGCCTTAGGGACGCTGCCGCCGGACTGCAGAGCTAGAGCTGCACCCCCTCCCCCCTTCTCATCTCTTCCACTATCCCCGACCCTATCTCTGACCCTCCCTCTCTCCCTCATCCTCCTCCCCCACAGGGCCCAGACACAGCACAGCTCACTCCATCAGGGTCCTCCAACACCAGGAAAGACCATGATGACCCTTGACCTTTCACGTGACATGCTTCTTTACAGAGTAGAGGTGTATTTGTCCTCTTTCCCCTGAAGTGTGCACTCACACACTCCTCCCCATTTATTTTAAAGTGTTGGATTGGTGTAAGAATGTTGGGCCAGAGGGAGTTTCCACCATATTTCTTACATCAGTCAACTCCTCTGAAATCCATGAAGGGAAGCAAACACTTTAGGAGAAAGGACAGAGATTTGGACACAGGGCTCGGCTCTTCTTCCATGACAACTGTTGCTGCCTGTCTCTTTTCCTCTGTGATGTCTGGCGGATACTGTACCAAACATAGTTACTGTACCAAACATAGTTACTGTAGCATAGATAGTTACTGTAGCAAAGATAGTTACTGTACCAGAAGTTAAAGGGGGTAAACCATTGTTATTGACACCTGTAAATGTAGCCCATAATTATATGCCAAATCTTTATACATGTGTTTTAAAGACATTTCACATCTAGGGATAGAGGACATAGTATGTTTGTTTGTGATCTCATTTAACCACATCCAAGGGCAGTATTTTTCCTGTTTACACTCCACAAACACATTTTTCTTTATCTTAGTATGGCTGTATTTTCCTCATACTGAAAACACATAAAACACCTTTGATATTTTGTTCGCCAGTTCAGAAGCCTTCAACATTTTAAAGTCTAAAACAGACCTCGCTGACAAACTTTTAAAAGCAGCGGGTGGCCATCCTATTATCTCTGACCAGAACATTGGGCATAATTTTCTGTTCCAGTGACTCTACATGTTGACTCACCACTGATCTTCTCTAACTAACCCACCGCGGCCAGCCGCTGCTTTCAGCCGTTGGTCGGCACGGTGTGATTTGTACGTAGTAATGCCTGCTACATTAAATGACTCAGTTTGGGCAGTGACCCACACTACTGCTTCATGCATTCATGCATTTTGGTTATGGACTAAAGATGGTGCTATGGACCCAACTAGGATTGTATGTGTGTGTTGAGTGCAGTGTTGGAAAAAGTACTCAATTGTCATACTTGAGTAAAACTATAGATACTTAGAAAGTTACTCAAGTACAAGTGAGTCACCCCCCTTAAGTAAAAGTCTAAAAGTATTCGGTTCTAAATGTACTTAAGTGTCTAAAGTTAAGGTAGAAATCATTTCAAATTCCTTATATTAAGCAATGCAGGCGGCATCATTGTCTTGTACCAAAAATGTACAGATAACCAGGGGCACAACTCCAAAACTCATTTCCAAAATATGCATTTTTGTTTAGTGAGTCCACCAGATCAGAGGCAGCAGGGATGACCACGTGTTCTCTTGATAAGTCCGTGAATGGGACCATTTTCCTGTCCTGCTAATAAGCATTCAGAATGTAACGAGTACTTTTGAGAGTCAGGTAAAATGTACATCATTTTCTTTAGGAATGTAGTGAAGTAAAAGTTGTCAAAAATATAAATAGCAAAGTAAAGTACAGATACCCCCAACAAAAACTTCTTAAGTAATACTTTAACGTATTTTTACTGAAATACTTTACACCTCTGGTTGAGTGTGTGTGTGTTGAGTGTGTTTTACTAGGCACCCTTCGTCATAACTTGATATCGGCCTCAAAATATAGAAGCTATGAATTTATCCAAAGTGCTTCTCTCTTAAAAAAAACAACTATCTGAAAGTTTTGAGTTGTTTTGGGGACAATTTTAGTTAACGATCCTAACAGCTGATTAGTTATATTTTACATGTATTTGTGTGTCCATGTTTATAAATAACATGAGCTTACATTTCAAAGTACTCTCCCTTTTCTAAACATCTGCATTCTGCATACATACAAATCTAATAAAAGCAGTATTCACCATGTTTTAGCTGCAGTCTATGTTTATTTGACTGTATCCCTGGGTTTACCCTGCTGTATAGAAGTTAGACAGTTATAGTGCCCTAGGGAATCAGGTTTTGCAGGACCATAGAGGGCTGTTTTAGTCTCCCTGACCTGGAATTAACACTACTAATCAGGTGAGTACATGTTTGATTGATTGATTGGGTTTAAATAGCACTTTTTCAGTTGCACAAAGCGCTAAGTGGGAACACCTTGTGATTTGTTTTGTTTGTCTTTCAGATGTTTTTCAAAGACTTTTGTTTACCACATGTAAATGACTGTACTTTGCCTGGGGCTTGGAGGAGATCACTGTATCACTTTAGCTGCTTTTAGACAGGCAGCCCAAGTCTTTTGACCAATCACAGGAGAGTAGGACAGGGGGGGAGGGGAACGTACTGTACATGGAGTCTTGCCGGGGCCAGCCACAGAGATGGTCTCTGCTTTTTGCAGATCTGTTGCATGCTATACTCTTTATGAATTAAAACATATTAAGAGGAAATTAGATACATGTAAGCTATTTGTGTGAGGGTACAAATTACTAGATACAGTGGAGAACAACCTCTGACCTCTTCAATAGCAGGTTAGTCACACACTCAGGCCTTAATGACAATTTAATACAACAGCATGAAGATTACATTGCCTGTAGTGTTCCATGTGGCTTTTGTTGTCAGTCCCTGTGTGAGTCTTGTTATGCTCTCAGTAAATACCTCTTTTGCTGACAGACGCTAGTCACACTGACTTCAGACGCTAGTCACACTGACTTCAGACGCTAGTCACACTGACTTCAGACGCTAGTCACACTGACTTCAGACGCTAGTCACACTGACTTCAGACGCTAGTCACACTGACTTCAGACGCTAGTCACACTGACTTCAGACGCTAGTCACACTGACTTCAGACGCTAGCCATGAGCTTTGATGCTTTTACCCCAGCAATGATGATTGCACGCTTATAGTGTGTTCCGAATGGCACTCTATAACCTATATAGTGCACTATTTTTGACCAGGGCCCTATGGTTAAGTAGTGCACTATAAAGGGAATAGGGTGCCATTTGGAATGTAGACGTTTCCCCAGCTGCCATAGGGTTAGACTTTCCATCACATTTACCTACGCAAAGGGAGGTTTGCCATATGCCTGTCTCTGCTGTAACAGCACAGCCACCTGCTGTTTGACAGGTTATATTGAGCTCAACCTTACGTTTTCTGCCATCGTTAATAACACACACACACACACACTGACCCTAAGCTCTGCAAATAATAACACTGAGCTAAGATCTAACATAAACCATAGTGTATGTACATGTATGATAAGAACATCTGTATGTGTTGGGAATTCAATTCATCTAAATACATTCCTGTTTGTCTTAAGTATATGGGTCCTATTGGCCCTGGTCGAAAGTAGTGCACTGCATAAGGAATAGGGAGCAATTGGGAAGTTGCTGGGTCTTTTTTTTCTCCCAAGCTACGATTGTGGGAATCAGAACCATGGTGGGAAGCTCATTGAGGCTACATTTATTTATGACAGTCTAAAACCCAACCAGTCTCTTGACGCCTTTTTGTCAAATCTACATGTTACAGGATGGCGAATGGGTGAACCTTTGTAATAGACCACAGCTGCCTGTTCCATGTGTATCCTTTCTGCTACTGAGCTGAACTCAGCCCATCCAGATCCATATACAACATCCCTCGAATTCGCTAATCTGGCTTCGTCCCAAATGGCACCTTGTTCCCTATATAGTGCACTACTTTTGACCATAAAGTAGTGCACTATTTAGAGAATGGGGTGCCGTTTGGGATGCCCGCACTCTTTGTTCACATGTTACTGTAATTACCTCTGAATCATCATACCTAACTACCATGTTCTTTAGCATGCTTGACTTGAACACTTAAACTACTTGTCTTTTCAAATGACAGTCTTTGTGTTTACGTTCCATTCTAATTAGCTATACTTTGTGCAGAGAAAAGGGAGAAGATGCGTTCAGCCATTTCCCTTTTTAAAGTTTCAAGGGGAGTTATTTTTTTATTGCGAATTTTGCAATTTGCATAACAAAACATTGCTGGGGTTTGATCAAGTCCCTTGTTTAGCTGGATAAAGTGCAATTACACATAATAGAGAATGTTTTTTTAGTATTCAGATGACTGGAGAGACAGATTTCCCTACACACTCCTGTAAGGCCTTACCTCAAGCCTCCCCTGGAATGTCAAAGACCAGCTGTGTTCTGTATTCTCTGTTCTTAGTTCTAGCAATGAGGGCCGGTACTGTGTAAAATAGTTACATTTAATCTGGTAAAACTGCGGTAGTTCTATTGATTCTGATGAAGGTTATTACCGGCCAACATGACATGATTTTAATGTCTAGATAAAGTCTAAAATTTAGATTAAGTCTAAAAAAGCCTACTGTCCTGCTCACTGGTTAAGTTCTTTATTTCTCTTGCTGCCATCTCACGACCCAGCACACTTGAATTGTACTAGCTCTAATTTTGATGGTAGTGAGGATCATCTTTAAGTTCTTGCTGTACAGATCTGTGTATGTTTCGAGAGGTACTATGCAGGTAGTTTGAGGACTCGTTGTCTTGAAATTACAATAATGATACAATTGTGGGAATCAGTTCCATGGCTGAGAAGCTCATTTAGAATACATTTATTTATGACAGTCTAAAACCCAACCAGTCTCTTGACACCTTTGTAAAATCTACATCTTACAGGAGACTAGAGGGTGAATGGGTGATAATGTCATCATTGGGAGAATGTGTGGAATGAGCTCAAATGCAGAAAATACTACTTTGTGTAATACTACTTTCAGCGCCAGTGCTGAGTTTAGAACAACACCAGATCATATTAAATATTCAACAGGATCCCACTTACGTAACTGGCAAAAGTAAGCATTTTTCTTTTTTTACTCATTAGATATGAATCCAGGACAAGTAACTATTTTACCGACCATAGGATACTGTTGTCTGATCTGTCCCTCCGTGCCTCTCTCTCTTTGTCTCTGTCCCTCCGTGCCTCTCCCTCTTTGTCTCTGTCCCTTCGAGCCTCTCCCTCTTTGTCTCTGTCCCTTCGTGCCTCTCCCTCTTTCTCTGTCCCTCGGTGCCTCTCCCTCTTTGTCTCTGTCCCTCTGTGCCTCTCCCTCTTTGTCTCTGTGCCTCTCCCTCTTTGCCTCTGTCCCTCTGTGCCTCTCCCTCTTTGACTCTGTCCATTTGTGCCTCTCCCTCTTTGTCTCTGTCCCTTTGTGCCTCTCCCTCTTTGTCTCTGTCCCTCCGTGCCTCTCCCTCTTTGTCTCTGTCCCTTTGTGCCTCTTTCTCTGTCCCTCCATGCCTCTCCCTCTCTTGTCTCTGTCCTCTCCCTCTTTGTCTCTCCCTCTTTGTCTCTGTCCCTTTGTGCCTCTCCCTCTTTGTCTCTGTCCCTTTGTGCCTCTCCCTCTTTGTCTCTGTCCCTCCGTGCCTCTCCCTCTTTGTCTCTGTCCCTCCGTGCCTCTCCCTCTTTGTCTCTGTCCCTCCGTGCCTCTCCCTCTTTCTCTGTCCCTCCGTCCCTCTCCCTCTTTCTCTGTCTCTCCGTTCCTCTCCCTCTTTCTCTGTGCCTCTCCCTCTTTGTCTCTGTCCCTCCGTGCCTCTCCCTCTTTGTCTCTGTCCCTCCGTGCCTCTCCCTCTTTGTCTCTGTCCCTCTGTGCCTCTCCCTCTTTGTCTCTGTCCCTCCGTGCCTCTCCCTCTTTGTCTCTGTCCTCTGTGCCTCTCCCTCTTTGTCTCTGTCCCTCTGTGCCTCTCCCTCTTTGTCTCTGTCCCTCCGTGCCTCTCCCTCTGTCTCTGTCCTTCCGTGCCTCCCCTCTTTGTCTCTGTCCTCTGTGCCTCTCCTCTTTGTCTCTGTCCCTCCGTGCCTCTCCCTCTTTGTCTCTGTCCCTCTGTGCCTCTCCCTCTTTGTCTCTGTCCCTTTGTGCCTCTCCCTCTTTGTCTCTCCCTCCTCTGTCCCTTTGTGCCTCTCCCTCTTTGTCTCTGTCCCTCCGTGCCTCTCCCTCTTTGTCTCTGTCCCTCCGTGCCTCTCCTCTTTGTCTCTGTCCCTCCGTGCCTCTCCCTCTTTGTCTCTGTCCCTTGTGCCTCTCCCTCTTTGTCTCTGTCCTCCTCTCCTCTTTGTCTCTGTCCCTCCGTGCCTCTCCCTCTTTGTCTCTGTCCCTCTGTGCCTCTCCCTCTTTGTCTCTGTCCCTCCGTGCCTCTCCCTCTTTGTCTCTGTCCCTCCGTGCCTCTCCTCTTTGTCTCTGTCCTCCGTGCCTCTCCCTCTTTGTCTCTGTCCCTCCGTGCCTCTCCCTCTTTGTCTCTGTCCCTCCGTGCCTCTCCCTCTTTGTCTCTGTCCCTCCGTGCCTCTCCCTCTTTGTCTCTGTCCCTCCGTGCCTCTCCCTCTTTGTCTCTGTCCCTCCGTGCCTCTCCCTCTTTGTCTCTGTCCCTTGTGCCTCTCCCTTTTGTCTCTGTCCCTCCGTGCCTCTCCCTCTTTGTCTCTGTCCCTCTGTGCCTCTCCCTCTTTGTCTCTGTCCTCCGTGCCTCTCCCTCTTTGTCTCTGTCCCTCCGTGCCTCTCCCTCTTTGTTTGTCCCTCTGTCTGTCCTCCGTGCCTCTCCCTCTTTGTCTCTGTCCCTCCGTGCCTCTCCCTCTTTGTCTCTGTCTTGTCTCTGTCCTCCGTGCCTCTCCCTCTTTGTCTCTGTCCCTCCGTGCCTCTCCCTCTTTGTCTCTGTCCCTCCGTGCCTCTCCCTCTTTGTCTCTGTCCCTCCGTGCCTCTCCCTCTTTGTCTCTGTCCCTCCGTGCCTCTCCCTCTTTGTCTCTGTCCCTCCCTCTCCCTCTTTGTCTCTGTCCTCCGTGCCTCTCCCTCTTTGTCTCTGTCCCTCCGTGCCTCTCCCTCTTTGTCTCTGTCCTCTGTGCCTCTCCCTCTTTGTCTCTGTCCCTCCGTGCCTCTCCCTCTTTGTCTCTGTCCCTCTGTGCCTCTCCCTCTTTGTCTCTGTCCTCTTTGTCTCCCTGTCTCTGTCCTCTGTGCCTCTCCCTCTTTGTCTCTGTCCCTCCGTGCCTCTCCCTCTTTGTCTCTGTCCCTTTGTGCCTCTCCCTCTTTGTCTCTGTCCCTTTGTGCCTCTCCCTCTTTGTCTCTGTCCCTTCGTGCCTCTCCCTCTTTGTCTCTCCCTCTTTGTCTCTGTCCCGCCGTGCCTCTCCCTTTTTGTCTCTGTCCCTTTGTGCCTCTCCCTCTTTGTCTCTGTCCCTCCGTGCCTCTCCCTCTTTGTCTCTGTCCCTTTGTCCCTCTTTGTCTCTGTCCCTCCGTGCCTCTCCCTCTTTGTCTCTGTCCCTCCGTGCCTCTCCCTCTTTGTCTCTGTCCCTCCGTGCCTCTCCTCTTTGTCCCTGTCCCTTGTGCCTCTCCCTCTTTGTCCTGTCCCTCTGTGCCTCTCCCTCTTTGTCTCTGTCCCTCCGTGCCTCTCCCTCTTTGTCTCTGTCCCTCCGTGCCTCTCCCTCTTTGTCTCTGTCCCTCCGTGCCTCTCCCTCTTTGTCTCTGTCCCTCCGTGCCTCTCCCTCTTTGTCTCTGTCCCTCCGTGCCTCTCCCTCTTTGTCTCTGTCCCTCCGTGCCTCTCCCTCTTTGTCTCTGTCCTCTCCCTCTTTGTCTCTGTCCTCTCCCTCTTTGTCTCTGTCCCTCCGTGCCTCTCCCTCTTTGTCTCTGTCCTCTCCCTCTTTGTGTCCTCTCCCTCTTTGTCTCTGTCCCTCCGTGCCTCTCCCTCTTTGTCTCTGTCCCTCTGTGCCTCTCCCTCTTTGTCTCTGTCCTCCGTGCTCCCCTCTTTGTCTCTGTCCCTCCGTGCCTCTCCCTCTTTGTCTCTGTCCCTCCGTGCCTCTCCCTCTTTGTCTCTGTCCCTCCGTGCCTCTCCCTCTTTGTCTCTGTCCCTCTGTCTCCCTCTTTGTCTCTGTCCCTTCCGTGCCTCTCCCTCTTTGTCTCTGTCCCTCCGTGCCTCTCCCTCTTTGTCTCTGTCCCTCCGTGCCTCTCCCTCTTTGTCTCTGTCCCTCCGTGCCTCTCCCTCTTTGTCTCTGTCCCTCCGTGCCTCCCTCTTTGTCTCTGTCCCTCCGTGCCTCTCCTCTTTGTCTCTGTCCCTCCGTGCCTCTCTCTGTCTCTTTGTCTCCCTCTTTGTCCTGTCTTTGTGCCTCTCCCTCTTTGTCTCTGTGCCTCTCCCTCTTTGTCTCTGTCCCTCCGTGCCTCTCCCTCTTTGTCTCTGTCCCTCCGTGCCTCTCCCTCTTTGTCTCTGTCCCTCCGTGCCTCTCCCTCTTTGTCTCTGTCCCTCCGTGCCTCTCCCTCTTTGTCTCTGTCCCTTTGTGCCTCTCCCTCTTTGTCTCTGTCCCTTTGTGCCTCTCCCTCTTTGTCTCTGTCCCTTTGTGCCTCTCCCTCTTTGTCTCTGTCCCTTTGTGCCTCTCCCTCTTTGTCTCTGTCCCTCCGTGCCTCTCCCTCTTTGTCTCTGTCCCTCCGTGCCTCTCCCTCTTTGTCTCTGTCCCTCCCCTCTCCCTCTTTGTCTCTGTCCCTCTGTGCCTCTCCCTTTGTCTCTGTCCTCTCTCCCTCTTTGTCTCTGTCCCTTTGTGCCTCTCCCTCTTTGTCTCTGTCCCTCCGTGCCTCTCCCTCTTTGTCTCTGTCCCTCTGTGCCTCTCCCTCTTTGTCTCTGTCCCTCCGTGCCTCTCCCTCTTTGTCTCTGTCCCTCTGTGCCTCTCCCTCTTTGTCTCTGTCCCTTTGTGCCTCTCCCTCTTTGTCTCTGTCCCTCCGTGCCTCTCCCTCTTTGTCCCTCTGTCCCTCCCTTTTGTCTCTGTCCTCTCCCTCTTTGTCTCTGTCCCTCCGTGCCTCTCCCTCTTTGTCTCTGTCCCTCCGTGCCTCTCCCTCTTTGTCTCTGTCCCTCTCCCTCTTTGTCCTCTCCCCTCTTTGTCTCTGTCCCTCCGTGCCTCTCCCTCTTTGTCTCTGTCCCCCTCTGTGCCTCTCCTCTTTGTCTCTGTCCCTCCGTGCCTCTCCCTCTTTGTCTCTGTCCCTCCGTGCCTCTCCCTCTTTGTCTCTGTCCTCCGTGCCTCTCCCTCTTTGTCTCTGTCCCTCTCTCCCTCTTTGTCTCTGTCCCTCCGTGCCTCTCCCTCTTTGTCTCTGTCCCTCCGTGCCTCTCCCTCTTTGTCTCTGTCCCTTGTGCCTCTCCCTCTTTGTCTCTGTCCTTTGTGCCTCTCCCTCTTTGTCTCTGTCCCTCTGTGCCTCTCCCTCTTTGTCTCTGTCCTTCCGTGCCTCTCCCTCTTTGTCTCTGTCCCTCCGTGCCTCTCCCTCTTTGTCTCTGTCCCTCCGTGCCTCTCCCTCTTTGTCTCTGTCCCTTCGTGCCTCTCCCTCTTTGTCTCTGTCCCTTCGTGCCTCTCCCTCTTTGTCTCTGTCCCTCCGTGCCTCTCCCTCTTTGTCTCTGTCCCTGTCCCTCTTTGTGCCTCTCCCTCTTTGTCTCTGTCCCTTTGTGCCTCTCCTCTTTGTCTCTGTCCCTTTGTGCCTCTCCTCTTTGTCTCTGTCCCTCTGTCCTCTCCCCTCTTTGTCTCTGTCCCTCCGTGCCTCTCCCTCTTTGTCTCTGTCCCTCCGTGCCTCTCCCTCTTTGTCTCTGTCCCTCCCTCGTGCCTCTCCCTCTTTGTCTCTGTCCTCCGTGCCTCTCCCTCTTTGTCTCTGTCCCTCCGTGCCTCTCCCTCTTTGTCTCTGTCCCTCTCCTCTCCTCTTTGTCTCTGTCCTCTCCCTCTTTGTCTCTGTCCCTTGTGCCTCTCCCTCTTTGTCTCTGTCCCTCCGTGCCTCTCCCTCTTTGTCTCTGTCCCTTTGTGCCTCTCCCTCTTTGTCTCTGTCCTTTGTGCCTCTCCCTCTTTGTCTCTGTCCCTCCGTGCCTCTCCCTCTTTGTCTCTGTCCCTCCTCTGTGCCTCTCCCTCTTTGTCTCTGTCCCTCCGTGCCTCTCCCTCTTTGTCTCTGTCCTCCGTGCCTCTCCCTCTTTGTCTCTGTCCCTCCGTGCCTCTCCCTCTTTGTCTCTGTCCCTCCGTGCCTCTCCTCTTTGTCTCTGTCCTCCGTGCCTCTCCCTCTTTGTCTCTGTCCCTTTGTGCCTCTCCCTCTTTGTCTCTGTCCTCCGTGCCTCTCCCTCTTTGTCTCTGTCCCTTTGTGCCTCTCCCTCTTTGTCTCTGTCCCTTGTGCCTCTCCCTCTTTGTCTCTGTCCCTCCGTGCCTCCCTCTTTGTCTCTGTCCTCCGTGCCTCTCCCTCTTTGTCTCTGTCCCTCCCTCTCTGCCTCTCCCTCTTTGTCTCTGTCCCTCCGTGCCTCTCCCTCTTTGTCTCTGTCCTCCGTGCCTCTCCCTCTTTGTCTCTGTCCCTCCCTTTGTGCCTCTCCCTCTTTGTCTCTGTCCCTCCGTGCCTCTCCCTCTTTGTCTCTGTCCCTCCGTGCCTCTCCCTCTTTGTCTCTGTCCCTCTCCTTTGTCTCTTTGTCCTCTCCCTCTTTGTCTCTGTCCCTCCGTCCTCCCTCTTTGTCTCTGTCCTCTGCCTCTCCCTCTTTGTCTCTGTCCCTTTGTGCCTCTCCCTCTTTGTCTCTGTCCCTCCGTGCCTCTCCCTCTTTGTCTCTGTCCCTCCGTGCCTCTCCTCTTTGTCTCTGTCCCTCCGTGCCTCTCCCTCTTTGTCTCTGTCCTTTGTGCCTCTCCCTCTTTGTCTCTGTCCCTCCGTGCCTCTCCCTCTTTGTCTCTGTCCCTCCGTGCCTCTCCCTCTTTGTCTCTGTCCTTCCTGCTGTGCCTCTCCTCTTTGTCTCTGTCCTCGTGCCTCTCCCTCTTTGTCTCTGTCCCTCCTCTTGTGCCTCTCCCTCTTTGTCTCTGTCCCTCCTTTGTGCCTCTCCCTCTTTGTCTCTGTCCTCCGTGCCTCTCCCTCTTTGTCTCTGTCCCTCCGTGCCTCTCCCTCTTTGTCTCTGTCCCTCCGTGCCTCTCCCTCTTTGTCTCTGTCCCTCCGTGCCTCTCCCTCTTTGTCTCTGTCCCTCCGTGCCTCTCCCTCTTTGTCTCTGTCCCTCCGTGCCTCTCCCTCTTTGTCTCTGTCCCTTTGTGCCTCTCCCTCTTTGTCTCTGTCCCTTTGTGCCTCTCCCTCTTTGTCTCTGTCCCTCCGTGCCTCTCCCTCTTTGTCTCTGTCCCTCCGTGCCTCTCCCTCTTTGTCTCTGTCCCTCCGTGCCTCTCCCTCTTTGTCTCTGTCCTTTGTGCCTCTCCTCTTTGTCTCTGTCTCTCCTTGTTTGTCTCTCCCTCTTTGTCTCTGTCCTCTCTCCCTCTTTGTCTCTGTCCCTCCGTCCTCTCCCTCTTTGTCTCTGTCCTCCTGCCTCTCCCCTCTTTGTCTCTGTCCCTCTGTGCCTCTCCTCTTTGTCTCTGTCCTCCGTGCCTCTCCCTCTTTGTCTCTGTCCCTCCGTGCCTCTCCCTCTTTGTCTCTGTCCTCCGTGTCTCTCCTCTTTGTCTCTGTCCCTCCGTCCTCTCTGTCTCTCTCTCCTCTTTGTCTCTGTCCTCTGCCTCTCCTCTTTGTCTCTGTCCTCTCTCCCTCTTTGTCTCTGTCCTTTGTGCCTCTCTCTTTGTCTCTGTCCCTCTCTCCCTTTGTCTCTGTCCCTCCCTCTTTGTTTGTCCTCTCCCTCTTTGTCTCTGTCCCTCCGTGCCTCTCCTCTTTGTCTCTGTCCCTCTGCCTCTCCCTCTTTGTCTCTGTCCTTTGTGCCTCTCCTCTTTGTCTCTGTCCTCTCCTCTCCCTCTTTGTCTCTGTCCCTCCCTCTTTGTGCCTCTCCCTCTTTGTCTCTGTCCTCCGTGCCTCTCCCTCTTTGTCTCTGTCCTCTCCTCTGTCTCTGTCCTCTTTGTCTTTGTCTGTCCTCTGTCCTCTCCCTCTTTGTCTCTGTCTGCCTCCCTCTTTGTCTCTGTCCCTCCGTGCCTCTCCTCTTTGTCTCTGTCCTCTGTCTCTCCCCTCTTTGTCTCTGTCCCTCCGTGCCTCTCCCTCTGTCTTGTCCCTCCGTGCCTCTCCCTCTTTGTCTCTGTCCTTCCGTGCCTCTCCCTCTTTGTCTCTGTCCCTCCGTGCCTCTCCTCTTTGTCTCTGTCCTCCGTGCCTCTCCCTCTTTGTCTCTGTCCCTCCGTGCCTCTCCCTCTTTGTCTCTGTCCTTTGTGCCTCTCCCTCTTTGTCTCTGTCCCTCTCTCCCTCTTTGTCTCTGTCCTTGTCTCTCTCCCTCTTTGTCCCTCTTTGCTCTCCCTCTTTGTCTCTGTCCTCTGTGCCTCTCCCTCTTTGTCTCTGTCCTCTCCCTCTTTGTCTCTGTCTCTGTGCCTCTCCCTCTTTGTCTCTGTCCCTCTTTGTGCCTCTCCCTCTTTGTCTCTGTCCTCCGTGCCTCTCCTCTTTGTCTCTGTCCCTCCGTGCCTCTCCCTCTTTGTCTCTGTCCCTCCCTTTGTCTGCCTCTCCCTCTTTGTCTCTTTGTCTCTCCTCTTTGTGTCCCTCCTGTGCCTCTCCCTCTGTCTCTGTCCCTCTTTGCCTGTCTCCCCTCTTTGTCTCTGTCCCTCTGCCTCTCCCTTTGTCTCTGTCCTCTCTCCCTCTTTGTCTCTGTCCTTTCCGTGCCTCTCCCTCTTTGTCTCTGTCCCTCCGTGCCTCTCCCTCTTTGTCTCTGTCCCTCCGTGCCTCTCCCTCTTTGTCTCTGTCCCTCTCCTCTCCCTCTTTGTCTCTGTCCTCTGCCTCTCCCTCTTTGTCTCTGTCCTCTCCCTTGTCTCTGTCTTTGTCTCTGTCCTCTTTGTCCTCTCCCTCTTTGTCTCTGTCCCTCTTGTGCCTCTCTCTTTGTCTCTGTCCCTCTTTGTCTCTCCCTCTTTGTCTCTGTCCCTCTCCCTCCCTCTTTGTCTCTGTCCCTCCGTGCCTCTCCCTCTTTGTCTCTGTCTCTCCTCTTTGTCTCTGTCCTCTCCTCTCCCTCTTTGTCTCTGTCCCTCCGTGCCTCTCCTCTTTGTCTCTGTCCCTCCGTGCCTCTCCCTCTTTGTCTCTGTCCCTCCGTCCTCTCCCTCTTTGTCTCTGTCCTCTGTCCTCCCTCTTTGTCTCTGTCCCTCCCTTGTGCCTCTCCCTCTTTGTCTCTGTCCTCTGTGCCTCTCCTCTTTGTCTCTGTCTCCGTCCTCTCCTCTTTGTCTCTGTCCCTCCGTGCCTCTCCCTCTTTGTCTCTGTCCCTCCGTGCCTCTCCCTCTTTGTCTCTGTCCCTCCGTGCCTCTCCCTCTTTGTCTCTGTCCCTCTGCCTCTCTCTTTGTCTCTGTCTCTGTGTCTCCTCTTTGTCTCTGTCCCTCTGTATCTCCCTCTTTGTCTCTGTCCCTCTGCCTCTCTTTTGTCTCTGTCCTCCGTGCCTCTCCCTCTTTGTCTCTGTCCCTCTGTCTCTCCCTCTTTGTCTCTGTCTCCTCTCCTCTTTGTCTCTGTCCTCTCTTTGTCTCTGTCCTCTCCCTCTTTGTCTCTGTCCTCCTCTCCTCTTTGTCTTGTCCCTCTGTGCCTCTCCCTCTTTGTCTCTGTCCTGTCCCTCTTTGCCTCTCCTCTTTGTCTCTGTCTCTGTCTCTCCTCTTTGTCTCTGTCCCTCCGTTTGTCTCTGTCTCTTTGTCTCTGTCCCTCCGTGCCTCTCCCTCTTTGTCTCTGTCCTCCGTGCCTCCCTCTTTGTCTCTGTCCTCTCCTCTTTGTCTCTGTCCTCTTTGCCTCTCCCTCTTTGTCTCTGTCCTCCGTGCCTTTGTCTCTGTCCTCCCTTTTGTCTCTGTCTCTCCCCTCTTTGTCTCTGTCCTCCTCTTTCTCTCTGTCTCTGTCCCTCTTTGTCTCTGTCTCCCTCTTTGTCTCTGTCCTCTCCCTCTTTGTCTCTCTGTCTCTCCCTCTTTGTCTCTGTCCTCTCCCTCTTTGTCTCTGTCTCTCCCTCTTTGTCTCTGTCTCTCCCTCTTTGTCTCTGTCCTCTCCTCTTTGTCTCTGTCCCTCCGTGCCTCCCTCTTTGTCTCTGTCCTCCCTCTTTGTCTCTTTGTCTCTGTCCCTCTTTGTCTCTGTCTCTCCTCTTTGTCTCTGTCCTCTCCCTCTTTGTCTCTGTCTCTCCCTTTGTCTCTCTCTCCCTCTTTGTCTCTGTCCTCCCTCCGTGCCTCCCTCTTTGTCTCTGTCCTCCATCTCCCTCTTTGTCTCTGTCCTCCCTCTTTGTCCTCTTTGTCTCCTCTGTCCTCTTTGTCTCTGTCCCTCTCCCTCCCCTCTTTGTCTCTGTCCCTCTCCTCCTCTTTGTCTCTGTCCTCTCCTCTCTCTTTGTCTCTGTCTCTCCCTCTTTGTCTCTGTCTCTCCCTCTTTGTCTCTGTCTCTCCTTTGTCTCTGTCCATCTCCCTCTTTGTCTCTGTCTCTCCCTCTTTGTCTCTGTCCTCCCTCTTTGTCTTTGTCTCTCTCCTCTTTGTCTCTGTCCTCCCTCTTTGTCTCTGTATCTCCCTCTTTGTCTCTGTCCCTCTCCTCCTCTTTGTCTCTGTCTCTCCTCTTTGTCTCTGTCCTCTCCCTCTTTGTCTCTGTCCCTCTTTGCCTGTCTCTCTTTGTCTCTGTCCTCCCTCTTTGTCTCTGTCCCTCTGTCCTTCCCTCTTTGTCTCTGTCCCTCTCCTCTCCCTCTTTGTCTCTGTCCCTCTCCTCTTTGTCTCTGTCCCTCTGCCTCTCCCTCTTTGTCTCTGTCCTCTCCCTCTTTGTCTCTGTCCCTCTCCTCTCTTTGTCTCTGTCCCTCCTGTCTCTCCCTCTTTGTCTCTGTCCCTCTCCTCTCTTTGTCTCTGTCCTCCTCTGCCTCTCCCTCTTTGTCTCTGTCCTCTCCTCTTTTTGTCTCTGTCCCTCCGTCTCTCCTCTTTGTCTCTGTCCCTCTCCTCTCCCTCTTTGTCTCTCCCTCTGTGTCTCCTCTTTGTCTCTGTCCCTCTGTCTCTCTCTTTGTCTCTGTCCTCTCCTCCCTCTTTGTCTCTGTCCTCTCCCTCTTTGTCTCTGTCCTCTCCCTCTTTGTCTCTGTCTCTCCCTCTCCGTGTCTCTCCCTCTTTGTCTCTGTCCTCTCCCTCTTTGTCTCTGTCCTCTCCCTCTCTCTGTCTCTGTCTCTCCCTCTTTGTCTCTGTCCCTCTCCCTCTTTGTCTCTGTCCCTCTCTCTCCCTCTTTGTCTCTGTCCCCTCTTTGTCTCTGTCTCTCCCTCTTTGTCTCTGTCTCTCCCTCTTTGTCTCTGTCTCTCCCTCTTTGTCTCTGTCCCTCTTTCCTCTCCCTCTTTGTCTCTGTCCCTCTCCCTCTTTGTCTTTGTCTCTCCCTCTTTGTCTCTCCTCCCTCTTTGTCTCTGTCCCTCCGTCCTCTCCTCTTTGTCTCTGTCCTCTCCTCCCTCTTTGTCTCTGTCCCTCTGTCTCTCCCTCTTTGTCTCTGTCCCTCCCTCTTTGTCTCTGTCTCTCCCTCTTTGTCTCTGTCTCTCCCTCTTTGTCTCTGTCTCTCCTCTTTTGTCTCTGTCCTCTCCCTCTTTGTCTCTGTCTCTCCCTCTCCCTCTTTGTCTCTGTCCCTCCCTCTTTGTCTCTGTCTCTCCTCTTTGTCTCTGTCCTCTGTGCCTCTCCTCTCTGTCTCTGTCCCTCTTTGTCTCTGTCTCTCCCTCTTTGTCTCTGTCCCTCTCCTCTCCCTCTTTGTCTCTGTCCTCTCCTCCCTCTTTGTCTCTGTCTCCCTTTTGTCTCTGTCCCTCTCCCTCTTTGTCTCTGTCTCTCCCTCTTTGTCTCTGTCCATCTGTCTCTCCCTCTTTGTCTCTGTCTCTCCCTCTTTGTCTCTGTCCCTCTCCCTCTTTGTCTCTGTCCCTCCGTCCTCTTTGTCTCTGTCCTCCGTGCCTCTCCTCTTTGTCTCTTGTCCCTCTGTGCCTCTCCTCTTTGTCTCTGTCCCTCTCCCTCTTTGTCTCTGTCTCTCCCTCTTTGTCTCTGTCTCTCCCTCTTTGTCTCTGTCTCTCTCCTCTTTGTCTCTGTCCTCTCTCTTTGTCTCTGTCTCTC
The DNA here is from genome assembly GCF_018296145.1 of Oncorhynchus tshawytscha. Lineage (NCBI taxonomy): Eukaryota > Metazoa > Chordata > Actinopteri > Salmoniformes > Salmonidae > Oncorhynchus > Oncorhynchus tshawytscha. The sequence goes on along the minus strand of NC_056431.1, from coordinate 54,844,374 downwards.
CCTCTTTGTCTCTGTCTCTCCCTCTTTGTCTCTGTCTCTCCCTCTTTGTCTCTGTCCCTCTCCTCTCCCTCTTTGTCTCTGTCTCTCCCTCTTTGTCTCTGTCTCTCCCTCTTTGTCTCTGTCTTCTCTCCCTCTTTGTCTCTGTATCTCCTCTTTGTCTCTGTCTCTCCTCTTTGTCTCTGTCTCTCCCTCTTTGTCTCTGTCCTGTCCTCTCCCTCTTTGTCTCTGTCTCTCCTCTTTGTCTCTGTCCTCTGTCCTCTCCCTCTTTGTCTCTGTCCTTCTCCCTCCCTTTGTCTCTGTCCTCCCTCTTGTCTCTGTCTCTCTTTCTTTGTCTCTGTCTCCCTCTTTTGTCTCTGTCTCTCCCTCTTTGTCTCTGTCCCTCCGTCTCTCCTCTTTGTCTCTGTCTCTCTCTCCCTCTTTGTCTCTGTCCTCTCCCTCTTTGTCTCTGTCTCTCCTCTTTGTCTCTGTCTCTCCGTCTCTCCCTCTTTGTCTCTGTCTCTGTCTTTGTCCTCTCCCTCTTTGTCTCTGTCTCTCCCTCTTTGTCTCTGTCTCTCCTCCCTCTTTGTCTCTGTCTCTCCTCTTTGTCTCTGTCTCTCCCTCTTTGTCTCTGTCTCCTCCCTCTGTATCTCCTTTTGTCTCTGTCTCTCCTCTTTGTCTCTGTCTCTCCTCTCTGTCTCTGTCCTCTCCCTCTTTGTCTCTGTCCTCCCTCTTTGTCTCTGTCTCTCTTCTTTGTCTCTGTCTCTCCTCTTTGTCTCTGTCTCTCCCTCTTTGTCTCTGTCCTCCCTCTTTGTCTCTGTCTCTCCCTCTCCTCTTTGTCTCTGTCCTCCCTCTTTGTCTCTGTCTCTCCTCTCCCTCTGTCTCTGTCTCTCCCTCTTTGTCTCTGTCTCTCCCTCTTTGTCTCTGTCTCCCCTCTTTGTCTCTGTCTCTCCCTCTTTGTCTCTGTCTCTCCCTCTTTGTCTCTGTCTCTCCCTCTTTGTCTCTGTCCTCCCTCTTTGTCTCTGTATCTCCCTCTTTGTCTCTGTCTCTCCCTCTTTGTCTCTGTCCCTCTCTCCTCTTTGTCTCTGTCCTCCCTCTTTGTCTCTGTCTCTCCCTCTTTGTCTCTGTCCTCCCTCTTTGTCTCTGTCTCTCCCTCTTTGTCTCTGTCCCTCTGTCTCTCCCTCTTTGTCTCTGTCCCTCTCTCTCCCTCTTTGTCTCTGTCTCTCCCTCTTTGTCTCTGTCTCTCCCTCTTTGTCTCTGTCTCTCCTCTTTCTGTCTCTGTCTCTCCCTCTTTGTCTCTGTCTCCCCTCTTTGTCTCCTCTCCCTCTTTGTCTCTGTCTCTCCCTCTTTGTCTCTGTCTCTCCCTCTTTGTCTCTGTCTCTCCCTCTTTGTCTCTGTCCTCCCTCTTTGTCTCTGTCTGTCTCTCCCTCTTTGTCTCTGTATCTCCCTCTGTCTCTGTCTCTCCCTTTTGTCTCTGTCTCTCCCTCTTTGTCTCTGTCTCTCCCTCTTTGTCTCTGTATCTCCCTCTTTGTCTCTGTCTCTCCCTCTTTGTCTCTGTCTCTCCCTCTTTGTCTCTGTCTCTCCTCTTTGTCTCTGTATCTCCCTCTTTGTCTCTGTCCCTCTCCCTCTTTGTCTCTGTCCTCCCTCTTTGTCTCTGTCTCTCCCTCTTTGTCTGTCTCTCCCTCTTTGTCTCTGTCCTCCCTCTTTGTCTCTGTCTCTCCTCTTTGTCTCTGTCTCTCCCTCTTTGTCCTGTCTCTCCCTTTGTTCTGTCTCTGTCTCTGTCTCTGTGTCTCTCCCTCTTTGTCTCTGTCCTCTCCCTCTTTGTCTCTGTCTCTCCCTCTTTGTCTCTGTCTCTCCCTCTTTGTCTCTGTCTCTCCCTCTTTGTCTCTGTCCTCTCCCTCTTTGTCTCTGTCTCTCCCTCTTTGTCTCTGTCTCTCCCTCTTTGTCTCTGTCCTCTCCCTCTTTGTCTCTGTCTCTCCCTCTTTGTCTCTGTCTCTCCCTCTTTGTCTCTGTCCTCCCTCTTTGTCTCTGTCTCTCCCTCTTTGTCTCTGTCTCTCCCTCTTTGTCTCTGTCCCTGTCTCTCCCTCTTTGTCTCTGTCTCTCTCCTTTGTCTCTGTCTCTCCCTCTTTGTCTCTGTCTCTCCCTCTTTGTCTCTGTATCTCCCTCTTTGTCTCTGTCTCTCCCTCTTTGTCTCTGTCTCTCCCTCTTTGTCTCTGTCCTCCCTCTTTGTCTCTGTCTCTCCCTCTTTGTCTCTGTCTCTCCCTCTTTGTCTCTGTCTCTCCTCTTTGTCTCTGTCCTCCCTCTTTGTCTCTGTCTCTCCCTCTTTGTCTCTGTCCTCCCTCTCTGTCTCTGTCTCTCCCCTCTCTCTGTCTCTCCCTCTTTGTCTCTGTCCTCCCTCTTTGTCTCTGTCTCTCCCTCTTTGTCTCTGTATCTCCCTCTTTGTCTCTGTCCTCCCTCTTTGTCTCTGTCCCTCCGTGTCTCTGTCTCTGTCCTCTGTCTCTCCCCTCTTTGTCTCTGTCCCTCTGTGCCTCCCTCTTTGTCTCTGTCTCTTTCTCCTGTCTCTCTCCCTCTTTGTCTCTGTCCTCCCTCTTTGTCTTGTCTCTGTCCCTCTTTGTCTCTGTCTCCCTCTTTGTCTCTGTCTCTCCCTCTTTGTCTCTGTCTCTCTTTGTCTCTGTCTCTCCCTCTTTGTCTCTGTCCTCCTCTTTGTCTCTGTCTCCCTCTTTGTCTCTGTCCTCCCTCTTTGTCTCTGTCTCTCCCCTCTTTGTCTCTGTCCTCCGTCTCTCCCTCTTTGTCTCTGTCCTCCCTCTTTGTCTCTGTCCTCCCTCTTTGTCTCTGTCCCTCCGTCTCCTTGTCTCTCTCCCTCTTTGTCTCTGTCCTCCTCTTTGTCTGTCTCTCCCTCTTTGTCTCTGTATCTCCCTCTTTGTCTCTGTCCTCCCTCTTTGTCTCTGTCTCTCCTCTCTTTGTCTCTCTCCTCCCTCTTTGTCCTCTGTGCCTCTCCCTCTTTGTCTCTGTCCCTCCGTGCCTCTCCCTCTTTGTCTCTGTCCCTCTCCCCTCTTTGTCTCTGTCCCTCCTCTTTGCCTCCCTCTTTGTCTCTGTCCCTCCGTGCCTCTCCCTCTTTGTCTCTGTCCCCTCTTTGTCTCTGCCTCTCCCTCTTTGTCTCTGTCCCTCCGTGTCCTCTCCCTCTTTGTCTCTGTCCCTCTCCCTCTTTGTCTCTGTCCCTCCGTATCTCCCTCTTTGTCTCTGTCCCTCTGTTCTTTGTCTCTCCCTCTTTGTCTCTGTCCCTCTTTGTCTCTCCTCCTTTGTCTCTGTCCCTCTCTGTCCTGTATCTCCCTCTTTGTCTCTGTCCCTCCTCTCCTTTTTGTCTCTGTCCTCTCCCTCTTTGTCTCTGTCCTCCTCCCTCTTTGTCTCTGTCCCTTTGTCCGTGTATCTCCCTCTTTGTCTCTGTCCCTCTGTGCTCTCCCTCTTTGTCTCTGTCTCTCCCTCTTTGTCTCTGTCTCTCCCTCTTTGTCTCTGTCCCTCCGTGCCTCTCCCTCTTTGTCTCTGTCCCTCCCTCTCTGTCTCTTTGTCTCTCCCTCTTTGTCTCTGTCCCCCCTCTTTGTCTCTGTCTCTCCCTCTTTGTCTCTGTCCCTCTCCCTCTTTGTCTCTGTCTCTCCCTCTTTTGTCTCTGTCCTCCCTCTTTGTCTCTGTCTCTCCCTCTTTGTCTCTGTCCTCCCTCTTTGTCTCTGTCTCTCCCTCTTTGTCTCTGTCCCTCTTTGTCTCTCCCTCTTTGTCTCTGTCTCTCCCTCTTTGTCTCTGTCCTCCCTCTTTGTCTCTGTCTCTCCCTTTTGTCTCTGTCTCTCCCTCTTTGTCTCTGTCTCTCCCTCTTTGTCTCTGTCCTCCCTCTTTGTCTCTGTATCTCCCTCTTTGTCTCTGTCCTCCCTTTTGTCTCTGTGCCTCCCTCTTTGTCTCTGTCCTCCCTCTTTGTCTCCTCTTTGTCTCTGTCCCCTCTTTGTCTCTGTCTCTCCTCTTTGTCTCTGTCTCTCCTCTTTGTCTCTGTCCTCCGTGCCTCTCCTCCTCTTTGTCTCTGTCCTCCCTCTTTGTCTCTGTCCTCCTCTTTGTCTCTGTCCTCTCTCCTCTTTGTCTCTGTCCTCCCCCTCTTTGTCTCTGTCCCTCCCTGCCTCTCCCCTTTGTCTCTGTCCCTGTCCTCTCCCTTTGTCTCTGTCCTCTCTCCCTCTTTGTCTCTGTCCCTCCGTGCCTCTCCCTCTTTGTCTCTGTCCCTCCCTCTCCTCTTTGTCTCTGTCCCTCCGTCCCTCTTTTGTCTCTGTCCCTCCGTGCCTCTCCTCTTTGTCTCTGTCCCTCTGTCTCTCCCTCTTTGTCTCTGTCCTCTCCTCTTTGTCTCTGTCCTCCAGTGCCTCTCCTCTTTGTCTCTGTCCTCCCTTTTGTGTCCTCTCCCTCTTTGTCTCTGTCCCTCCGTGCCTCTCCCTCTTTGTCTCTGTCCCTCTTGTGCCTCTCCTCTTTGTCTCTGTCCCTCTCCCTCTTTGTCTCTGTCCTCCGTGCCTCTCCCTCTTTGTCTCTGTCCCTCCGTGCCTCTCCCTCTTTGTCTCTGTCCTCTCCCTCTTTGTCTCTCCTTTGTCTCTTTGTCTCTGTCCCTCCGTGCCTCTCCCTCTTTGTCTCTGTCCTCTGCCTCTCCCTTTTGTCTCTGTCCTCCCCTTGTGCCTCTCCCTCTTTGTCTCTGTCCATCCGTGCCTCTCCCTCTTTGTCTCTGTCCTCCGTGCCTCTCCCTCTTTGTCTCTGTCCCTCCGTGCCTCTCCCTCTTTGTCTCTGTCCCTCCGTGCCTCTCCCTCTTTGTCTCTGTCCTTCCGTGCCTCTCCTCTTTGTCTCTGTCCATCCGTGCCTCTCCCTCTTTGTCTCTGTCCTCCTCTCTTTGTCTCTGTCCCTTTGTGTCCTCTCCCTCTTTGTCTCTGTCCTCCGTGCCTCTCCCTCTTTGTCTCTGTCCTCCGTGCCTCTCCCTCTTTGTCTCTGTCCTCTGTGCCTCTCCTCTTTGTCTCTGTCCCCGTCCTCTTTGTCTCCCTCTCTCCTCTTTGTCTCTGTCCTCTCCCTCTTTGTCTCTGTCCTCTGTGCCTCTCTTTTGTCTCTGTCCCTCCGTGCCTCTCCCTCTTTGTCTCTCCTCCCTCTTTTGTCTCTGTCCTCCGTGCCTCTCCCTCTTTGTCTCTGTCCTCCGTGCCTCTCCCTCTTTGTCTCTGTCCCTCCGTGCCTCTCCCTCTTTGTCTCTGTCCCTCCGTGCCTCTCCCTCTTTGTCTCTGTCTCTGTCCTCTTTGTACCTCTCCCTTTTGTCTCTGTCCCTCCGTGCCTCTCCTCTTTGTCTCTGTCCCTCCGTGCCTCTCCCTCTTTGTCTCTGTCCCTCCGTGCCTCTCCCTCTTTGTCTCTGTCCCTCCGTGCCTCTCCCTCTTTGTCTCTGTCCCTCTGCCTCTCCCTCTTTGTCTCTGTCCATCCGTCCTCTCCCTCTTTGTCTCTGTCCCTCCGTGCCTCTCCCTCTTTGTCTCTGTCCATCCCCTTTGTCCCTCCGTGCCTCTCCCTCTTTGTCTCTGTCCTCTCTCCCTCTTTGTCTCTGTCCCTCCGTGCCTCTCCCTCTTTGTCTCTGTCCCTTTGTCTCCATCTTTGTCTCTCCCTCTCTCTTTGTCTCTGTCCTCCGTGCCTCTCCTCTTTGTCTCTGTCCCTCCGTGCCTCTCCCTCTTTGTCTCTGTCCCTCCGTGCCTCTCCCTCTTTGTCTCTGTCCTCCGTGCCTCTCCTCTTTGTCTCTGTCCTCCGTGCCTCTCCCTCTTTGTCTCTGTCCCTCCGTGCCTCTCCTCTTTGTCTCTGTCCTCCGTGCCTCTCCCTCTTTGTCTCTGTCCCTCCGTGCCTCTCCCTCTTTGTCTCTGTCCTCTTTGCCTCTCCCTCTTTGTCTCTGTCCTCCGTGCCTCTCCCTCTTTGTCTCTGTCCTTCGTGCCTCTCCCTCTTTGTCTCTGTCCTCCGTGCCTCCCTCTTTGTCTCTGTCCCTCCGTGCCTCTCCCTCTTTGTCTCTGTCCTCCGTGCCTCTCCCTCTTTGTCTCTGTCCCTCTGTGCCTCTCCTCTTTGTCTCTGTCCTCCGTGCCTCTCCCTCTTTGTCTCTGTCCCTCCGTGCCTCCTCTCCTCTTTGTCTCTGTCCTCCGTGCCTCTCCCTCTTTGTCTCTGTCCCTCCGTGCCTCTCCCTCTTTGTCTCTGTCCCTCCGTGCCTCTCCTCTTTGTCTCTGTCCCTCCGTCCCTCCGTCCTCTTTGTCTCTGTCCTCCGTGCCTCTCCCTCTTTGTCTCTGTCCTCCGTGCCTCTCCCTCTTTGTCTCTGTCCTCCGTGCCTCTCCCTCTTTGTCTCTGTCCCTCTGTGCCTCTCCCTCTTTGTCTCTGTCCCTCCGTGCCTCTCCCTCTTTGTCTCTGTCCTCCGTGCCTCTCCTCTTTGTCTCTTTGTCCGTGCCTCTCCTCTCTTTGTCTCTGTCCTCCGTGCCTCTCCCTCTTTGTCTCTGTCCCCTCTCCTCTTTGTCTCTGTCCATCCGTGCCTCTCCCTCTTTGTCTCTGTCCCTCCGTGCCTCTCCTCTTTGTCTCTGTCCCTCCGTGCCTCTCCCTCTTTGTCTCTGTCCCTCCGTGCCTCCCCTCTTTGTCTCTGTCCATCCGTGCCTCCCCTCTTTGTCTCTGTCCCTCCGTGCCTCTCCCTCTTTGTCTCTGTCCCTCCGTGCCTCTCCCTCTTTGTCTCTGTCCCTCCGTGCCTCTCCCTCTTTGTCTCTGTCCCTCCGTGCCTCTCCCTCTTTGTCTCTGTCCCTCCGTGCCTCTCCTCTTTGTCTCTCCCTCTTTGTCTCTCCTCTTTGTCTCTGTCCTCCGTGCCTCTCCTCTTTGTCTCTGTCCCTCCGTGCCTCTCCCTCTTTGTCTCTGTCCCTCCGTGCCTCTCCTCTTTGTCTCTGTCCCTCCGTGCCTCTCCCTCTTTGTCTCTGTCCCTCCGTGCCTCTCCCTCTTTGTCTCTGTCCCTCCGTGCCTCTCCCTCTTTGTCTCTGTCCATCCGTGCCTCTCCCTCTTTGTCTCTGTCCCTCCGTGCCTCTCCCTCTTTGTCTCTGTCCCTCCGTGCCTCTCCCTCTTTGTCTCTGTCCCTCCGTGCCTCTCCCTCTTTGTCTCTGTCCCTCCGTGCCTCTCCCTCTTTGTCTCTGTCCCTCCGTGCCTCTCCCTCTTTGTCTCTGTCCCTCTTTGTCTCTGCCTCTCCCTCTTTGTCTCTGTCCCTCCGTGCCTCTCCTCTTTGTCTCTGTCCCTCCGTGCCTCTCCCTCTTTGTCTCTGTCCCTCCGTGCCTCTCCCTCTTTGTCTCTGTCCTTTGTGCCTCTCCCTCTTTGTCTCTGTCCCTCCGTGCCTCTCCCTCTTTGTCTCTGTCCCTCCGTGCCTCTCCCTCTTTGTCTCTGTCCTCCGTGCCTCTCCCTTTGTCTCTGTCCCTCCTGTGCCTCTCCCTCTTTGTCTCTGTCCCTCCGTGCCTCTCCCTCTTTGTCTCTGTCCCTCCGTGCCTCTCCCTCTTTGTCTCTGTCCCTTGCCTCTCCCTCTTTGTCTCTGTCCCTCCGTGCCTCTCCCTCTTTGTCTCTGTCCCTCCGTGCCTCTCCCTCTTTGTCTCTGTCCTCCGTGCCTCTCCCTCTTTGTCTCTGTCCTCCGTGCCTCTCCCTCTTTGTCTCTGTCCCTCCGTGCCTCTCCCTCTTTGTCTCTGTCCCTCCGTGCCTCTCCCTCTTTGTCTCTGTCCCTCCGTGCCTCTCCCTCTTTGTCTCTGTCCCTCCGTGCCTCTCCTCTTTGTCTCTGTCCCTCCGTGCCTCTCCCTCTTTGTCTCTGTCCCTCCGTGCCTCTCCCTCTTTGTCTCTGTCCTCCGTGCCTCTCCCTCTTTGTCTCTGTCCCTCCGTGCCTCTCCCTCTTTGTCTCTGTCCCTCCGTGCCTCTCCTCTTTGTCTCTGTCCTCCGTGCCTCTCCCTCTTTGTCTCTGTCCCTCCGTGCCTCTCCCTCTTTGTCTCTGTCCTTTGTGCCTCTCCCTCTTTGTCTCTGTCCCTCCGTGCCTCTCCCTCTTTGTCTCTGTCCCTCTGTGCCTCTCCCTCTTTGTCTCTGTCCCTCCGTGCCTCTCCCTCTTTGTCTCTGTCCCTCCGTGCCTCTCCCCCTCTTTGTCTCTGTCCTCCGTGCCTCTCCCTCTTTGTCTCTGTCCCTCCGTGCCTCTCCCTCTTTGTCTCTGTCCCTCCGTGCCTCTCCCTCTTTGTCTCTGTCCCTCCGTGCCTCTCCCTCTTTGTCTCTGTCCCTCCGTGCCTCTCCCTCTTTGTCTCTGTCCCTCCGTGCCTCTCCCTCTTTGTCTCTGTCCCTTCGTGCCTCTCCCTCTTTGTCTCTGTCCCTCCGTGCCTCTCCTCTTTGTCTCTGTCCCTCCGTGCCTCTCCCTCTTTGTCTCTGTCCCTCCGTGCCTCTCCTCTTTGTCTCTGTCCCTCCGTGCCTCTCCCTCTTTGTCTCTGTCCCTCTGTGCCTCTCCCTCTTTTTGTCTCTGTCCCTCTGTGCCTCTCCTCTTTGTCTCTGTCCCTCCGTGCCTCTCCCTCTTTGTCTCTGTCCCTCCGTGCCTCTCCCTCTTTGTCTCTGTCCCTCCGTGCCTCTCCCTCTTTGTCTCTGTCCCTCCGTGCCTCTCCCTCTTTGTCTCTGTCCCTCCGTGCCTCTCCTCTTTGTCTCTGTCCTCCGTGCCTCTCCCTCTTTGTCTCTGTCCCTCCGTGCCTCTCCCTCTTTGTCTCTGTCCCTCCGTGCCTCTCCCTCTTTGTCTCTGTCCCTCCGTGCCTCTCCCTCTTTGTCTCTGTCCCTCCGTGCCTCTCCCTCTTTGTCTCTGTCCCTTTGTGCCTCTCCCTCTTTGTCTCTGTCCCTTTGTGCCTCTCCCTCTTTGTCTCTGTCCCTCCGTGCCTCTCCCTCTTTGTCTCTGTCCCTCCGTGCCTCTCCCTCTTTGTCTCTGTCCCTCCGTGCCTCTCCCTCTTTGTCTCTGTCCCTCCGTGCCTCTCCCTCTTTGTCTCTGTCCCTCCGTGCCTCTCCCTCTTTGTCTCTGTCCCTCCGTGCCTCTCCCTCTTTGTCTCTGTCCTCCGTGCCTCTCCCTCTTTGTCTCTGTCCCTTTGTGCCTCTCCCTCTGTCCTTTGTGCCTCTCCCTCTTTGTCTCTGTCCCTCCGTGCCTCTCCCTCTTTGTCTCTGTCCCTCCTTGCCTCTCCTCTTTGTCTCTGTCCTCCGTGCCTCTCTCCCTCTTTGTCTCTGTCCCTCCGTGCCTCTCCTCTTTGTCTCTGTCCCTCCGTGCCTCTCCCTCTTTGTCTCTGTCCCTCCGTGCCTCTCCTCTTTGTCTCTGTCCTCCGTGCCTCTCCTCTTTGTCTCTGTCCCTCCGTGCCTCTCCCTCTTTGTCTCTGTCCTCCGTGCCTCTCCCTCTTTGTCTCTGTCCCTCCGTGCCTCTGTCTCTGTCCTCCGTGCCTCTCCCTTTTGTCTCTGTCCCTCCGTGCCTCTCCCTCTTTGTCTCTGTCCCTCAGTGCCTCTCCCTCTTTGCTCTCCCTCTTTGTCTCTGTCCCTCGTGCCTCTCCTCTTTGTCTCTGTCCTCCGTGCCTCCTCTGTCCCTCCGTGCCTCTCCCTCTTTGTCTCTGTCCTTTGTGCCTCTCCCTCTTTGTCTCTGTCCTTTGTGCCTCTCCCTCTTTGTCTCTGTCCCTGTCCTCTGTGCCTCTCCCTCTTTGTCTCTGTCCTTTGTGCCTCTTTCTTTGTCCTCCGTCCCTTTCTCTGTCCCTCTTTGCCTCTCCCTCTTTGTCTCTGTCCTTTGTGCCTCTCCCTCTTTGTCTCTGTCCATCCGTGCCTCTCCCTCTTTGTCTCTGTCCCTTCGTGCCTCTGCCTCTTTGTCTCTGCACCTCTCCCTCTGTCTCTTTCCCTTTGTACCTCTCCCTCTTTGTCTCTGTCCCTCCGTGCCTCTCCCTCTTCCTCTGTCCCTCCGTGCCTCTCCCTCTTTGTCTCTGTCCCTCCGTGCCTCACCCTCTTTGTCTCTGTCCCTCCGTGCCTCTCCCTCTTTGTCTCTGTCCATCCGTGCCTCTCCCTCTTTGTCTCTGTCCATCCGTGCCTCTCCCTCTTTGTCTCTGTCCATCCGTGCCTCTCCCTCTTTGTCTCTGTCCCTCTGTGCCACTCCCTCTTTGTCTCTGTCCCTCCGTGCCACTCCCTCTTTGTCTCTGTCCCTCCGTGCCACTCCCTCTTTGTCTCTGTCCCTCCGTGCCTCTCCCTCTTTGTCTCTGTCCATCCGTGCCTCTCCTTCTTTGTCTCTGTCCATCCGTGCCTCTCCTTCTTTGTCTCTTTCCATCCGTGCCTCTCCCTCTTTGTCTCTGTCCCTCCGTGCCTCTCCCTCTTTGTCTCTGTCCCTTCGTGCCTCTCCCTCTTTGTCTCTGTCCTCCGTGCCTCTCCCTCTTTGTCTCTGTCCCTCCGTGCCTCTCCCTCTTTGTCTCTGTCCCTGTCCCTCTGTGCCTCTCCCTCTTTGTCTCTGTCCCTCCGTGCCTCTCCCTCTTTGTCTCTGTCCCTCCGTGCCTCTCCCTCTTTGTCTCTGTCCCTCCGTGCCTCTCCCTCTTTGTCTCTGTCCCTCCGTGCCTCTCCCTCTTTGTCTCTGTCCCTCCGTGCCTCTCCCTCTTTGTCTCTGTCCTCCGTGCCTCTCCCTCTTTGTCTCTGTCCCTCCGTGCCTCTCCCTCTTTGTCTCTGTCCCTCCGTGCCTCTCCTCTTTGTCTCTGTCCCTCCGTGCCTCTCCCTCTTTGTCTCTGTCCCTTTGTGCCTCTCCCTCTTTGTCTCTGTCCCTCCGTGCCTCTCCCTCTTTGTCTCTGTCCCTCCGTGCCTCTCCCTCTTTGTCTCTGTCCCTCCGTGCCTCTCCCTCTTTGTCTCTGTCCCTTTGTGCCTCTCCCTCTTTGTCTCTGTCCCTTTGTGCCTCTTTCTCTGTCCTCCGTCCCTCTCTTTGTCTCTGTCCCTCTTGCCTCTCCCTCTTTGTCTCTGTCCCTCTGTGCCTCTCCCTCTTTGTCTCTGTCCTTTGTGCCTCTTTCTCTGTCCCTCTTTCCCTCTGTCTCTGTCCCTCTTTGCCTCTCCCTCTTTGTCTCTGTCCTTTGTGCCTCTCCCTCTTTGTCTCTGTCCATCCGTGCCTCTCCCTCTTTGTCTCTGTCCTTCGTGCCTCTGCCTCTTTGTCTCTGCACCTCTCCCTCTGTCTCTTTCCTTTCCTCTCCCTCTTTGTCTCTGTCCATCCGTGCCTCTCCCTCTTTGTCTCTGTCCATCCGTGCCTCTCCTCTTTGTCTCTGTCCCTCTGTGCCTCTCCCTCTTTGTCTCTGTCCCTCCGTGCCTCTCCCTCTTTGTCTCTGTCCCTCCGTGCCTCTCCCTCTTTGTCTCTGTCCCTCCGTGCCTCTCCCTCTTTGTCTCTGTCCCTCCGTGCCTCTCCCTCTTTGTCTCTGTCCCTCTCCCTCTTTCTCTCCTCTCCTCTTTGTCTCTGTCCTTTGTGCCTCTCCCTCTTTGTCTCTGTCCCTCGTGCCTCTCCCTCTTTGTCTCTGTCCCTTCGTGCCTCTCCCTCTTTGTCTCTGTCCCTTTGTGCCTCTCCCTCTTTGTCTCTGTCCCTCCGTGCCTCTCCCTCTTTGTCTCTGTCCCTGTCCCTCTGTGCCTCTCCCTCTTTGTCTCTGTCCCTTTGTGCCTCTTTCTCTGTCCCTCCGTGCCTCTCCCTCTTTGTCTCTGTCCCTTTGTGCCTCTCCCTCTTTGTCTCTGTCCCTTTGTGCCTCTCCCTCTTTGTCTCTGTCCATCCGTGCCTCTCCCTCTTTGTCTCTGTCCCTGTCCCTCTGTGCCTCTCCCTCTTTGTCTCTGTCCCTTTGTGCCTCTTTCTCTTTCCGTCTCTCCCTCTCTCTGTCCTCTCCCTCTTTGTCTCTGTCCCTCCGTGCCTCTCCCTCTTTGTCTCTGTCCATCCGTGCCTCTCCCTCTTTGTCTCTGTCCCTTCGTGCCTCTGCCTCTTTGTCTCTGCACCTCTCCCTCTGTCTCTTTCCCTTTGTACCTCTCCCTCTTTGTCTCTCCCTCTTTGTCTCTGTCCCGCCGTGCCTCTCCCTTTTTGTCTCTGTCCCTTTGTGCCTCTCCTTCTTTGTCTCTGTCCCTCCGTGCCTCTCCCTCTTTGTCTCTGTCCCTGTCCCTCTGTGCCTCTCCCTCTTTGTCTCTGTCCCTCTGTGCCTCTCCCTCTTTGTCTCTGTCCATCCGTGCCTCTCCCTCTTTGTCTCTGTCCCTCTGTGCCTCTCCCTCTTTGTCTCTGTCCATCCGTGCCTCTCCCTCTTTGTCTCTGTCCCTCCGTGCCTCTCCCTCTTTGTCTCTGTCCCTCCGTGCCTCTCCCTCTTTGTCTCTGTCCATCCGTGCCTCTCCTTCTTTGTCTCTGTCCATCCGTGCCTCTCCTTCTTTGTCTCTTTCCATCCGTGCCTCTCCTTCTTTGTCTCTTTCCATCCGTGCCTCTCCCTCTTTGTCTCTGTCCTTCGTGCCTCTCCCTCTTTGTCTCTGTCCCTTCGTGCCTCTCCCTCTTTGTCTCTGTCCCTCCGTGCCTCTCCCTCTTTGTCTCTGTCCCTGTCCTCTGTGCCTCTCCCTCTTTGTCTCTGTCCCTCCGTGCCTCTCCCTCTTTGTCTCTGTCCCTCCGTGCCTCTCCCTCTTTGTCTCTGTCCCTCCGTGCCTCTCCCTCTTTGTCTCTGTCCCTCCGTGCCTCTCCCCTCTTTGTCTCTGTCCTCCGTGCCTCTCCCTCTTTGTCTCTGTCCTCCGTGCCTCTCCCTCTTTGTCTCTGTCCCTCCGTGCCTCTCCCTCTGTCTCTGTCCCTCCGTGCCTCTCCCTCTTTGTCTCTGTCCTTCGTGCCTCTCCCTCTTTGTCTCTGTCCTTTGTGCCTCTCCCTCTTTGTCTCTGTCCCTCCGTGCCTCTCCCTCTTTGTCTCTGTCCCTCCGTGCCTCTCCCTCTTTGTCTCTGTCCCTCCGTGCCTCTCCCTCTTTGTCTCTGTCCTTTGTGCCTCTCCCTCTTTGTCTCTGTCCTTTGTGCCTCTTTCTCTGTCCCTCCGTGCCTCTCCCTCTGTCTCTGTCCCTCTTTGCCTCTCCCTCTTTGTCTCTGTCCCTGTCCCTCTGTGCCTCTCCCTCTTTGTCTCTGTCCCTTTGTGCCTCTTTTCTCTGTCCCTCCGTGCCTCTCCTCTTTGTCTCTGTCCCTCTTTGCCTCTCCCTCTTTGTCTCTGTCCTTTGTGCCTCTCCCTCTTTGTCTCTGTCCATCCGTGCCTCTCCCTCTTTGTCTCTGTCCCTCGTGCCTCTGCCTCTTTGTCTCTGCCCTCTCCTCTGTCTCTTTCCTTTGTGCCTCTCCCTCTTTGTCTCTGTCCATCCGTGCCTCTCCCTCTTTGTCTCTGTCCATCCGTGCCTCTCCCTCTTTGTCACTGTCCCTCTGTGCCACTCCCTCTTTGTCTCTGTCCCTCCGTGCCACTCCCTCTTTGTCTCTGTCCCTCCGTGCCTCTCCCTCTTTGTCTCTGTCCCTCCGTGCCTCTCCCTCTTTCTCTGTCCCTCCGTGCCTCTCCCTCTTTCTCTGTCCCTCCGTTCCTCTCCCTCTTTCTCTGTGCCTCTCCCTCTTTGTCTCTGTCCCTTTGTGCCTCTCCCTCTTTGTCTCTGTCCCTTCGTGCCTCTCCCTCTTTGTCTCTGTCCCTCCGTGCCTCTGTCTCTGTCCCTCCGTGCCTCTCCCTCTTTGTCTCTGTCCCTTTGTGCCTCTCCCTCTTTGTCTCTGTCCTTTGTGCCTCTCCCTCTTTGTCTCTGTCCCTGTCCCTCTGTGCCTCTCCCTCTTTTGTCTCTGTCCTTTGTGCCTCTTTCTCTGTCCCTCCGTGCCTCTCCCTCTGTCTCTGTCCCTCTTTGCCTCTCCTCTTTGTCTCTGTCCCTTTGTGCCTCTCCCTCTTTGTCTCTGTCCATCCGTGCCTCTCCCTCTTTGTCTCTGTCCTTCGTGCCTCTGCCTCTTTGTCTCTGCACCTCTCCCTCTGTCTCTTTCCTTTGTGCCTCTCCCTCTTTGTCTCTGTCCATCCGTGACTCTCCTCTTTGTCTCTGTCCATCCGTGCCTCTCCCTCTTTGTCTCTGTCCCTGTCCTCTGTGCCTCTCCCTCTTTGTCTCTGTCCTCCGTGCCTCTCCCTCTTTGTCTCTGTCCCTCCGTGCCTCTCCCTCTTTGTCTCTGTCCCTCCGTGCCTCTCCCTCTTTGTCTCTGTCCCTCCGTGCCTCTCCCTCTTTGTCTCTGTCCCTCCGTGCCTCTCCCTCTGTCTCTGTCCCTCCGTGCCTCTCCCTCTTTGTCTCTGTCCCTCCGTGCCTCTCCCTCTGTCTCTGTCCCTCCGTGCCTCTCCCTCTTTGTCTCTGTCCCTTCGTGCCTCTCCCTCTTTGTCTCTCCCTCTTTGTCTCTGTCCCTTCGTGCCTCTCCCTCTTTGTCTCTCCCTCTTTGTCTCTGTCCCGCCGTGCCTCTCCCTTTTTGTCTCTGTCCCTTTGTGCCTCTCCCTCTTTGTCTCTGTCCCTTTGTGCCTCTTTCTCTGTCCCTCCGTGCCTCTCCTCTCTGTCTCTGTCCCTCTTTGCCTCTCCCTCTTTGTCTCTGTCCCTGTCCCTCTGTGCCTCTCCCTCTTTGTCTCTGTCCCTTTGTGCCTCTTTCTCTGTCCCTCCGTGCCTCTCCCTCTTTCTCTGTCCCTCTTTGCCTCTCCCTCTTTGTCTCTGTTCCTTTGTGCCTCTCCCTCTTTGTCTCTGTCCATCCGTGCCTCTCCCTCTTTGTCTCTGTCCCTTCGTGCCTCTGCCTCTTTGTCTCTGCACCTCTCCCTCTGTCTCTTTCCCTTTGTACCTCTCCCTCTTTGTCTCTGTCCATCCGTGCCTCTCCCTCTTTGTCTCTGTCCATCCGTGCCTCTCCCTCTTTGTCACTGTCCCTCTGTGCCACTCCCTCTTTGTCTCTGTCCCTCCGTGCCACTCCCTCTTTGTCTCTGTCCCTCCGTGCCTCTCCCTCTTTGTCTCTGTCCCTCCGTGCCTCTCCCTCTTTCTCTGTCCCTCCGTGCCTCTCCCTCTTTCTCTGTCTCTCCGTTCCTCTCCCTCTTTCTCTGTGCCTCTCCCTCTTTGTCTCTGTCCCTTTGTGCCTCTCCCTCTTTGTTTCTGTCCCTTCGTGCCTCTCCCTCTTTGTCTCTGTCCCTCCGTGCCTCTGTCTCTGTCCCTCCGTGCCTCTCCCTCTTTGTCTCTGTCCCTTTGTGCCTCTCCCTCTTTGTCTCTGTCCCTTTGTGCCTCTCCCTCTTTGTCTCTGTCCCTGTCCCTCTGTGCCTCTCCCTCTTTGTCTCTGTCCCTTTGTGCCTCTTTCTCTGTCCCTCCGTGCCTCTCCCTCTGTCTCTGTCCCTCTTTGCCTCTCCCTCTTTGTCTCTGTCCCTTTGTGCCTCTCCCTCTTTGTCTCTGTCCATCCGTGCCTCTCCCTCTTTGTCTCTGTCCCTTCGTGCCTCTGCCTCTTTGTCTCTGCACCTCTCCCTCTGTCTCTTTCCCTTTGTGCCTCTCCCTCTTTGTCTCTGTCCATCCGTGCCTCTCCCTCTTTGTCTCTGTCCATCCGTGCCTCTCCCTCTTTGTCACTGTCCCTCTGTGCCACTCCCTCTTTGTCACTGTCCTCTGTGCCACTCCCTCTTTGTCTCTGTCCCTCCGTGCCACTCCCTCTTTGTCTCTGTCCCTCCGTGCCTCTCCCTCTTTGTCTCTGTCCCTCCGTGCCTCTCCCTCTTTGTCTCTGTCCATCCGTGCCTCTCCCTCTTTGTCACTGTCCCTCTGTGCCTCTCCCTCTTTGTCTCTGTCCCTCCGTGCCACTCCCTCTTTGTCTCTGTCCCTCCGTGCCTCTCCCTCTTTGTCTCTGTCCCTTCGTGCCTCTCCCTCTTTGTCTCTGCTTCTCTACCTCTTTGTCTCTGTCCCTTTGTGCCTCTCCCTCTTTGTCTCTGTCCCTCCGTGCCTCTCCCTCTTTGTCTCTGTCCCTCCGTTCCTCTCCCTCTTTCTCTGTCCCTCGGTGCCTCTCCCTCTTTGTCACTGTCCCTCTGTGCCACTCCCTCTTTGTCTCTGTCCCTCCGTGCCACTCCCTCTTTGTCTCTGTCCCTCCGTGCCTCTCCCTCTTTGTCTCTGTCCCTGTCCCTCTGTGCCTCTCCCTCTTTGTCTCTGTCCCTCCGTGCCTCTTTCTCTGTCCCTCCGTGCCTCTCCCTCTTTGTCTCTGTCCCTCCGTGTCTCTCCCTCTTTGTCTCTGTCCCTCCGTGTCTCTCCCTCTTTGTCTCTGTCCCTCCGTGCCTCTCCCTCTTTGTCTCTGTCCCTCCGTGCCTCTCCCTCTTTGTCTCTGTCCCTCCGTGCCTCTCCCTCTTTGTCTCTGTCCCTCCGTGCCTATCCCTCTTTCTCTGTCCCTCCGTGCCTCTCCCTCTTTGTCTCTGTCCCTTCGTGCCTCTCCCTCTTTGTCTCTGTCCCTTCGTGCCTCTCCCTCTTTGTCTCTGCACCTCCGTGCCTCTCCCTCTGTCTCTGTCGCTCTCGGCATCTATCCCTCCATTTTTCCAACCTTCCCTCCAACCTCCATCCCACTATCCCTTCCTCTACCTCTCCATCCTCCTCCTTTCTCCTCTTCAGAGGGGGGTCAAGGTAAGGTTCCCTCATGTTTGCAGGTTTAAATCGGGGGCCATTTTCAAAGACTTGAGTGTAGTTGGTAGTAACTTTGCTAATATTTAAAGCATCTACCTCGCTGTTGGTGTTGAGGAACAGTGTTGAAGTAGCTCTCTTCAGATGGGAAAATACTACTACTTCAACCTTGAAGAAGGCACCGTGTGTTAATGTTGGTTTACCCTTTAAATTGTTGGCAGCACATACAGTGCATTCAGAAAGTATTCAGGCCCCTTGACTTTTTCCACATTTTGTTAGGTTACAGCCTTTTTCTAAAATGGATCAAATAAAATATTCTCCTCAACAATCTACAAACATCACCACACAATGACAAAGCGAAAACAGGTTTTAATTTTTTTTTGCAAAACAAAATACATACAAGTAAATACCTTATTTACATACAGTACCAGTCAAACGTTTGGACACACCTACCTATTCAAGGGTTTTTCTTTATTTTTACTATTTTCTACATTGTAGAATAATAGTGAAGACATCAAAACTATGAAATACCACATGGAATCATGTAGTAACCAAAAAAGTGTTAAACGTATTTTATATTTGAGATTCTTCAAAGTAGCCACCCTTTACCTTGATGACAGCTTTGCACACTCATTCTCTCAACCAGTACAGAGAGATCATTGATGAAAACCTGCTCCAGAGTGCTCAGGACCACCGACTGGGTCGAAGGTTCACCTTCCAACAGGACATCGACTCTAAGCACACAGCCAAGACAACGCAGGAGTGGCTTCGGGACAAGTCTCTGAATTTCCTTGAGTGGCCCTGCCAGAGCCCAGACTTGAACCCGATCAAACATCTCTGGAAAAACCTGAAAATAGCTGTGCAGCAACACTCCCCATCCAACTTGACAGAGCTTGAGAGGATCTGCAGAGAAGAATGCGAGAAACTCCCCAAATACAGGTGTGCCAAACTTGTATCGTCATACCTAAGAAGACTCAAGACTGTAATCGCTGCCAAAGGTGTTTCAACAAGGTACTGAGTAAAGGGTCTGAATACTTATGTACAGTTAATTTGGAAAGTATTCAGACTTTTTCCACATTTTGTTATGTTACAGCCTTATTCTAAAATTGATACAATTATTTTCCCCCCCTCATCAATCTACACACAATACCCCATAATGACAAAGTAAAAACAGGTTTGTAGAAACTTTTGCTCATTTATAAAAATTTAAAAAATGAAATACCTTACTTACATAAGTATTCTGATCCTTTGCTATTAGACTCAAAATAAATTGTGTTTAGGTGCATCTTGTTTCCAATGATCATCCTTGAGATATTTCTACAACTTGGAGTCCACCTGTAGTAAATTCAATTGATTGGACATGATTTGGAAGGAGTGATGGTTGCTGATAATGGGTCTCTACGCCTATGTAAATATTCCATTAAAAAATCTGCCGTTTCCAGGTACAATAGTCTTTTACAACATTAACAATGTCTAAACTGTGTTTCTGATCAATTTGATGTTATTTTAATAGACAAAAAATGTGCTTTTCTTTCAAAAACAAGGATATTTCTAAGTGACCCCAAACTTCTGAACAGTAGTGTAAGTAACCTACTGTCTCAGAGTAGGAATACTGATCTAGGATTAGGTCTAAAATCTTAAACTGATCCTAAATAAGCACTCCTACTCTGATATGCTTGAAACATACAGCCCCTGGTCTCCTAAAAGACAAAAGAATAGATTTGAATATTTTGTTTCAAAACCCTAACGAGTTAGACAAAAAAAGAAATGGGAGAGGGAGAGTCAGCGTTCTCCATTTCCAACCCAGGCAGATAGTTTCATCTATTTTCAATTTAACACTGACTAACAATAACATTTAGAACACCTCCCACCACCATGGCAACGGGGGGTGGCAGGCCCAGGCAGGTACTATATGACAGGGCGGCATAGCAGGGTGGGTAGTGGCTGGTGCTCTGACTGGAGGAAAGTAATGGTCGCTTGCGGACCGAAATAAATGCATCATAAGATCGTAGCGCCCTTTGATTACTCTGGTTAAGATACAGATGATACTCACTATTCACACTCAGCACTCCCTTCCCATTAGAGGATGGAATATAGGTTGTCAAAGTAGCACCCAGCACTTTAGTCTACACCCCCCTCCCCATGCTCCCCTCTCCTCTCCTCTGATGCAAATGTTTTTCAGTTATTGAAGAGGTGTCTGGATCCATTTAATTATAAGCAAACATTGTGTCTCAGACAGTCTTCCCCCTGCGTGTCTGCCAAGGGCAGGAGGAGGAGGGAGAGGAGCAAACTCAAATGAGGAAAACAGCTCTATTTGAATTTTCCTTTCCTTGCACCAACTCTCTTCTCTTTTTCCACATATCTTCTCCTCGTTTTCCACATAACTTCTCGTTTTCCACATATCTTCTCATCTTTTTCCACATATCTTCTCCTCTTTTTCCACATATCTTCTTCTCTTTCCACATATCTTCTTCTCTTTCCACATATCTTCTCTTCTCTTTCCACATATCTTCTTCTTTTTCCACATATCTTCTCCTCTCTTTCCACATATCTTCTCCTCTCTTTCCACATATCTTCTCTTTCCACATATCTTCTCCTCGTTTTCCACATATCTTCTCCTCGTTTTCCACATATCTTCTCCTCGTTTTCCACATCTTCTTCTCTTTCCACATATCTTCTCCTCTCTTTCTCCATATCTTCTCTTTCCACATATCTTCTCCTCTTTCCACATATCTTCTCCTCTCTTTCCACATATCTTCTCTCTTTCTACATATCTTCTCCTCTTTCTACATATCTTCTCCTCTCTTTCTACATATCTTCTCCTCTTTCTACATATCTTCTCCTCTTTCCACATATCTTCTCCTCTTTCCACATATCTTCTCCTCTTTCCACATATCTTCTCCTCTTTCCACATATCTTCTCCTCTCTTTCCACATATCTTCTCCTCTCTTTCCACATATCTTCTCCTCTCTTTCTACATATCTTCTCCTCTCTTTCTACATATCTTCTCCTCTCTTTCTACATATCTTCTCCTCTCTTTCTACATATCTTCTCCTCTCTTTCTACATATCTTCTCCTCTCTTTCTACATATCTTCTCCTCTCTTTCTACATATCTTCTCCTCTCTTTCTACATATTGCCTCCCTTTTTCCACCTATCATTTCCCCTCTTTCCACCTCTCCCCTCTTTCCCCCTCTATTCTCCAGCCTGTCTGTTGTGCTGTTGATGTGTAGCAGCTGATGGTCTGTGTCAGATAATTGACCATAAAGCAGGTAATCAATACCTGGGCAACATCACTATTAAGACCGCTGTTGAGGCAGTCGCTCCTTCACTACACACATACGGACACACACGTGCACACACACAAACACGCGTATGCAGACACACAAACACACGTATGCAGACACCACAAGCATGCACACACACAAACACGCGTATGCAGACACCACAAGCATGCACACACACAAACACGCGTATGCAGACACCACAAGCATGCACACACACACAAACGGACGCACGCAAACAAACATTCACATACACACGCATACAGATCGTTCCACCAATTCGGTGCCTTTTGAGAAGTAGACCTTAGTCACATTTTATGTATTTTTTGACATTCTGTCCTGAAGACCACATGTTCAACACTATTAAAAACACTAAGTGCCAAATAAAGTAACAGGGTTGACCATAACAGGTTTGATGACTTCTTCATCTTAAATCAGCCATAAATTCCCTTGACAGAGGAAATGGAAGTAAGTTGTGTGCAACAGGAAGTGGCAATTGAATGCAACCCACTGGGCACAGACGTCATTTCAACGTCTAGTTTTGATTTACATTTGGTGGAGTTATCAACTACTGTGAATTCAATGTGAAATCAAGGGAAAAAAATGTCACCATGATTTGGGTTAAAAGTTGGGTGAAAAAAAGACTAAATTCCCTCACGTTGATGACTTTCTGCAAATCCAAGCAGTTTTCCATGTTGATTCAACTTCATCACATAGATTTTTTTAGTTTGAAATGACATGGAAACAACATTGATTCAACCAGTTTTTGCCCAGTGGGAAGCGTCACAAAAATATTGAAATTGTAAAAAAAATTCTAGCCAGTCTATGGGTAACAGGGTGAACTGTTATGCTCGACTCAGTTTTACACCACAAAACACCAGAAAATTGCCAAAAAGAGTAGAATCAGCTCACCTACTTTTACGCTATGATTTGACTGTTTTCTTTAGAAAAAAATATTTTAAAAGGAATAGTTTCACCATTATTAAAATGAGGGTTCAGTTCGCATAACAAGGTTGACCTTAAATGAGGGACAGATGTAAATGAATCACTAATTACATTAAATAAATAAATAATAATCTTCATAGCAACAAAATAACTAGGGCTTTTCAATGGTCGTGAAAAATGTTGGGGTTAAGTGGGTTCAAATCTTCCAGAAGTCACAGATGGTGCACGGAGGGACATGTCAAAATGATACATTTAGTCTTTATTCATATACAAAATGTACAGATTACAGATGTATTGAATCTTCCATATGGTCGATATTAAAGGCCACTTCATTGAATATAATAGTCTTTAAAATGTCAATATTGGTGCACAATTTCTACTTAAAATATCAAAGGGATACAAAAGGCATGTAGCGGTTGTCGTCTTCCTCTTCTGAGGAGGAGTATGAAATATCGGACCAATATGCAGGGTGGTAAGTGTTGGTCATATTTATTACACTGAACACAGAAAACAAAGAACAAGCGAGTAAAGAAAAACCAAAACAGTCCCGGATGGTGAACAACACTGAAACTGAAAATAACCACCCACAAACAAGAGTGGGAAAACAGGCTACCTAAGTATGGTTCTCAATCAGAGAACACTTGACAGCTGCCTCTGATTGGGAACCATACCAGGCCAAACACATAGAAATATAAACACAAGAACAAAACAGAATGCCCACCCCAACTCACGCCCTGACCAATCTAAAATAGAAACATACAAAAGGAACTAAGGTCAGGATGTGACAAGGCACTCTTTTCGTTGACAACCCATGTGCACACACCCCTCCTGCTACTCTGCCTTTTCCTCCCGTCTGTCAGGAAGGGAAGACTATTTAATCATACACATTTGCAACATGACAATTTAAATCACATACAGGACATGTTGGAATTTGACTGATGTGGTTATACAGTATCTTCCTTCACCATAGACTTATTTTTCCTTTCACACAGCAAAGTTTGGAACCAATGCAGAGTGATATTGTTACAAGGATTTTTATTCTAATTGCAAAGAAAAATTGGTAGCCTTGCAGAAATGTCTTGTTTTTTTGTTAGTTTTGAAAAATAAAATGATGACATTGCTATAACAGAACCCTATTGCTTTACTGTGAGAACTGCCATGGCACATTGTGGTGATTAAGAATGTACAAAAACACTGACAATAGACAATATTAATAAACCTCTCCTCCTGGCCAAGCAACCAATGACACCAGTAGGAGAAACAGTACCAACCATATTTATGAGCAGAGAAAGGAAAGAGAGAGTTGAAGAGCGAGATAATTATTGGAATTGTTAGAAAACGAGAGTCGATCGACAACGTAAGCTGAAGAGCCCCCCTCTTCAAGTGCTGGAACGTTAGAACAAAACCTTGCATCCAGGTCACCTGCTCTTTCCATGACGTAGACTGACCAGGGGAATCCAGGTAAAAGCTATGATTCCTTATCGATGTCACTTCAATCAGTGTAGATTAAGGGGAGGAGACAGGTTTAATAAGGATTTGTGCATGTGTGCCATTCAGATCGTGAATGGGCAAGACAAGACATTTATGTGCTTTTGAATGGGGTATGGAAGTAGGTGTTAGGTGCACTGGTTTGTGTCAAGAACTACAACAATGCTGGGTTTTTCATGCTCAACAGTTCCCTGTGTGTATCCAGAATGGTGTACCACCCAAAGGATATCCAGCCAACTTGTCATAACTGTGGGAAGAATTTGGAGTCAACATGGGCCAGCATCCCTGTTGACCGCTTTCGACACTTTGAGGAGTCCATGCCCCAATGTATTGAGTCTGTTCTGAGGGCAACAGGGAGTGCAACTCCATATTAGGAAGGTGTTCCTAAATGTTTGGTATACTCAGTGTATGTTTGTTTACTGTTAAACTTAAAATGGCCTTTTAGAAGTTTCCGCATCAACCAGAATTAACCAAGCTGATCCTTTTGTTTGCCTACGTCCAAAATGGCACCTTATTCCTTACATAGTTCACTACTTTTGGATATATGTGCCACGGTCAAAAGTAGTGGAATATTGGGGAATAGGGTGCAATTTGGGACGAAGCCTTTAAAACTGTGGATTTAAGCTGTGGTGCGGTGGAGGGAGGGCATTTTGATCAAACAAGGCAGAAGAGGAGTGCTGCATCCCAATGGCTGCCGGCTGTTGTAGTGTAGGTTCTCAGAGGACTCCAGCTACAGATTCAAGCTAGACTGATTTCGCTTTGTTTGCAGTTCAAATGGCACCCTATTCCCCATATAGTGTACTACTTTTGTATGGGTCCTGGTCAAAAGCAGTGTGCTATAATAGGAAATAGGGTGCCATTTGGGATGTAACCTCTCTCTCATAGCCATGTTGCACTTGAGCTCCCCACTATCTCTCTAGCCCTGCTGCCTCACTGGTCTGCTTCCTAACAGCTCTGTCTTGGTGGGGAAAACTGTTTTTAGACTGTTAAAAATACCATTAAATGAGTTTCTCTCTGTTAGTCCAGTGGATAAGAACCAAAAGTACTGGATCGTTCCACTTTATGATACAAGTATCAAACTTGGTACACTAATACTAGATTGTTTTTAAAAACTTAACCTTTATTTAACTAGGCAATTCAGTTAAGAACAAATTCTTATGTATAATGACTGCCTACCCTGGCCAAACCCGGAACGACGCTGGGGCCAAATGTGCACAGCTGGGCCTGGATTCAAACCAGGGACTGTAGTGACACCTCTTGCACTGAGATGCAGTGCCTTAGACCGCTGCGCCACTCGGGAGATACCTGGAGGCAGTCTGGGAAGCATGTCAGACAACCAGGCAAGCCATTTATCTTTGGCTATAGTGCAATCACAGATTTTGTCCATTTCCATTATGGCCGCCAATATGTCCAACTGCGTAGGTCCATATTGGACTAGAATCACTTGACCAGTGAGTCTGGAAAATACAATAAAATGGCAAAAAAATCCATAGATTTTTCCATTAAACATTTTTGTGTATCCTTAAACATTTTTGTGTATCCTTAAACATTTTTATGTATCCTTAAACATTTTTATGTATCCTTAAACATTTTTGTAAGTAGTTCAAATAGTTTACATGTAAACATAAAGTAATATGTGTTTTCCCTGAAGTCTACTGATTTCAATGATGTATAATATGATATTCTGTTTGTGTCAATTTCAAGAAAAATGACAGGAAACCTGCCCTGCACAAGTAACTTTAGGTAAAATCCCATAGGAATGTATTATGTCCAGCAGAGAGAGGGTAACCCATTTTAACTAAATACTTTTATGATGAGACCTTTCAGCCTTTACCCAAAGTAAGTCAGTCTAAATCAAATCAAATCAAATTTTATTTGTCACATACACATGGTTAGCAGATGTTAATGCGAGTGTAGCGAAATGCTTGTGCTTCTAGTTCCGACAATGCAGTAATAACCAACAAGTAATCTAACTAACAATTCCAAAACTACTGTCTTATACACAGTGTAAGGGGATAAAGAATATGTACATAAGGATATATGAATGAGTGATGGTACAGAGCAGCATAGGCAAGATACAGTAGCTGATATCGAGTACAGTATATACATATGAGATGAGTATGTAAACAAAGTGGCATAGTTAAAGTGGCTAGTGATACATGTATTACATAAGGATGCAGTCGATGATATAGAGTACAGTATATACGTATGCATATGAGATGAATAATGTAGGGTCTGTAAACATTATATAAGGTAGCATTGTTTAAAGTGGCTAGTGATATATTTACATCATTTCCCATCAATTCCCATTATTAAAGTGGCTGGAGTTGAGTCAGTGTCAGTGTCAGTGTGTTGGCAGCAGCCACTCAATGTTAGTGGTGGCTGTTTAACAGTCTGATGGCCTTGAGATAGAAGCTGTTTTTCTGTCTCTCGGTCCCAGCTTTGATGCACCTGTACTGACCTCGCCTTCTGGATGATAGCGGGGTGAACAGGCAGTGGCTCGGGTGGTTGATGTCTTTAATGATCTTTATGGCCTTCCTGTAACATCGGGTGGTGTAGGTGTCCTGGAGGGCAGGTAGTTTGCCCCCGGTGATGCGTTGTGCAGACCTCACTACCCTCTGGAGAGCCTTACGGTTGAGGGCGGAGCAGTTGCCGTACCAGGCGGTGATACAGCCCGCCAGGATGCTCTCGATTGTGCATCTGTAGAAGTTTGTGAGTGCTTTTGGTGACAAGCCAAATTTCTTCAGCCTCCTGAGGTTGAAGAGGCGCTGCTGCGCCTTCTTCACGATGCTGTCTGTGTGAGTGGACCAATTCAGTTTGTCTGTGATGTGTATGCCGAGGAACTTAAAACTTGCTACCCTCTCCACTACTGTTCCATCGATGTGGATAGGGGGTGTTCCCTCTGCTGTTTCCTGAAGTCCACAATCATCTCCTTAGTTTTGTTGACGTTGAGTGTGAGGTTATTTTCCTGACACCACACTCCGAGGGCCCTCACCTCCTCCCTGTAGGCCGTCTCGTCGTTGTTGGTAATCAAGCCTACCACTGTTGTGTCGTCCGCAAACTTGATGATTGAGTTGGAGGCGTGCGTGGCCACGCAGTCGTGGGTGAACAGGGAGTACAGGAGAGGGCTCAGAACGCACCCTTGTGGGGCCCCAGTGTTGAGGATCAGCGGGGAGGAGATGTTGTTGCCTACCCTCACCACCTGGGGGCGGCCCGTCAGGAAGTCCAGTACCCAGTTGCACAGGGCGGGGTCGAGACCCAGGGTCTCGAGCTTGATGACGAGCTTGGAGGGTACTACGGTGTTGAATGCCGAGCTGTAGTCGATGAACAGCATTCTCACATAGGTATTCCTCTTGTCCAGATGGGTTAGGGCAGTGTGCAGTGTGGTTGAGATTGCATCATCTGTGGACCTATTTGGGCGGTAAGCAAATTGGAGTGGGTCTAGGGTGTCAGGTAGGGTGGAGGTGATATGGTCCTTGACTAGTCTCTCAAAGCACTTCATGATGACGGATGTGAGTGCTACGGGCGGTAGTCGTTTAGCTCAGTTACCTTAGCTTTCTTGGGAACAGGAACAATGGTGGCCCTCTTGAAGCATGTGGGAACAGCAGACTGGTATAGGGATTGATTGAATATGTCCGTAAACACACCGGCCAGCTGGTCTGCGCATGCTCTGAGGACGCGGCTGGGGATGCCGTCTGGGCCTGCAGCCTTGCGAGGGTTAACACGTTTAAATGTCTTACTCACCTCGGCTGCAGTGAAGGAGAGACCGCATGTTTTCATTGCAGGCCGTGTCAGTGGCACTGTATTGTCCTCAAAGCGGGCAAAAAAGTTATTTAGTCTGCCTGGGAGCAAGACATCCTGGTCCGTGACTGGGCTGGATTTCTTCCTGTAGTCCGTGATTGACTGTAGACCCTGCCACATGCCTCTTGTGTCTGAGCCGTTGAATTGAGATTCTACTTTGTCTCTGTACTGACGCTTAGCTTGTTTAATAGCCTTGCATGGAGGGAATAGCTGCACTGTTTGTATTCAGTCATGTCACCAGACACCTTGCCCTGATTAAAAGCAGTGGTTCGCGCTTTCAGTTTCACACGAATGCTGCCATCAATCCACGGTTTCTGGTTAGGGAATGTTTTAAGTCTTGGAGTGTGGAATCAGCTTGGTCAGACCAGCGTTGAACAGACCTCTGCATGGTAGCTTCTTGTTTTAGTTTCTGTCTGTAGGCAGGGATCAACAAAATGGAGTCGTGGTCAGCTTTTCCGAAAGGGGGCGGGGCAGGGCCTTATATGCGTCGCGGAAGTTAGAGTAACGATGATCCAAGGTCTTTCCACCCCTGGTTGCGCAATCGATATGCTGATAAAATTTAGGGAGTCTTGTTTTCAGATTAGCCTTGTTAAAATCCCCAGCTACAATGAATGCAGCCTCCGGATAAATTGTTTCCAGTTTGCAGAGAGTTAAATAAAGTTCGTTCAGAGCCATCGATGTGTCTGCTTGGGGGGATATATACGGCTGTGATTATAATCGAAGAGAATTCTCTTGGTAGATAATGCGGTCTACATTTGATTGTGAGGAATTCTAAATCAGGTGAACAGAAGGATTTGAGTTCCTGTATGTTTCTTTCATCACACCATGTCACGTTAGTCATAAGGCATACGCCCCGCCCCTCTTCTTACCAGAAAGATGTTTGTTTCTGTCGGCGCGATGCGTGGAGAAACCCGTTGGCTGCACCACCTCGGATAGCGTCTCTCCAGTGAGCCATGTTTCCGTGAAGCATAGAACGTTACAGTCTCTGATGTCCCTCTGGAATGCTACCCTTGCTCGGATTTCATCAACCTTGTTGTCAAGAGACTGGACATTGGCAAGAAGAATGCTAGGGAGTGGTGCACGGTGTGCCCGTCTCCGGAGTCTGACCAGAAGACCGCCTCGTTTCCCTCTTTTTCGGAGTCGTTTTTTGGGTCGCTGCATGGAATCCACTCCGTTGTCCTGTTTGTAAGGCAGAACACAGGATCCGCGTCGCGAAAAACATATTCTTGGTCGTACTGATGGTGTTGACGCTGATCTTATATTCAGTAGTTCTTCTCGACTGTATGTAATGAAACCTAAGATGACCCGGGGTACTAATGTAAGAAATAACACGTAAAAAAACAAAAAACTGCATAGTTTCCTAGGAACGCGAAGCGAGGCGACCATCACTGTCGGCACCGGAAGTTCTCAAAGATCGTAATAGTGTTGCACCTGTAGCCTGTTCAATAATATAATTGTATATGAAAAAAACGCATCATCCAAATGTAACGTCTGCCTATGCCTGCACACATTGACTTTAATAAATGTTTGTATTTTTTATACTGTCAAACACCAAATTAGGCCTACCTAATTTCAAAATAGGCCATCATCACTGTCAATTATGAATGACAATTCTTCTTGTTTTACAGGTGAAATGTCCAAGCTTCATTCTGAATGCCAACCATAACCATTTTATCTCACTCTGTTTCATGAAAATATGCATTTCGATGAGTGATGTGAGTAAAATATTCTTTGTGCGGATTTCAGAGTAGATGACAGTAACAAGCTACAGACTAGCCTACTGTATTGTTTTCATCAGAGCACATTTATCCTATGGTGCATGCTGTTTAGTTTTGGCCGCATCATGAGAAAAGAATGTGACCAATATGGTCATACCAAGGATCATTTAGCTGTTTGATTTGGAATTTTAGGTATCCCCAAAAAATTATTTGATGAAACATTGAATTTGGACTTACTGCTATTAGCTCATAGAAATCTGTTAACAGATGGAAAAACAGATACACAAAAAAATATGTCAAGGAAGTTTGTTTTAAAGTGTCTGTCCTATATCTGAGAGATTTTTTTTTTTAAAGATCAGGAAACTGACTGCGGAAATTTGCTGGAGGGTTAATTAAATATTTTGTAGGAAAGTGGGGGGAAAGTGCCCATAAATCTACCAAAATGACTGATTCTTGAACACACTTTCATTTTTAGAGTATTACATTTAAACTGTCAAATGGCTATTCCCTAAAGTATACTAATTACAGTGATATAAAACATGATATTCTGTATTTTTTAATTTTCAAGAAATGTGACAAGAAAGCTTCCCTGTACTTCCTTCCCTATAATTAGAATGCTGAAAATGGAACCATGGACATGGAACCAATCCAATAAAACTCTACCTTTTTGAATGAGATGTATAGGACACGATACTAAGGCTACCATTACTTATTATGCAATCACTGTTTTGGTAAATGTTATACTGTATATCATTCTAATCCATAGATATCAGATATTTTGAAAAGGCATTGATTTGGACAGCATTTTGGGTACATTTGTGGTCTTTGATGAAACATTATTTTGTTCCTTACTGTTATTAGCCCACACAAATGCATTGAATAACAGATTCACTACATGGAGCAACAGATAGTCCCCCCCAAAAAATCGTTCTGAAGTGTCTGTCCTACAGTGCCTTCGGAAAGTACTCAGACTCCTTGCCTTTTCCCACATTTTGTAACGTTACAGCGTTATTCTCAAATTGATTAAATAAATAAAAATCCTCAGCAATCTACACACAATACCCCATAATGACAAAGCGAAAACAGTTTTTTAGAAATGTTTGTTTGGCCCCGGTGATGTACTGGGCCATACGCACTACCCTTTGTAGTGCCATGCGGTCAGAGGCTGAGCAATTGCCATACCAAGCAGTGATGCAACCAGTCAGGATGCTCTCGATGTTGCAGCTGTAGAACCTTTTGAGGATATGAGGTCCCATGTTACTGGGCGACCTTCAGACGAGTCTTGTGAGGACTGTGGGCGTCGTAGAGCAAAACAATCGATATGTACGTGACAGTCTCATCTTTCCATAGAGGGGTCATTATAGTTTCTAGGCCAAACTGTCCGGATGCTACAAATGATTTTGTGAGAAGTCCGATGTCTCATGGTCTGACAAACATCACTTTAGCTCTGTCATCTTTCACTGCAGATGCGGAAGTGCGGCACTGGCGAATGCAGTGAATTGAGACTCATTCAATGCTAAAAAAAACATATACAGTATCTCTAGCTTAAACTGACATTTTTTTATTATGCCAATTAGATTTCCGCGAGGGTGCGGACATCGACTCTAGGGGGATTTAAGCTACCATTAGGCCTAATATACTGTACCACTTACTAATGAAGGCCAATTACAACACACTAATCTTAGGGGATATTTCCACCACATTTCTGCATGAAATTTAAAGGTCACATTCATAAGGCATACTTGGGTCATAGTATTGTAATCTCTACACCACTTCAAACATTTTAATTAAGCCATCACCTGGCTGTATGTACCAATTATTTAATAATGGCGATATGACCATGTGAATCCTGTCCAGTTAGAACCAATGTAGCTGGTTGGTGGTAATTTTGGAAAACCAGTCTTTTTTTATGGTATAATAGGTTATTAAATCTGCAATGGCACTAGCTAGACATCTTTATGTAATATTCCACTCACTTTGTGTAAAGACTGAAAGGTCTCATCATAATGGGTTACCTGTCTCTGCTGGACATAAGGCATTCTTATGAGATTGTACCTAAAGTGACTTGTGCAGGGCAGATTTACTGTTGTATTTCCTAAATTGTACACAAAACAGAATATAATATTATATGTCATTGAAATCAGTAGACTTCACCGAACACCCGTATAGTTCTTTTGCGTGTTTACATGTCAACTATTGGAAATGGCCATGAAAATGTTTACACAAAAAAAAATTGACACGTTTTCACCAGTTTTCAACATTTTTAAAGGATACTTAAATATGGCATTTTTGAGACATTTTATTGTGTTTTACAGACCCCCATCAAATGTACCAATACGGCCCCATTCAGCTGGTTGGCGGCTGTACAAAAACCCTCAGAGTGGAGCAGCATACTACTGAGATGAACTTGATCAACCAAGTTAATTTCACCTGTTGACTCTCTCTCAATGCCACACACAATTATCAGGACTGTCCTGATCAAATAAAATTTTATTGGTCACATAGACATATTTAGCAGATGTTATTGCGGGTGTAGTGAAATGTTTGTTTGCTCGACGTCACTGGTATTCTAGCCATCGCCGCTCCACCTTTCATTTTCCATTTGTTTTGTCTTGTTTTTCCACACACCTGTTTTACATCCCCTCATCACTCTACGTGTATATTATCCTGTTTTTCAGTCTCTCGGTCCCAGCTTTGATGCACCTGTACTGACCTCGCCTTCTGGATGATAGCGGGGTGAACAGGCAGTGGCTCGGGTGGTTGTTGTCCTTGATGATCTTTATGGCCTTCCTGTAACATCGGGTGGTGTAGGTGTCCTGGAGGGCAGGTAGTTTGCCCCCGGTGATGCGTTGTGCAGACCTCACTACCCTCTGGAGAGCCTTACGGTTGTGGGCGGAGCAGTTGCCGTACTAGGCGGTGATACAGCCTGCCAGGATGCTCTCGATTGTGCAACCTCTAACAACCTCTCCCTCAAAGTGAGCAAGACAAAGGAGCTGATCGTGGACTACAGGAAAAGGAGGGCTGAACACGTCCGCATTCACATAGACGGGGGTCAAGAGTTTCAAACTCCTTGATGTCCACATCACCAACAAACTATCATGGTCCAAACACACCAAGACAGTCGTGAAACACACCAAGACAGTCCTCGGGAGAGTGAAAAGATTTGGCATGGGTCCCCAGATACTCAAAAACATCTACAGCTGCACCATCGAGAGCATCCTGACCGGTTGCATCATCGTCTGGTATGGCAACTGCCTGGCATCCGACCGTAAGGCACAACAGAGTGTAGTGCGTACGGCCCAGTACATCACTGGGTCAAAGCTTCCTGCCATCCAGGACCTATATACTAGGCGGTGTCAGAGGAAGGCCCTAAAAATTGTCAAAACCCCAGTCATAGACTCTTCTCTATACTACAGCATGGCAAGCAGTACCAGAGCGCCAAGTCTAGGACAAAAAGGCTTCTCAACAGTTTTTACCCCCAAGATATAAGACTCCTGAACAGGTAACAGTCCGGGTAGCCATTACCTATTTGCATTGTGGCTCCCCCTACAACCCCTCTTTTACGCTGCTGCTACTCTCTGTTTATCATATATGCATAGTCACTTTAACTATACATTCATGTACATACTACCTCAATTGGCCCGACCGACCAGTGCTCCCGCAGATTTGCTAACCGGGCAATCTGCATTGTGTCCCGCCACCCACCAACCGCTCTTTTACGTTACTGCTAATCTCTGTCCATCATATTTGCATAATCACTTTAACCATATCTACATGTACCTACTACCTCAATCAGCCTAACTAACCAGTGTCTGTATGTAACCTCGCTACTGTTATTTTTACTGTCTTTTTACTATTGTTTTTATTTCTTTACTTACCTATTGTTCACCTAATACCTTTTGCACTATTGGTTAGAGCATGTAAGTAAGCATTTCACTGTTGTATCTGGCGCATGTGACAAATAAACTTTGATTTGATTTGAGATGTCTAGTATTAGTGTACCAAGTTTGATACTTGTATCATAAAATTGAACAATTATTTCACCTATCCGCTGGACTATGTGTCCTTGGAGAAAAACAATGGGGCATGTAAGAGACAGGAGAGCAAGGTGAGGTGAGGTCTGTTTTATAGGTAGGTAAGTACTAGACCTGGGTTCAAATGAATCTTTCAAATACTTGTTTTTTTGTTTGCTTTAGACTGCTTGGAATGCCAGATTGGCTGGGTCTCCCCTTTTTGGGTTAAAATCCACCAGACAAATTCAACCAAGCACAGCAGAGGATTTAAAATACTATTCTACCCCAGGTCTGTTAAGCACCATGGTATATGTTCTATAGCAGATCATTTATTTATATACATGTTTCAGCCCTATAGATGTGTGTGTGTGTGCTGTGAAAGGAAATGGAGGTAAATATGCCCACCTGAAGGAGATAAAAGGTCTCACGTTTCAGTAAGATTAGGAGCAGGGCAAGCTTCATTCCTTCAGCCATCAGACTGTTGAACAGTAGGTTCATGGGACATAACGCGGACCCAATACATGGCCAGACGGTTGTCACAGGGACTATATACTGAATGTACAACACATTATGAACACCTTCTCTTTCCATGACAGACTGACCAGGTGAATCCAGGTGAAAGCTATGATCCCTTATTGATGTAACTTGTTAAATACACTTCAATCAGTGTAGATGAAGGGGGGACACAAGTTAAAGAAAGATTTTTAATCCTTAAGACAATTAAGATGTGGATTTTACATGTGTGCCATTCAGAGGCTAAATGGGCAAGACAAAAGTTTCAAGTACCTTTGAGCGAGGTATGGTAGTAGGTGCCGAGCACACAGGTTTGATTGGGTCAAGAACTGAAATGCAGCTGTTTTTTTCACGCTCGAGTTTCCTGTGTGTATCAAGAATGGTTCAGCATCCAAAGAACATCCAGCCAACTTGACACAACTGTGGGACTCAACTGTGTCAACATGGGCCATCATCCCTGTGGGACTCTTTCGTCACCTTGTAGAGTCCATGCTCCAACTGTAATCCAGCACCGGGTTACCTTCAGATGAGTTCTGTGACACTTGTGAGGTTTGTAGAACAAAATGGAGAACACCATCGTGTCCGTGAGATTCTCCCCTTTCCATAGTGTGGAAGGCCGACAGGCTGATGTGGTGGACTGAGTTGCGGACCATACAACAAAACTGATCTCTGATTTAAACCAGACAGATTTTGATGGTGATTGTTTATCATGTTAATTTGATTGCAAAAGGATTAAATCGAGTTCAGGGAGTTTTAACAGGGAAACTCTCAAGAGAATAAGACTTACATATTTTATACATGACATACTTTAGTTGAAGTAGGCTGCATGTTTGCATAATCTTACATGACCACTGGTGAGAATGGTCAGCAAGTAAGTGAGCTAGAGTTGGTTGGGACCAGCTTTGTCCTACTGTATGTTTTATCTCCATCGCAGCTTCAGTGGTGTTTGATGGAAGACGTGGCACATTGTTGATGTCATACGTTATCATATGTAATATCTTTATTTAGGGGTTTTCTCATTTTGGTAAAAGTCCATCCTTCGCCCTCTCTGCTCCTTCCTCTCTCCTCCATGACCCAGAAACCGATAGGTGGTCAAGTAGTGTCAATTTGTTAGTAGGCATTTCCTGCTCTGCAGTTAAATTCTCAGCAACAAAAGAGGGATCGAATTAAGATCCTACATATGTAACTTAATTGTTTTTATTACTTTAAACATTTATTTAGGTATTGCACCCCTGAAATGTAATTTGCCTGATGACGCATGAGTGGAGAAGGACCGTCTCATTTCAAAGAAGTGCATTTCCATCCACGTTCCCCCTCCTCGCCGAATCTCCTCGATTACCCTTGATCTTTTTCAAAAGGAGTCGAGAGAGAAAAAAGGACGCAGGAGGTGAGCAAATCTAATTGAGAAAAGCACACTGTTCTTCTAAGAAACATTATGTGTGATATTAAACCATATTTAGGGCATATACTGTGTGGAACAAGGCAGCATTTCAAATGGAACCCTATTCCCTACATAGTGCACTACTTTTGAAGAAAGCCCATCAAAAGTAGTGCACTGCATTGGGAATGGGGTGCCACTTGGGACTCAACCTTAATAAGAGGTGCTGGTTTCAAAAGATGTGGTAAGGCTGGGGTTGTTGTGCATGGTGTTGTATATCCCTCTAAAAGCTACTGGAGCACAGCTAAAGGTAGGCTAGTACTCAATATTCATAACATTGGCTCCCTCTGTGTGAAATTGGTTTTTGCCTAATGGATCTATGCATGGGTGCACTACTCCCTAATACTGCTACTGAGCATCGTCTGGCCTTAAAGGCACTGGAGTCACAGCTAAAATAGAAATTGCATTTTAAAAGGCCCATTGTCGTCAGTACGGTGCGCTGGTCGACAACGTGATTTTGATTGAACCACAGCCTACATCTGCTACACTATGCAATATAATTGATTAGATTACCGTCTTCATTTTCTCAAGTCCAACATTGAAAATGATTTAGAATGGCATGAAATGCGTTTATTAAAGGAACACATTTTCCTGGACCCTAACCTGCCATGAATGTGTGCAAACCTTAGAAACGCCTCTGGATAAAAGTGTTAGGCATTGGAAATGTGATAGATAAAAACATGCAATGATGATGGAAAGTGGTGGCTGTTTTTTCTATGACTTTGTGGCCTGAATGTTCTACATCTTCTGAAGCTCGTACCTGAGATCAGATGTTTATTGTAATCATATCGACCTTAAGCATGGTGTTTGGTATATCTTCAATTCAGTGTTCATATGAGTTTATTTTTGTATTTTCTATTTTTACTTGGATGACCTGCAGATGCTTTCTGAGCAGCTTTCTAACTATACTGAACAAAAATATAAATGCAACATGCTACAATTTCAAATATTTTACTGAATTACAGTTCATATAAGGAAATCAGTCAATTGAAATAAATGTATTAGGCCCTTATCTATGGATTTGACATGACTGGTAATACAGATACTGTATGCATCTGTAGGTCACAGATACCTTTAAAAAAAGCTAGGGGTGTGGATCAGAAAACCAGTCAGTATTTGGTGTGACCACCATTTGCCTCATGCAGTGGGACACATCTCCTTCACATAGCGTTGATCAGGTTGTTGATTGTGGACTATGGAATGTTGGCCCACTCCTCTTCAATGGCTGTGCGAAGTAGCTGGATATTGGTGGGAACTGGAACACGCTGTTGTACACGTTGACCCAGAGCATCCCAAACTTCCTCAATGGGTGGTATGTCTAGTGAATATGTATGCCATGGAAGAACTGGGACATTTTCAGTGTCGTGCATTATCAGACTGAAACATGAGGTGATGGCGGTAGATAAATGGCACGACAATGGGCCTCAGGATCTCGTCATTCAAATTCTGTGCATTCAAATTGCCGTCGATAAAATGCAGTTGTGTTTGTTGTCCGTAGCTTATGCCTGCCCATACCATAAACCCACTGCCACCATGCAGCACTCTGTTCACAACGTTGACATCAGGTATCTGCTCGCCAACACGACACCATACACGTGGTCTGCATTGTGCTATGTGACACAACTGCACATTTTAGAGTGGCCTTTTATTGTCCCCAGCACAAGGTGACCCTGTGTAATGATCATGCTGTTTAATCAGTTTTTTCATGTCATACCTGTCAGGTGGATGAATTATCTTGGCAAAAGAGAAATGCTCACTAAAAGGGATGTAAACCAACAACAACAAAAAATTTTGCATATGGAACATTTCTGGGATCTTTAATTTCAGCTTATGAAACATGGGACCAACACTTTACATGTTGCGTTTAAATTTTTGTACACTGTATATGTTAAGGAAGGTCTGTGGTTTTATTATTGTAGAGACATGTTCCTCATAGCCCTAACCCTCTCTCTCCCTGTTATAGAGGAATAACAGAGAGGGGCTCTCATAAGGGGCACTTACATCATGAAACACTAAGGATGCGTCCCAAATGCACCTTATTCCCTTTAATATATGAATAGTGCGCTACTTTTGACCACTACATAGGTAATAGGGTGCCATCTGGGACCAGCATAACCCTCCCCCTCCCTGTCATCCACAGGGAGGGGCCTCACAGAACTAAAGCACTAACCCTCTCTCGGTCCTATCTGAGCCAATCACCTGGCTAACGAGGGTGGAGGTTGGTGTTGGAGGGCCCAGCGCAGTGTGACGGGCAGACGGATGGTGAAACACATTCTGGGTTTGTGCTGCTGGACAGAATAGTGCGCTATGATGCTGTGCTACAGTACATTAAGCAATAATTGAAAGCACCTCGTGATTATTAAGACAGGCCATTTTGCTGCACTGAACCACCAGCTAAAGTATTAACACGTCTCCCCCCCTTTTTCACAGATGGTTAAATTCGATGGAGTAGTGAGGGAGAGAGAGAAGGGATGTTTGGCTGCTCTGCTGTATCCCTGGAACAGTGGATGCCTGCCTCTCAGGATGTGACCATGGTTAGTTCATATATAGTTTCATGTAAGGATGAGGGTAGTTAATATAAGGATGGGGGCGATACAAGGGTAACTGGGTAAACAACACTTCTATATTGTCGAATTAGGCTGTCAGTGGCCATGCTGGATAATGTAAGCACCGGGGTAGTTAATGTAATTATGTGATAGTTCATGTAAGGATGGGGTAGTTAATGTAAGGATTGGTTAGTTAATGTAAGGTTGGGGTAGTTAATGTAAGGATGGGGTAGTTAATGTAAGGTTGGGGTAGTTAATGTAAGGATGGGGTAGTTAATGTAAGGTTGGGGTAGTTAATGTAAGAATGGGGTAGTTAATGTAAGAATGGGGTAGTTACTGTAAGGATGGGGTAGTTAATGCAAGGATGGGGTAGTTAATGTAATAATGTGATCGTTAATGTAACGATGGGGCTAATTACTGTAAGGATGCATAGATAATGCAAGGATGGGGTAGTTAATGTAATAATGTGATCGTTAATGTAACGATGGGGCTAATTACTGTAAGGATGCATAGATAATGCAAGGATGGGGTAGTTAATGCAAGGATGGGGTAGTTAATGTAATAATGTGATCGTTAATGTAACGATGGGGCTAATTACTGTAAGGATGCATAGATAATGCAAGGATGGGGTAGTTAATGCAAGGATGGGGTAGTTATTGTAATAATGTGATCGTTAATGTAACGATGGGGCTAATTACTGTAAGGATGCATAGATAATGCAAGGATGGGGTAGTTAATGCAAGGATGGGGTAGTTAATGTAATAATGTGATCGTTAATGTAACGATGGGGCTAATTACTGTAAGGATGCATAGATAATGCAAGGATGGGGTAGTTAATGCAAGGATGGGGTAGTTAATGTAATAATGTGATCGTTAATGTAACGATGGGGCTAATTACTGTAAGGATGCATAGATAATGCATAGATGTGTTACAGATGGTGTCTTTCAAAACTTACTCTTATCAAAAACCATGGATTGGCTTGTTGAGAAAATGAAGTAGAGAGATGCTGCTTAAAAACGCGGCAAGCTGACCGGGTTCCATTGTATCGTTAAACAGTACAAATGCAACATTCACAGATTGATCAAGATGGCGAGACACAAGTATAGGGACAAAGTGGGGGAGCAATTCAGCGGGTCGGACAGGAGGCATATGTGGCAGAGGCTTCTAACAATCATGGGTGATGATTAAAAAAAAGTAATCAACGCCAATCAGAGCTACATGCTTTCGGTCTCCATGGAGGACGTACAGCATGTAAGTCATTCAAGCGTGTTAACCCTAGCCGTGCCCTCACAGCATGTGCAGACGAGCTAGCTGTTGTGTTTTCGGACATTTTCAATTTCTCTCTAGCTCAGGCAATCCCCCCCTGCTTCAAGTTGTCCACTATCATTCCTGCGCCCAAGAAAGGTAAAGTAACTGAACTGTTAACTACCGACCCATAGCACTCACTTCTGTCGTCATGAAGTGCTTCAAGTAGCTGGTCAAAGACCACATCACCTCCACTCTCCCGACACACTCGACCCTCGACTCTAATTTGCCTACCGCTCTGACAGACCCACAAAAGATGCAATCGCCATTGCACTGCACACTGCCCTCACCCAACTGGACAAAAGGAATGCATATGTGAGGATGTTGTTCATTGACTACGGCTTGGCCTTCGATACCATAGTGCCCCCTAAGCTCACCACAATGCTTGCGGCCCCGGGACTGAACTCCTCCCTATACAACTGGGTCCTGGACTTTCTGACGGGCCGTACCCAGGTGGTGAAGGTAGGCAACATCCTCCACACTGATCCTCAACACGGTCCCCACAAGGGTGCATCCTCAGTCCCCTGTGTACCCACGACTTCCAACTCCATCATCAAGTTTTCTGATGAAATGACAGTGGTAGGAGAGGAAGTAGGAACTCTGACGGCGTTGTGCCAGGTAAACAACCTCTCCCTCAACGTCAGCAAAACAAAGGAGCTAATTGTCGACTTAAGGGAGAAAGCAGGCTGGGTACGCCCCCATCCTCATCACCGGGGCCGCCGTGGAGACGGTCAAAAACTTCAAGTTCCTCTGCGTACACATCTCCGAGGAGCTGAAATGGTCATATCACAAGGACACCGTGGTGAAGAAGGCACAACATTGACTCTTCAACCCTGGGAGGCTGAAGAAATTTGGTCTGTCCCCGAGGGCCCTCAGTGTTCTACAAGAGCACCATCGAGAGCATACTGACAGGCTGCATCGCAACCTGGTATGGCAACTTCACCGCTGCTGACCGCAAGGCTCTACAGATGGTGCTATGCTCAGCTGAACGCACCATTGAGTTCAAACTGCCTGCCCTCCAGGACACCTACAGCCACCCGAGCCACAACTTGTTCTCTCCGATTCCATTACTCAGACGCGAGCAGTATAAGAGCATCATGGCAAAAACTATACAACTGGCCAGTAGCTTCTACCCCCAGACCATTAGGCTGCTGAATAGAGGATGCAGTGGATTGAGAAGCAGCCCATGCTGAATAGAGGGTGGAGTGGATTGAGAAGCAGCCCATGCTGAAAACCAGACATTGTAACTTAAACGGACTGATTTTTTAAATGTATTTTTTCTTAGATTGATGCACAGGTGCATCAGTAGAGTCTTAAGGGTTAATGTAAGGATGGGGTTGTTTACGTAAGGATGGGGGTAGTTAATGTAAGGATGGGGTAATTCATGTAAGGATGGAGGTACTATTGTAGAACCTCCTCAGATCCTCTGGATGAGAACGCTCTGACGTTTAGTTCCAGAACCCCAATTAAGGAGTTTTTGTGCATGTGCCACAGCCAGAGGGCATGAGGAGGTGGTATTCCCTAGACTGGTTCCCTTTTATTATTTAAGCCTCTTTGATCCAAACAACCAATCAGATCTCATGGTCAACGTCTTTCATTTGCCCCCCTTTAAAGATGTTATAATGCAGTATGTCGTCTGCGTATCAAATGGTACTCTACTCACTACATAGTGCAGTACGTAGGGAATACCCCATCCTGGTCAAAAGTAGTGCACTATATAGGCAATAGGGTGCCATTCAGGATGCAGAGTGAAGTGTAATCAGTGGCCCTTACACCTCCAGTGCTCTGCAGTTGGGAATGAGATGCAATACCTAAGATCACAGGTGAATGCTCGGCTATGAAAAGCCAACTGACATTAACTCCTGAGGTGCTGACCTGTTGCACCCTCTATAACCACTGTGACTATTATCTAACTCTAACAGTCATCTGTAAAAGTTTGAAATCTTAAATAACGACCTGGCCTTAATGCTCAGGTACTCTTATAATTTCCACCCGGCACAGCCAGAAGTGGACTGGCCACCCCTCAGAGCCTGGTTCTTCTCTAGGTTTCTTCCTAGGTTCCAGCCATTCTAGTTTTTCCTAGCCACCATGCTTCTATATCTGCATTGCTTGATCTCTGGGGTTTTAGGCTTTGTTTCTGTATAAGCAATTTGTGATTTATAGGATTAATATAATATTCAATAAATATAGTACCTAACATCCAATTTGGACAAAAATTGTAATAATTACTTAGACATGAGAAATCCAAAGAAAATGTAAAATGCCACCCACCGATCCTCCACACCCCACGCCAATCCCACCCCAATGAATATATACTGAATACAAATATAAATGCAACATGTAATGTGTTCTCATGAAATAAAAGATCCCAGAAATGTTCCATGTGCACAAAAAGCTTATTTCTCTCAAATTTTGTGCACAAATTTGTTTACATATCAAGAAGCCGATTAAACACCATGATCATTACACAGGTGCATGTGCTGGGTACAATAAAATCCACTCTAAAATGTGCAGTTTTGTAACATAATGCCACAGATGTCTCAAGTTTTGAGGGAGTGTGTAATTGGTATGCTGACTGCAGGAATACCCACCAGAGCTGTTGCCAGAGAATTTAATGTTGATTTCTCTACCATAAGCCGCCTCCAACTTTGTTTTAGAAAATATGGCAGTACGCCCAACCTCACAACCGCAGGCCACGTGTAACCATGCCAGCCCAGGACCTCCACATCCGGCTTCTTCACCTGCGGGATCGTCTGAGACCAGCCACCTTGACGGCTGATGAAACTGAGGAGTATTTCTGGCTGTAATAAAGCCATTTTGTGGGGATAAACCTATTCTGTTTGGCTTGGCCTGACTCCCCAGTGGGTGGGGCTATGCCCTCCCAGGCCCACCCCTGGATGTGCCCCTGCCCAGTCATGTGAAATCCATAGATTAGTCCCTAATTTCATTTATTTCAATTGACTGATTTCCTGATATTAACTGAAACAGTCAAATCTTTCAAATTGTTTTTTTGTTTTTTTTTCAGTATAGTATCAGTTCTCTATGTCTGACAAGTCATATGGAGCTGAGTATTGTTTCTTTATCTGATGTAATGTATTCCCAGTAAATGTGGTTGATGTCCTTTTCCACCATTTCAGAGAAATTAGTCAAATTGTTATGGTTACCAGGTTCTGACCACTAGATAATGTTGTTCCAGGTGATTTATTTTTTAAAGAACCCCGGCTGGCACTGTTCCCCTACTAGTCTGCTGTGCAGGTTCTTTCGACAATTGTGTAGGTTTCTTTATGGGTCTTATGGTTTCCGATAGTGATTTCCTCTCCCGGGTGCCCGTACTTCAGCTGAGTCTGAATTGCAGGATGAGGAGATGGTTTGGGTTGTTCGAGGGGTATATTAATTCCCCAGGGTGGAAGTAATAAGTTGGACGATTCGCTCTCCGTCCAAAAGGTGGCACCTCTCCCCCATAGGTGGATCATTACTGGGATTCATTACTGATTCCTACCTGTAGCTCATTAGTCCCTACAGGTTGTGGAACCTGTAGGCGATTAATATTGTGGTTCATATGTACCCCGAAAGGAGCTGTCTTTCTCAACAGTATCTCTGGGTGGCACTGAAAATCGGGTATGTCACTGATCGCCGGAGCCCTTGTACCCAGAATGGGCCGGGCTTTAGGCAAACCTTGGCACAAAACACTTTTTTTCAACCTCAAGTTCCACAGCGTTCATCTGTGTGAAAAGTGTCCCTTCTCCATGTTCAGGCACACGGTTGTCAAGAGTGGTGGAAATGGAGGAAGAACCAATCTCTCTCAGTCCACAAGGTGGCTCCCCGCTCCTTCATATGGCACTTCAAAGTAGACTCGCTGTCTGCTCCGACCAATCGTGTGCATGCACAATGTCGCCCTGGATCATGTGAACAGTGATGTTAGGGTAAAGGCTACAATTTGTTGTGCATCCCACGTTTCTGCAGTGTCATCACATCGACTGTTCCCGAGGCCTCAAGATCCAGGACGGCTGGTACAGATGGTATTTTCTGGTTCTGAAAAGAGATGGGACTTTGCATCCCATTTTAGACTTATGTGCCCTCAGCAAGCTCCTTAAAGTCTACAAACTCAGAATGCTCACGTGCCGCCATCTATTATAGCCGATTGTCGGCCCGGTGGCGGAGTCTAGGCGGCAAGCAGTGTTACACACATCCAGGCTACTGTCCCGTAGAAACCAGAAAGAGAGCTGTCTGACTCCATCTCAGCACATTCCCTTTCTGGGTCTCGAGCTAGACTCCCTCACATATTGCTATTTTCTATCCACATGCAGGATGTCCAGGTTCCGGCTATGCTTAGCCAAATTTCAGCTGGGTCACACAGCGACTACGCCTACTGTGGATGATGGCTTCTGTGATGGAAGTCGTTCCCGTGGGGCTATTGTTGATGCAGCTCTTCCAGCACTGAGTGCTAGCCACAGTGCTAGCCACAGCTGGATGCATCTCGCAGCCTAAGCCAGTTGCTTCGGGTGTCTCTGTCAGGTCTATGGACCATGGCCCAGTGGTGGGAGCCTCTGCTATTGGCAGGGGGGCTCCCATGCGCTGAGTTGTATCCCGCCAGGTGATCACGACAGATGCATCACCCCGAGGGTGGTGCATGCTGTATGAAGGCAACTCGATTATTTGGGGGTATGGACACGGAACACACTGCATATCAATTACTCTGAGATCCTAATCCATGTTCCCAGTTGCTTTAACTAGGGTGCAGTTATTTTATACAGGTGGGACTCTCTCTCTCAGGAGAAGCTACAACCCTGGGTCGTCTCCCAGGTATGGGACATTTTCGTCAGAGCCGACATGGATCTTTACGCATCGCTCGAAAATGCACAGTGTCGTCTATCTTTCTCGAGGAGGGACCCGAGTGCCTCATTGGGAACGGACGCTCTGGCACACCAGAGGCCTCAAACCCTCCTTTGTGCGTTTCCGCCAGTGGGTCTGATTCAGCCCACATTGGAGAGGATGCCGGGAGGGCTTATCATTGATTCATGTGTCTTCCCGTTTGCCCAGGCAGCGTTGGTACACAGAGATCATTTGCCTTTTAGGCAGGTACCCATGGCAACTCCAGTTGCGCAGGGACCTGTTGTCCCAGGCACATGGGCAGGTTTGGCAAGCGAGGCCAGATATTTGGTTCCTATGGGCTTGGTCCCTGAAAGGGTCAATCTGATAGCCAGATGTTTACCTCTGAATGTTATTGCTAGCATTCAGTCTACACGGGCGCCCTACACGAGAGGGTTGTATGTGTATAAGTGACAAGTGTTTGAGCTCTGTTTTCAGTATTAAGGACTAGTTTATATTCAGTGCTCTGTGAGGGACATTCTTATGTTCCTACACAAGCTTTTTGAGCAGGGGTGGGCATTCTCCATGTTAAAAGAGTACATGGCCTCTATCTCAGCATGTCATGTGGGAATTGACAGAGCCCACCCTTGGTTGTGTGGTTCTTGAAAGATGTATGGCATTTCAGACCTGTCTCTAAATCCATTCCAACCACATGAGTCTTGGCGTTGGTTTTGGAGGTACTGTGTACGGGCCCCTTTTGAGTCTCTGGAGTTGGTGGATCTGAAGATCCTCTCCTACAAAACATCCCCGCTCATGGTTTTGGCCTCGCTAAACCTGCTGGGGACCTCCGCACGTTATCCGGTGCTCAGTTCACCCTGGGCGACTCTAAGGTGACATTGTGTCCAAATGCGTCCTTCGACTCATAAGTCATGGCTTTGTCTGCTATTTCCCTTTTCACCTCCTCAAATCAAATTGTATTTGTCACATGCGCCGAATACAACGAGTGTAGACCTTACAGTGAAATGCTTACTTACAAGCCCTTAACCAACAATGCAGTTTTAAGAAAAATACCCCAAAAAATAATAAATAAAGTAACTAATAATTAAAGAGCAGCAGTAAAATAACAATAGCGAGGCCATATACAGGGGTTACTGGTACAGTCATAACTCTCCTGTGAAGATCTGAAGGATCAGGTTGCAGTGGGTCCGCTCTACAGCGCCCTCTTTATCTCCAGCAGAGGGAGAGGGAGGGGGGCACTTAATGGTGGTCGTAAAATACACTGCCTCTATGCTCTGTTGTGTTCAAGATTGGAATGTAAACTCTGGAACACAGAGAGACACTTGGACATCAAAAGTGTGAATAATTTAACAGTATTTATGTATTCCAAGCAGTTGAAATGGTCCGTGGACACTTAAGGAACAGTCATGTCGAATTTGTTTCATTTGGTGACCTCATGAAGGACAGGAGACACACATTACTTCGTTCTTTGGTTGTATACACCTCTCAATTGTGGGGTTTGCATCTGAATGTTGTATAAAATAGATACTTGCGAATAGGAATACTTTTGAAAAGATTAAATGTGATGTTAGCCTTCTAAATGAGAGTATGGGTTCTCATTTAAAGTTTTAACTAGTCAGTGACCACACCCTGTGAGTACAGACATTTATATCAGCATCATGGAATGCCCCCTTTTCTATTATATTATAAAAGCCACTTCCAACAAAATGTACAGAAAACATGAAGCAGTAGCTACGTGTTGAAATGGTTGGGAACTCTGCCAAAGAGACCCACGGTAAGTCGGACGTCTTGAATGGTTAAGAAATCTACAAACTGAAGAGCAATTATTCAGGTTGCAGCTGTTTAAATACTTTAGTCTGGTAAATGCATCCAATCTAAGAACATTTCCGAATGGTACTCTGAAGTATCCATTATAACAACAATTCTGAAATCCAAATGAGCATTTGTTAGGGTGCTAAATGTCCATATTTAGGATCAAGTATTCAACTGTATGTATGTAGTGAATCCACTCTGAGT
The DNA here is from genome assembly GCF_018296145.1 of Oncorhynchus tshawytscha. Taxonomy (NCBI): domain Eukaryota; kingdom Metazoa; phylum Chordata; class Actinopteri; order Salmoniformes; family Salmonidae; genus Oncorhynchus; species Oncorhynchus tshawytscha. The sequence goes on along the minus strand of NC_056431.1, from coordinate 54,799,876 downwards.
TTCCCGCTCTTGAACTGTCCCCACCCCTTTCCTTTGTCTACCAAGTCGTCATATCAACTTAGCCCACTAGGGACTTTTCTATCATGTTAGTAACCAATGTATGACCTATTGTGTGTCTGTGTTTATGTAATTCTGTGACTGATTAAGTAAGTTAGTAAATAAATAATTAAGCCAATTTCTATATCGCTGATTCATAATCTATGTTAAGGTTCGTGCAGATATCCAAGGGTTTGCAACATTCAGAATATGACTGATCAGGTAATAATACATTAATAAGTGACTAATCGATTAGATATGAAAATACTTATATTCGGGTAATTGAAACATGTTCACGTGGTGCCCCGACTTCCTAGTTATTTAAAGTTACATGATTAATTTAATCACGTAATTAAATTACACATAGAGAATTGACTTGATAATATACAGTCTTCACATTTAATGATAGTCAACGCTACGACACCGGTTATTTGAGGTAATTGAGGTAATATATACATGTGGGTAGAGTTATTAAAGTGACTTATGCATATAGATAATAACAGAGAGTAGCAGCAGCGTAAAAGAGGGGGGTGGGCAATGCAAGTACTCTGGGTAGAAATTTGTAGTTGTTCAGTAGTCTTATGGCTTGGGGGTAGAAGATGTTTAGAAGTCTCTTGGACCTAGATGTGGCGTACTGCTTGCCGTGTAGTAGCAGAGAACAGTCTATGACTAGGGTCGCTGGAGTCTTTGTCAATTTTTAGGACCTTCCTCTGACATCGCTTGGTATAGAGCTCCTGGATGGCAGGAAGCTTGGCCCCAGTGATATACTGGGCCATACGCATTACCCTCTGTAGTGCTTTGCGGTCGGAGGCTGAGCAGTTGGCATACCAGACAGTGATGCAACCAGACAGGATGCTGTTGATGGTGCAGCTGTAGAATCCTTTGAGGATCTCAGGACCCATGCCAAATCTTTTCAATTTCCTGAGGGGGAATAGGTTTTTTCATGCCCTCTTCACAACTGTCTTGGTGTGCTTGGACCATGTTAGTTTGTTGGTAATGTGGACCCCAAGGAACTTGAAGCTCTCAACCTGCTCCACCACAGCCATGTTGATGAAAATGGTGGCATGCTCAGTCCTCCTTTTCCTGTAGTCCACAATCATCTCCTTTGTCTTGATCACATTGCTGGAGAGGTTGTTGTCCTGGCAACACACAGCCAGGTCTTTGACGACCTCCCTATATGCTGTCTCGTCATTGTTGGTGATCAGACCAACCACTGTTGTGTCATCGGCAAACTTAATGATGGTGTTTGAGTCGTGTCTGGCCGTGCAGTCATGAGTGAACAGGGAGTACAGGAAGGGACTGAGCACACATCCCTGAGGGGCCCCCATGTTAAGGATCAGCGTGGAGGATGTGTTGTTACCTACCATTACCACGTGGGGGCGGCCCGTCAGGAAGTCCAGGATCCAGTTGCAGAGGGAGGTGTTTAGTCCCAGGGTCCTTAGGTTAGTGATGAGTTTTGAGGTCACTATGTTGTTGAACGCTGAGCTGTAGTCAATGAACAGCATTCTCACATAGGCATTCCTTTTGTGCAGGTGTGAAAGGGCAGTGTGGAGTGCAGTATAGATTGCATAATCTGTGGATATGTTGGGGCGGAATGCAAATTGGAGGGGGTCTATGGTTTCTGGGATAATGGTGTTGATGTGAGCCATGACCAGTCTTTCAAAGCACTTCATGACTACAGACGTGAGTGCCAAGGGTCGGTAGTCATTTAGGTAAGTTACCTTTGTTTTCTTGGGTACAGGGACTATGGTGGTCTGCTTCAGACATGTTGGTATTACAGACTCAGACAGGGAGAGGTTGAAAATGTCAGTGAAGACACTTGCCAGTTGGTCAGCGCAAGCTTGCAGTACACGTCCTGGTAATCCGTCTGGCACTATGGCCTTGGGAATGTTGACCTATTTAAAGGTCTTACTCACATCGGCTGCGGAGAGCATGATCACACAGTCGTCCGGAACAGCTGGTGCTCTCATGCATGTTTCAGTGTTACTTGCCTCAAAGCGAGCATAGAAGTAATTTAGCTTGTCTGGTAGGCTCGTGTCACTGGGCAGCTCTCAGTTGTGCTTCCCTTTGTAGTCTGTAATAGTTTGCAAGCCCTGCCAAATCCGATCAGCGTCAGAGCAGTATGATTCGATCTTAGTCCTGTGTTGATGCTTTGCCTTTTTGATGGTTCTTCGGAGGGCTTAGAGGGATTTCTTATAAGCTTCCGGGTTCAAGTCCCACTCCTTGAAAGCGGGAGCTCTACCCTTTAGCTCAGTGCGTATGTTGCCTGTAATCCATGGCTTCTGGTTGGTGTATGTACGTACAGTCACTGTGGGGATGACGTCATTGATGCACTTGTTGATGAAGCCAGTAACTGATGTGGTGTACAACTCAGTGCCATTGGAAGAATTCTGGACCATATTCCAGTCTGTGCTAGTTAAACAGTCGTGTAGCTTAGCATCTGCTTCATCTGATCACTTTTTTATTGACCGAGTCACTGGTGCTTCCTGCTTGAATTTATGTTTGTAAGCATGAATCAGGAGGATAGAATTATGGTCAGATTTGCCAAATAGAAGGTGAGGCAGAGCTTTGTACGTGTCTCTGTGTGTGGAGTAAAGGAGGTCTAGAGTTTTTTTCCCCCTCTGGTTGCACATTTAACATGCTGATAGAAATGAGGTAAAACGGATTAAAGTTTCCCTGCAATAAAGTCCCCAGCCACTAGGAGTGCCACCTCTGGATGATCGTTTTCCTGTTTGCTTATGGCGGTATACAGCTCATTGAGTACGGTCTTAGTGCCAGCATCGGTCTGTAGTGGTATGTAGACAGCTACGAAAAATACAGATGAAAACTCTCTAGGTAGATTGTGTGGTCTACAGCTTATCATGAGATACTCTACCTCAAGGCGAGCAAAACCTCAAGACTTCCTTAGATATCGTGTACCAGCTGTTGTTTACAAATATGCATAGACCCACACCCCTTGTCTTAACAGAGGCTGCTTTTCTATCCTGCTGATGCAGTATATAACCCGCCAGCTGTATGTTATTCATGTAATCGTTCAGCCACGACTCAGTGAAACATAAGATATGACCGTTTTTAATGTCCGGTTGGTAGGATATACGTGCTTTTAGCTCATCCAATTTATTTTTCAGCGATTTGTACTTTGGCTAGTAGTACGGATGGCAAGGGCCGATTAGCCACTCGTCGGCGGATCCTCACAAGGCACCCCGATGTCTTTCCGCGATACCTTTTCCGTCTCTTTCTCCTGCGAATGACGGGGATGAGGGCCTGTTCGGGTGTCTGGAGTAAATCCCTCTTGTCCGACTCATTAAAGATAAATTATTTGTCCAGTTCAAGGTGAGTAATCGCTGTTCTGATTTCCAGAAGCTCTTTTCGGTCATAAGAAATGGTAGAAGCAAAATTATGTACAAAATAAGTTACAAAAAAACTAACAAAATAGCACGGTTGGTTAAGAAACGGCAGCCATTCTCTCCAGCATCATCTCAGCCTCCTTTTGCTTCTGGAGAGCAACAGCGGTTACATGCCCTGAATCCAGTGCGAACTTTACGCAAGTACATTGAATGGACCCGAGATATCCGGTTATGTGACCAGCTTTTTATATTTTCTTGCTAATCCAGCTCGAGGCAGGGTGTTCCCTAAGTAGCCTCCACAATCCAGTGGGAGAGATGCTATCTCCCTGGCATATAGCAGCAAGGGTTACCTAGCGGTGTAGGCACCCACTTCACCAGGGGTCTGGCAGTGTCTTGGTGTTGTTTAAAGGGTTGACTATAGGAGATATTTGTGTTGTGGCAAGTTGGGCATCGCCACAGACTTTGTGAGGTTGTATCGCTTGGATATCACTTCTTACAGTGTAGCCCACATGTTGCTTACGGCTGGGACAGGAAAAAGTCACTAGGCAGTATGCCATGTGCCCAATACCCAGACTGCCGCATCTGGGTCAGGTCTGGGTTGTCAGCAATGGGCCATTTTCATTTAGTATCCGTTGCGGTCATCTTGGGGCGTGATTATATTTCCCCATAGTATGTTGTACCGAAGTTGACTGGCCAAATGGAACGTTAGGACTATAACTATTGTTCCCAGAAAGGAGGGAAATGATGTACAAAACCTTTTTGGCCCCGCGCCACCTTTCCTGGGCTCGGTGAAGAGCCGTATTAAATTGAAGGAATGAATCCAAGCCTCATGCTTATCACCGGTGGAATGCGGGGCTTCCAGCGAGGTATGGATTTCATTGGCCTTGTCAGGTGTGATTGTAGATCCTTAAACCAAAGTCACGAGAGTGCGACTCCCCCTAGTATGTTGTAGCTGATTTCCCTCCTTTAGGGAACAGTAGTTATTGTCATAACTTTAGTTTTTTTTCAACTTTGTGGTCTGAACTTGGTTCTGCATCTTTTGAATGTCGTCCCTGAAATCGGAGGTTTAGCCTTATCAAATTACCCTGCTTACGCATGCATGTATGCACGACACTGCTGTTTGGTATATCTTCAGCGTTCATCTGTGTTTCAGTTTCTTTTTAAACAACATCATGGCCTATTTGATGGCATTGAAGCAAAACCCATGGATGCCCAATTTGGCACACTACACATTCATATTACATAGCATTTCTTTGCACACTGCTATCAACAAGAGGCAGACATATAATATTGAGCTTAAGTCATCACCCCTCCCTCACAGCATACCTTTTTGTTACTATTTTAATAGATGGAAAATAATAGACAGATCTCTTTATACATGCAAACAGAAAGAGTTCCAAGTTTTCAGCAAGGGGGGATGGAGGCTAAATCCCCAATGGCACCCTATTCCTTACATAGTGCACTACTTTTGACCAGAGCCCTGTGGGGACCTGGTCAAAATTAGTGCACTATAAAGGGAACTGTGTGCCATTTGGGACACATCCGGAGAGGAGAGGGAGGAGGGCTGGCTGGTGCTGTCAATCTCATTCTTCTCTTTGTCTCTTCTCATCCATCCTTCCTCGTCTGACAGGAGTCAGATGAGCAGAACGGTGCCTACCTGTCTGTCTGCCTGTCTGCCTGACTGCCTGTAATTGATATTCTCAACTTGTGCCCTGCCACCGAGAGTGAGAGAGATAGAGGGAGATAGACAGAGAGGGTGGGGAGATGGAAAAGGGGGGCTGGGGGTGAGGAGGGGGAGAGAGGAAAAGCGAGAGGTAGACAGATGAGCTGGAGAGAGAGAAAGGTAGAGAAAGGTCTTGACAGAAAGGAGAGTGAATGGAAGGCAAAATTGAGTTTGTTCTAGAACAGCGGTTCCCAAACTGTGGGTCGGGACCAACTTGTGGGTCGCGACAGGGATACAAGTGGGTCGTGGGGTGACTTTTTTTGTGCAACAAATTTATATATTGAACAAAATATAAAGACCTTTTTGAGATGGAAAAACATTTTCAGTATACAAATTAATGACTAAAACGAAATAGAAGGCAGGTGGAAAAATATAATGGATCTACAGTACCAGTCAAAAGTTTGGACACACCTACTCATTCCAGTTGTTGTTATTTATTTGTACTATTTTCTACATTGTAGAATAATAGTGAAGACATCAAAGCTATGAAATAACACAAATAGAAGTAACCAAATAGCCCTTACACAGCCTGGAGGTGTTTCTTTAACCCTTTTTTAGTTACTACATGATTCCTTATGTCTTATTTCATAGTTTTGATGTCTTCACTATTATTCAACAATGTAGAAAATAAAACAAAATAAAGAAAAATGCTTGAATGAGTAGCTGTGTCCAAACTTTTGACTGGTACTGTATTTATTTTGAAATAATAGCCTATAATCTGTCAGAACATACAATCATAATTACAAAGTCAATTTCTTAAAATTGGTCACAAGAGCCCATACTAAAATCTACATTCAGTTAAATGTTTTGAAGAGGAGGATATTATTCTTCCCTGGTCTTGTGTATATGTGTTCACTGCTCAACGCTTATGGTGGGTCACAACTCAAAAGACACCTCAATTGGAAGCAAAATAGTTTGATAACCCCTGTTCTTTTAAATTGTTTTTTGTTTGCACATGGGTGCAAAAGGCTAGGACACTTGTAGTTGATTTGAATCGGATTCATTCCCAAACTCTTTGTTTCACTGGTCTCCCCATTCTCTGAACTCTGCTGATATCTCCATGAGTGTGCTTTAGTTTGTTGATCATCATCAAAGATATGTTCCTTCCACCTGTTGGTTCTTCAAGTTTTTTATTTATTTTACTTTTTTAGATACATTTTTCTTCAATGACAGTTTAATGTTTAAAAAAATGTTTTAAACACCAGAATCCATACAATACAACAATAATCACATATGCAAGATAAGAAACTTCATAGTGTTTCCAGGTAACAGTAATATGGGTGGCATTAGATACATTGGGAACCGTTTTCACCTCCACAGACTGACCACGATAGGTGTGAACTGCATACACAGTTGATGATCTCAGGTGACAGGAAACACTAGCACCATAAATACTACTCCCTCCTCTCTTTGAGATTCATCAGGCTTTGCAAGGTAAATCCAACACCATAAGATCAGGACAGATTTCGGGGCTTGTGTCCCGTAGCGTAACCAATAGGCGATTGGATTGAGAATAATTCTCTCAAATGACGAGGCCGGCTCAAAGCTGTTAGTGGTAATGACAACACCATGCTACGTCCACTGAGACAGGGAGCCTGAGTCTCAAATGGCACCCTATCCCCTATATAGTGAGCGCATTACTTTGGACCAGGACCCATAGGGCTCTGGTTAAAAGCAGTGCAATATGTAGGAAATAGGGTCCCATTTGGGACGCAGGCAAAGCCCAGGAGATAGGTTGCAGTCATAAAGGGAAGGAGCGAGAAACAGACAAACGGACAGTATTACACATGTATGTCTGTATGTCTTTATGAGTATGTTTTTACGAGTATGTTTTTATGAGTATGTCTTTTTGAGTATGTTTTATGAGTATGTTTTTATGAGTATGTTTTTATGAGTATGTCTTTATGAGTATGTCTTTATGAGTATGTCTTTATGAGTATGTCTTTATGAGTATGTCTTTATGAGTATGTCTTTATGTTTTTATGAGTATGTTTTTATGAGTATGTCTTTGAGTATGTCTTTATGAGTATGTCTTTATGTCTTTATGAGTATGTTTTTATGAGTATGTCTTTATGAGTATGTCTTTGAGTATGTCTTTATGAGTATGTCTTTATGTCTTTATGAGTATGTTTTTATGAGTATGTCTTTATGAGTATGTCTTTATGAGTATGTTTTTATGAGTATGTATTAATGAGTGTTTTTATGAGTGTCTTTACGAGTATGTTTTTATGAGTATGTCTTTGAGTATGTTTTATGAGTATGTCTTTATGAGTATGTTTTTATGAGTATGTTTTTATGGGTATGTCTTTATGAGTATGTTTTTATGACTATGTCTTTGAGTATGTTTTATGAGTATGTCTTTATGAGTATGTCTTTATGCGTATGTCTTTGAGTATGTCTTTATGAGTATGTCTTTGAGTATGTCTTTATGCGTATGTTTTTATGAGTATGTTTTTATGGGTATGTCTTTGAGTATGTTTTTATGACTATGTCTTTGAGTATGTCTTTATGAGTATGTCTTTATGAGTATGTCTTTATGAGTATGTCTTTATGAGTATGTCTTTATGAGTATGTTTTTATGAGTATGTCTTTGAGTATGTTTTATGAGTATGTCTTTATGAGTATGTTTTTATGAGTATGTTTTTATGGGTATGTCTTTGAGTATGTTTTTATGACTATGTCTTTGAGTATGTTTTATGAGTATGTCTTTATGAGTATGTCTTTATGCGTATGTCTTTATGAGTATGTCTTTATGAGTATGTCAATATGAGTATGTCTTTATGAGTATGTCTTTATGAGTATGTCTGTATGAGTATGTCTGTATGAGTATGTCTTTATGAGTATGTCTTTATGAGTATGTCTTTATGAGTATGTCTCTGATCCTTGTTCTTGTAATCCTTGGTAATGCTTGTGGTGAAAAAAATATTTCCCAAGTTGGGATCAATACTACTCTACTCTACTTAACTCCACTCTACTTTCCTCTTTACACTTACCTGGAATAGAGTGTGTACACCTCAAACTTTGTATAAGCATTCTGTGCCCGACCAGATTTATATCAGACCAGACCTGTACTGTCCTGTGTTGCTATGGTTATAGACACCTTCAGTGTCCTGATTCCTGCAGTCCTTTATGGTGAGGACACGTGCCCCGTTGAGGTGTCAGATTGGCACAGCTGTGGTCCGATGCCTGCTGGCAGGTTACTCATAGTGCACTGGGCCTTTACTACTCAGAGCTGGTCCTGGCCATTCTGACAAAAATATTGCCCCCCTGCAAAACTACTCTCAGAAAGCAAAATTACATATTTTCCAGATGTTAAAGTTGAATTTCCAGACGTTGAAGATCAATTTAGGTTTTGAATTAAAGGTGAAAAGATGTATTTTCCTGAATGTTAAAATCAGGTTCATTTTCAGTTCTGAATGAAAGTTGAAAAGACGTAATTTACAGATATCTACAGTTGAAGTCGGAAGTTAACATACACTTAGGTTGGAGTCATTAAAACTCGTTTTTCAACCACTCCACAAAGTTCTTGTTAACAAACTATAGTTTGGCATGTTGGTTAGGACTTCTACTTTATGCATGACACAAGTCATTTTTCCAACAATTGTTTACAGACAGATTATTTCACTTATAATTCACCATGTCACAATTCCAGTGGTTCAGACATGGATGTATTTCAAGCCCTACCTTCAAACTCAGTGCTTCTTTGGTTGACATCATGGGAAAATCAGATGAAATCAGCCAAGACCTCAGAAAAAGAATTGTAGACCTCCAAGTCTGGTTCATCCTTGGAAGCAATTTCCAAACACCTGAAGGTACCATGTTCATCTGTACAAACAATAGTACGCAAATATAAAAACCATTGGACCACGTAGTCGTCATACCACTCAGGAAGGAGACGCATTCTGTCTCCTAGAGATGAACGTACTTTGGTGCAAAAAGTGCAAATCAATCCCAGAACAACAGCAAAGGACCTTGTGAAGATGCTGGAGGAAACAGGTACAAAGGTATCTTTATCCACAGTAAAACGAGTCCTATATCGACATAACCTGAAAGGCCGCTCAGCAAGGAAGAAGCCACTACTCCAAAACTGCCATATAAAAAGCCACTGTACATGGGGACAAATATGTTACTTTTTGGAGAAATGTCCTCTGGTCTGATGAAACAAAAATATTGTTATGTTTGGAGGAAAAAGGGGGAGGCTTGCAAGCCGAAGAACACCATCCCAACCGTGAAGCACAGGGGTGGCAGCATCATGTTGTGGGGGTGCCTTGCTGCAGGAGGGACTGGTGCACTTCACAAAATAGATTGCATCATGAGGGAGGAAAATTATGTGGATATATTGACGCAACATCTCAAGACATCAGTCAGGAAGCTTGGTCGCAAATGGGTCTTCCAAATGGACAATAACCCCAAGCATAGTTCCAAAATTGTGGCAAAATGGCTTAAGGAAAACAAAGTGACGGTATTGGAATGGCCATCACAAAGCTCTGACCTCCAGCCTATAGAAAATTTGTGGGCAGAACTGAAAAAGTGTGTGCGAGCATGGAGGCCTACAAACCTGACTCAGTTACACCAGCTCTGTCAGGAGGAATGGCTCAAAATTCACCCAACTTATTGTGGGATGCTTGTGGAAGGCTGCCTGAAATGTTTGACCCAAGTTAAACAATTTAAAGGCAATGCTACCAAATACTAATTGAGTGTATGTAAACTTCTGACCCACTGGGAATGTGATGAAAGAAATAAAAGCTTAAATAAATCATTCTCTCTATTATTATTCTGACATTTCACATTCTTAAAATAAAGTGGTGATCCTAACTGACCTAAGACAGGGAATTCTTACTCTGATTAAATGTCAGGAATTGTAAAAAACTGAGTTTAAATGTATTTGGCTAAGGTGCATGTAAACTTCCGACTTCAACTCTATCTGGACCAAATCAAGGCCGGTCCAGACCAGACCAAATCTGAACCAAACATAGATGTCTATGATTGGTTCAGATTTGGTCTGGTCTGGACAAAAATATATATGTCCGTGGAGGTTGAAATCAAGGCTGATCCGTATCACACCAAATCTGAATCAAACATTGACATCTATGTTTCGGCCAAATCAAGGCTGGTCCAGACTGGACCAAAAACCAACGTCCGTGGATGTGGAAATCAAGGCTGGTCTGGACTGCACCAAAACAGAATTGGGACAGGACCAAAAACGAGGTCCAAAAAACGTCAGCGTGGGTCTGTGCTTACTGAGGTGTAGCCTACCATGTCGGCCTGCGATGGAATTTTATGAATGCCCACCCATGATGTGGTAGGCCCAACGTTTGTTAAACAGGCTGTTGCATTGCCTTAATTTGGCCATTTATGCACTGAATATCATTTACCCATTTTTATCAGAAGTTATCCTGAAATTATTTGCAATGTGGTTACACAGCGTGAAATGCATAAGTATTTTCTTTTGGACTATGATCAGCTCATCAACAATTTACGGATATAACTTGAAACCACTGATCATGACAAGTTAGCCCACGGTTGAAACTCCTTGACAGAAGTTCTGAGTAGCCTAATTATCCATTCCATATTGTCAATTTGACTTTGACCTGTCCTCTTTTTAGGATATGTTGGTTTTTAACATGTCAGCAAAGTTTTTATGTGATTGTCTGCCATTTAGGTTAGGCTATTTGATTGGAGAAACCTGCATTATGTAAAAAAGTGTCTCATTACATTGTCATACATTTGATCTTCAGCCTGCAGGCTACAGAAAAGGCAACATACTATTTCTACTATATACTATACTGTATCTGCTACATGACAGAATGTTGGTGGAGTGCCCCAGCGATGCATCTCTCCAACATCACCCTGGAGAGGCGCGCTGGGAATGGAGAAATGCAATGTTTTGAGGCCCTGCCTTTGACAAAGGGGGCACTGCTTATCACAGGGTGGCATCAGCACTCACCTAAAAAAACAATATGCCACTGGTTGAGAATTCTCAGAACCCCCACCCCCAAACAACTTCCCCATGACTATGCTTTACAGTATCCTATTGGTCAACAACTCAGATTTTTAAAAATCTAAACATAGTCAAATGGTTTTGAAAGGTTCTTAGATTGATTGTCTCTTTTGTTCCTGACCTGCATGGTGAGATACACTCTTTCGCTCTCCACCCCAGAGAGATTGATAATTCCATTTGATTCCCTGATACGAAAACGTAGCCTACCTGATGGAGAATATGCCAATCTATTTGGGGGATTATTTCACGTCAATGATTTGGCTCAAAAGCTGATCCAAAATATATAAGAATGGTCTTAATATACATTATTCAGTACAGGCAATATATTGGTAGGCATACGAGTGTGTTAATTCTAGAGTTTGCTGGGTTTTTACTCAGGAAAAATGAATTGTGACACAGAACTAGCAACGAACATGATACCACTGTGAGATCTCATAGAACATTTCAAGCATGCGAAAGAACTAGGTCCTTTCTAAATGACGCGCAGTGAGATTTGTTAGAACAGAGCACAAATGGGCTCCAAAGCAACTTGTCTGACTCGGATAGAGGTAGTAGAATGGATGCAAAGTCAGTCCCACTTACGGGCATGGTTTGCGCGTCCATAGCCCCTATTGCAGCTATTAGAATGGGTACAGAGGCTAATCCCAATCCGTCCACTAAACGTTGTTGTGATTTCTGTAAAAGGGAAGGGCATTATGGTCTGGCGCTGTCTGAACCTAGACAGAGGAAATCCTCCTGCGCATTTCAGGCAGCATGTCGGCCCACAGAGTAGGACCAACTATCCAGTTACGATTTGCAACCTGTCGTGGTGAGATACCATCTTTCCCTCTCCTCCCCAGGGAGGACATGGCCTTTTGGGCTATGACTTCTTTCTCCCTCTCCCTGTCTGATCATGTCTAGATTACTACTGCGGTGCAATGCTTGTTCGTGCTTTGTATCTTAAGTGTTTGCCTTGCAATCCCTTCATTTAATGAAATACACTTGCATTTAGGATTCCATTCTCAGACCTTTCTTGACCTTTCTATTCCTGTAACTCAAATATAGTCTCTCTCATATTGCTAAATCATATTTATCTGGCTAATTGCATGGTCTTATCATGGGTTGCTTGTGAGGTATATAGAGTATATGGCATATGATAAATATTACCTCAGTGCATGTGCATGGCTGCGGTCCGGTACCTGCTGGTTACTCCTGCCAGTTACACGTATGTTGCCAATCCCCTACCATGCTCACATGTCACACGCATGTTGCCAAGACAACGTTTCCGCACCCCTGCTAAACACAACACACATGGAGTGTGAACAAAGCCGAGCATGCCTCTTTTTCACTCCTCCACCCACACACACCTGCAACTTCAGGCTACACACACACAAACATATACCCCCACACACACAGACACACTATCATGCACAATACTTACCTCAAAAGAGAAGTAAGAACTCCAATACCATCCAGGGCTAGGGTTAGAACAATCCTGGGAACCTTCCCAAAATGTCATTTTTTCCCACAAATCCCAGTTGGAAGATTCCCTGAGTCGTGAGGTTAATAAGCAGGAAATCCGGAATCCTCCAACCAGCATTTCTAGAAAACCTCGGAATTTTGGGAATGTTAGCAGAATTGTGCAAGCCTAAGCAGGACAGACTCAATGCCATATGTACCCAGCAGGGTGTACTATTGCAGATCAGCCAAGATGACGAGTGTTCACTCTACTGTGTGTTGCTGCCCAGGTCTGGAGATCTGTCCCAAATTGTACCCTATTCCCTATATAGTGCGCTACTTTCGACCAGAGCCGGGCCATGGCCAACATTTTTGACTGTGATTAGATCTTTGACTCACTGGGCCTTGAAACACCTAATGTATTTTCATCTCATAGATACTGAGTGGACAAAACATTAGGAACACCTGCTCTTTCCATGACATGAAAGCTATGATTCCTTATTGATGTCACCTGTTAAATCCACTTCAATCAGTGTAGATGATGGGGAAGAGACATGTTAAAGAAGGATTTTAAGCCTTGAGACAATTGACACATGGATTGTGTATGTGTGCCATTCAGAGGGTAAATGAGCAAGACAAAATATGTAATCAATATGTGTCTTTGAGCGGGGTATGATAGTAGGTGCCAGGCGCACCGGTTTGAGTGTGTCAAGAACTGCATCGCTGTTTGGTTTTTCAAGCTAAACATTTTCCCGTATGTATCAACATTGTCCACCACGCAAAGGAGATCCAGCCAACTTGACACAACTGTGGGAAGCACTGGAGTCAAAATGGGCCAGCATCCTTGTGTAACGCTTTACACATCAATATACTCCATTAAAGCATTAGTCTTTTATATATGGTCATTAGCAAGAGGCATCTATTATTGACTTCAGGTGTACATAGGTGATGCCAGCCACTACCCAAATAACTACTGTACATGTGTAGGTGATGCCAGCCAATAACTAACTACTGTGCATGTGTAGGTGAAGCCAGCCACTACCTAACTAACTACCTATTGTACATGTGTAGGTGATGCCAGCCACTACCTAACTACTGTGCATGTGTAGGTGATGCCAGCCACTAACTAACTACTGTGCATGTGATGCCAGCCACAAACTAACTACTGTGCATGTGTAGGTGATGCCAGCCACTAACTAACTACTGTGCATGTGTAGGTGATGCCAGCCACTACCTAACTAACTAACTAACTAACTATTGTACATGTGTAGGTGATGCCAGCCACTAACTAACTATTGTACATGTGTAGGTGATGCCAGCCACTAACTACTGTGCATGTGTAGGTGATGCTAGCCACTACCTAACTAACTAACTAACTAACTATTGTACATGTGTAGGTGATGCCAGACACTACCTAACTAACTACCTAACTAACTAACTATTGTACATGTATAGGTGATGCTAGCCACTACCTAACTAACTATCTATTGTACATGTATAGGTGATGCTAGCCACTACCTAATTAACTACCTAACTAACTAACTAACTAACTAACTAACTAACTATTGTACATGTATAGGTGATGCCAGCCACTACCTAACTAACTAACTAACTATTGTACATGTATAGGTGATGCCAGCCACTACCTAACTAACTACCTAACTAACGAACTATTGTACATGTATAGGTGATGCCAGCCACTACCTAACTAACGAACTATTGTACATGTATAGGTGATGCCAGCCACTACCTAACTAATGAACTATTGTACATGTATAGGTGATGCCAGCCACTACCTAACTAAAACAGCAGGCAGAGAAGAAGGATGTGAGAGGAGGAGAAATGGAGAAGGAAAGACAATTTAGAGATAAATGCCACACGCACGAAAAATATACATACGCGCGCGCGCACACACACACACACACACACACACACACACACACACACACACGAGAGAGGTAAGCAAGCAGAGGTGTTGGTGTCGACGTAGGTCATTAGTTCTCTCTACACCAGATTGGTTCCAGTCCAAATTAGTTTCCACACAGGTCCAGATAGCATCCAATCATATAGTTGGATTTAATGGACAAGGTCTGCTGTATCAAGCAGCCAGACAGGATAATTGTGTCCAGATAATACCAAATAACCCTTTCTAAATTAATTAATTGCTTTTCAGGCACCATTTGATGCAATTAATCAAATTTGTTCACATTTGTTACCAAATGTGTATGGAAAATGGAACAGAGGCGTTGTACTTCTCATTGAAATACACACTGTTTCACTGGCACCGGGTCTGTGTCACTGGCACCGGGACTGTTTCACTGGCACCGGGACTGTGTCACTGGCACCGGGACTGTTTCACTGGCACCGGGACTGTGTCACTGGCACCGGGGACTGTGTCACTGGCACCGGGACTGTGTCACTGGCACCGGGACTGTGTCACTGGCACCGGGACTGTGTCACTGGCACCGGGACTGTGTCACTGGCACCGGGACTGTGTCACTGGCACTGGGACTGTTTCACTGGGAGGTTGTTGCGTTGGGGTGCTTGTAATATATTGTGTACATGCTCCTGGGTGGTGCAGCGGTCTAAGGCACTGCATCTCAGTGCTAGAGGCGTCACTATAGACCCTGGTTCGATTCCATGCTGTATCACAAACAGCCGTTATTGGGAGTCCCATAGGGCGGTGCACAATTGGCCCAGCGTCGTCTGGGTTAGGTTTTGACCAGGGTAGGCTGTCATTGTAAATATGAATGATTTATTTATTATTATTATTATTTATTTATTTAACCAGGTAGGCAAGTTGAGAACAAGTTATCATTTACAATTGCGACCTGGCCAAGATAAAGCAGAGCAGTTCGACACATACAACAACACAGAGTTACACATGGAGTAAAACAAACATACAGTCAATAATACAGTAGAAAAATAAGTCTATATACCCTGTGAGCAAATGAGGTGAGATAAGGGAGGTAAAGGCAAAAAAGGCCATGGTGGCAAAGTAAATACAATATAGCAAGTAAAACACTGGAATTTTTGTATTTTATTATGTATTTTTATATTTCACCTTTATTTAACCAGGTAGGCTAGTTGAGAACAAGTTCTCATTTGCAACTGCGACCTGGCCAAGATAAAGCATAGCAGTGTGAACAGACAACACAGAGTTACACATGGAGTAAACAATTAACAAGTCAATAACACAGTAGGAAAAAAAAGGGGAGTCTATATACATTTTGTGCAAAAGGCATGAGGAGGTAGGCGAATAATTACAATTTTGCAGATTAATAACACTGGAGTGATAAATGATCAGATGGTCATGTACAGGTAGAGATATTGGTGTGCAAAAGAGCAGAAAAGTAAATAAATAAAAACAGTATGGGGTTGAGGTAGGTAAAAATGGGTGGGCTATTTACCGATAGACTATGTACAGCTGCAGCGATCGGTTAACTGCTCAGATAGCAGATGTTTGAAGTTGGTGAGGGAGATAAAAGTCTCCAACTTCAGCGATTTTTGCAATTCGTTCCAGTCACAGGCAGCAGAGAACTGGAACGAAAGGCGGCCAAATGAGGTGTTGGCTTTAGGGATGATCAGTGAGATACACCTGCTGGAGCGCGTGCTACGGATGGGTGTTGCCATCGTGACCAGTGAACTGAGATAAGGCGGAGCTTTACCTAGCATGGACTTGTAGATGACCTGGAGCCAGTGGGTCTGGCGACGAATATGTAGCGAGGGCCAGCCGACTAGAGCATACAAGTCGCAGTGGTGGGTGGTATAAGGTGCTTTAGTGACAAAACAGATGGCACTGTGATAAACTGCATCCAGTTTGCTGAGTAGAGTGTTGGAAGCAATTTTGTAGATGACATCGCCGAAGTCGAGGATCGGTAGGATAGTCAGTTTTACTAGGGTAAGTTTGGCGGCGTGAGTGAAGGAGGCTTTGTTGCGGAATAGAAAGCCGACTCTTGATTTGATTTTCGATTGGAGATGTTTGATATGAGTCTGGAAGGAGAGTTTACAGTCTAGCCAGACACCTAGGTACTTATAGATGTCCACATATTCAAGGTCGGAACCATCTAGGGTGGTGATGCTGGTCAGGCGTGCGGGTGCAGGCAGCGAACGGTTGAAAAGCATGCATTTGGTTTTACTAGCGTTTAAGAGCAGTTGGAGGCCACGGAAGGAGTGTTGTATGGCATTGAAGCACAGTGTCCAAGGACGGGCCGGAAGTATATAGAATGGTGTCGTCTGCGTAGAGGTGGATCAGGGAATCGCCCGCAGCAAGAGCAACATCATTGATATATACAGAGAAAAGAGTCGGCCCGAGGATTGAACCCTGTGGCACCCCCATAGAGACTGCCAGAGGACCGGACAGCATGCCCTCCAATTTGACACACTAAACTCTGTCTGCAAAGTAATTGGTGAACCAGGCAAGGCAGTCATCCGAAAAACCGAGGCTACTGAGTCTGCCGATAAGAATATGGTGATTGACAGAGTCGAAAGCCTTGGCAAGGTCGATGAAGACGGCTGCACAGTACTGTCTTTTATCGATGGCGGTTATGATATCGTTTAGTACCTTGAGCGTGGCTGAGGTGCACCCGTGACCGGCTCGGAAACCAGATTGCACAGCGGAGAAGGTACGGTGGGATTCGAGATGGTCAGTGACCTGTTTGTTGACTTGGCTTTCGAAGACCTTAGATAGGCAGGGCAGGATGGATATAGGTCTGTAACAGTTTGGGTCCAGGGTGTCTCCCCCTTTGAAGAGGGGGATGACTGCGGCAGCTTTCCAATCCTTGGGGATCTCAGACGATATGAAAGAGAGGTTGAACAGGCTGGTAATAGGGGTTGCAACAATGGCGGCGGATAGTTTCAGAAATAGAGGGTCCAGATTGTCAAGCCCAGCTGATTTGTACGGGTCCAGGTTTTGCAGCTCTTTCAGAACATCTGCTATCTGGATTTGGGTAAAGGAGAACCTGGAGAGGCTTGGGCGAGTAGCTGCGGGGGGGGCGGAGCTGTTGGCCGAGGTTGGAGTAGCCAGGCGGAAGGCATGGCCAGCTGTTGAGAAATGCTTGTTGAAGTTTTCGATAATCATGGATTTATCGGTGGTGACCGTGTTACCTAGCCTCAGTGCAGTGGGCAGCTGGGAGGAGGTGCTTTTGTTCTCCATGGACTTCAATGGTAGAATGGTAGATTTGCAGTGGAAGAATGTGCAAAGTAGAGATAGAAATAATGGGGTGCAAAGGAGCAAAATAAATAAATAAATACAGTAGGGAAAGAGGTAGTTGTTTGGGCTAAATTATAGATGGGCTACGTACAGGTGCAGTAATCTGTGAGCTGCTCTGACAGATGGTGCTTAAACCTAGTGAGGGAGATAAGTGTTTCCAGTTCCATAGATTTTTGTAGTTTGTTCCAGTCATTGGCAGCAGAGAACTGGAAGGAGAGGCGGCCAAAGAAAGAATTGGTTTTGGGGGTGACCAGAGAGATATACCTGCTGGAGCGCGTGCTACAGGTGGGTGATGCTATGGTGACCAGCGAGCTAAGATAAGGGGGGACTTTACCTAGCAGAGTCTTGTAGATGACATGGAGCCAGTGGGTTTGGCGACGAGTATGAAGCGAGGGCCAGCCAACGAGAGCATACAGGTTGCAGTGGTGGGTAGTATATGGGGCTTTGGTGACAAAATGGATGGCACTGTGATAGACTGCATCCAATTTGCTGAGTAGAGTGTTGGAGGCAGGCGGGGAGGTGCAGGCAGCGATCGGTTGAGCAATTGGAGGCCACGGAAGGAGAGTTGTATGATATCTATGATATCTCTTATCTGACTTGACTAGTGAAATAAAGGTTAAATAAATCAAAAATCAATGCATACCCTAGTAAACTCTTTCTTTGTGGTTCAAATGGGGGGTGATAAGCCTTTTCTTCAGAGTGTTTCTGCACCATCAAGCCCCTTCCTGGAGTCCCCATGGTCCCAAATTAATGGCATCCTATTGCCTATATAGTGCACTACATTTGACGGGGCCTATATAGTGAGTAGGGAGACATTTGAAAGGGAGACATGAAGAACAATTCTCAAAAAAATGAAGCTTGTGAGTTATTTTGCCATGTCGTTCCACAAGTCAGTAAGTCATAGTATCAACAACAATGATTCAATTCATTTGTAATTTTGAGCGCAGCACAGCTCCCGTACCTGCTGTAACCATGAGAAATAGATGAATAGAAAAACACTTCATGCTAGAATAGATTGAGCCCTGTCATTGCCTAGTTGTGTGTGTGTGTGTGTGTGTGGTCTTAATTGGAGGAAACCTGCTCCACCATCGGCCTGTGGCCTTTGCTCATTGGAAGCCATCACAAATAGATGGGCATTCAATTACAGGCAGCCTCCAGCTATGTTTTCACTCATTACAAATCACCTGAATAAACAATGACTTGGATACTTCACCATGTCTCATTATCTCAGCAATAGTGGTGTGATCAGAACCCATGTTTCTTACCGTCGAAGTGAAGAGAAATAAATCAAACCACTTGTTTTTATCAAGCTCTTGAGGACCTCTGTATGTGTTTGGTTACACTGGAGCGAAAACAATGGAGATATCGATCCGAAACTGGACACCTGTGATTTTATAGTGATGCAACAATGAAATTCTGTTGTTACACACACACACACACACACACACACACACACACACTATACTCCCTTCACTAATATTTATTTAGGTTCTATCAGTCTGGTGCATTCTTCCTCTAAGGTCAGAGGTCACTGAAATAATGAACCTGAGCTCATCTGATTGGATCCCAGCTTGTTCCCACCCTGACCTTTCAGAGACGGGAGCTAACAGGTCCACAATCACCAGTCCCTCCACACACTGTTTCTGTCTGCTGCTACAGTGGAAATGTTTGATATTGCCCCCATTCTAAGCAGCCTCACCCATATTTCATTGTATTTCTGATCAACCTTGCTTTGTTGCTGGAGTGTGTGAATGTGTGTGTGTGCGTGCATGCATATTTCGGATCAGCCTTGCTTCGTTGCTTGACTTTCCTGACAGGTAGCTCAGCTGAGAGCGAGGCCAACATCTTATTCTGTTGCCAAGAGCGATGCATTAAAAAACACTCTGCTCCAATAAATATTTATCCGTGGATGGGCAAAAATTAATTTTATTGGTGGAGGCAGCCATGACGGCCTCAGATTTATCTGTTTTCCTTGGCTAGAGAGAGAGAGGGTGTCAAAAAGAGAGAGGAGAGAGAGGGAAAGAGAGAGAGTGAGGGAGAGGTGGTAAAGAGAGGGAGGGAGTGAGATAATGACAGAAGGAAAGAGAGAGGGGGGGTGGGGGGTGAGAGAGAAGGAGAGAGAAAGAGGATATAGACAGAGTGAATAAGAGAGACAGCTTGTCTTTAGGAGCATGGAGAGAACAAATACAGTACACTCGGTGTTGAGGGTCTGATACAATGACAATCATAAACTATTTGATAAGCAACTGTTTGCTAAGGTTACAGTTAGGGTTAGCTTTAGACTAAGGATTAGAGTTAGTTTTAGAATAAGGGTTAGAGTTAGTTTTAGAATAAGGGTTAGGGTTAGCTTTAGAATAAGGGTTAGGGTTAGCTTTAGACTAAGGGTTAGGGTTAGCTTTAGAATAAGGGTTAGGGTTAGCTTTAGAATAAGGGTAAGCTTTAGAATAAGGGTTAGCTTTAGACTAAGGATTAGGGTTAGCTTTAGAATAAGGGTTAGGGTTAGTTTTAGAATAAGGGTTAGGGTTAGCTTTAGAATAAGGGTTAGGGTTAGTTTTAGAATAAGGGTTAGGGTTAGCTTTAGAATAAGGGTTAGGGTTAGCTTTAGAATAAGGGTTAGGGTTAGCTTTAGAATAAGGGTTAGGGTTAGCTTTAGAATAAGGGTTAGGTTTAGGGTTAGCAGTCTGTAGAGCATCTACAGATAGACTATCCATATAAGGTGTTACCGGGCTTGTTAGTCTCTACCTCCAGAGTCCAGGTGTTGGTGAAGACCTATTGTTGTTTTTCCTCTTTTAGAGACTAAGGGTGCCATCCAATTGGCCATTCCCTATACAGTGCAATACTTTTGCTTAGAGCCCTATGGGCCCTGGTCAAGTTGGGCAGTATAAGTGGAGTAGGATGCCATTTGGAACGTATCCTAGGTTTTTCTGCTGTAGTATGTGTTTTTTATTTTAATTGCTAATTGTCAGTACCTGGGCTTGTCAGAACTCTTGTAAATATAGTGAGACCATATAAAGGACCATGATGGAAAGATAGTGAAGGAATGAAAGTTGCTCTGGATTGAATATCTATACACTTGATTTAAAATAAGAAAGTAGGTAATGGAACATCATAGTGGACGATTAGGCGTTAAAGACAGATTATCCTATGGTCAGACAGTCACCTCTATCATTCCCTCTATACACCTCTCTCTATACTATTCCCTCTATACCATTCCCTCTATACACCTCTCTCTATACTATTCCCTCTATACCATTCCCTCTATACACCTCTCTCTATACTATTCCCTCTATACCATTCCCTCTATACACCTCTCTCTATACTATTCCCTCTATACCATTCCCTCTATACCATTCCCTCTATACTATTCCCTCTATACCATTCCCTCTATACACCTCTCTCTATACTATTCCCTCTATACCATTCCCTCTATACTATTCCCTCTATACCATTCCCTCTATACTATTCCTCTATACCATTCCCTCTATACTATTCCTATTCTATACCATTCCCTCTATACACCTCTCTCTATACTATTCCCTCTATACCATTCCCTCTGTACACCTCTCTCTATACTATTCCCTCTATACTATTCCCTCTATACCATTCCCTCTATACCATTCCCTCTATACATTCCCTCTATACTATTCCCTCTATACCATTCCCTCTATACCATTCCCTCTATACACCTCTCTCTATACTATTCCCTCTATACCATTCCCTGTACACCTCTCTCTATACTATTCCTATACTCCCTATACCATTCCCTATACCATTCTATACACTATTCCCTCTCTATACTATTCCCTCTATACCATTCCCTCTATACCATTCCCTCTATACTATTCCCTCTATACCATTCCCTCTATACTATTCCCTCTATACCATATTCCCTCCCTCTATACACCTCTCTATTCCCTCTATACTTCCTCTATACTATTCCCTCTCTCTATACTATTCCCTCTATACCCCTCTATACCATTCCCTCTATACACCTCTCTCTATACTATTCCCTCTATACCATTCCCTCTATACACCTCTCTATACTATTCCCTCTATACCATTCCCTCTGTACACCTATACTATTCCCTCTATACTATTCCCTCTATACCATTCCCTCTATACCATTCCCTCTATACACCTCTCTCTATACTATTCCCTCTATACTATTCCCTCTATACCATTCCCTCTATACACATCTCTCTATACTATTCCCTCTATACCATTCCCTCTATACCATTCCCTCTATACACCTCTCTCTATACTATTCCCTCTATACCATTCCCTCTATACCATTCCCTCTATACACCTCTCTCTATACTATTCCCTCTATACCATTCCCTCTATACTATTCCCTCTATACCATTCCCTCTATACACCTCTCTCTATACTATTCCCTCTATACCATTCCCTCTATACACCTCTCTCTATACTATTCCCTCTATACCATTCCCTCTGTACACCTCTCTCTATACTATTCCCTCCATACTATTCCCTCTATACCATTCCCTCTATACCATTCCCTCTATACACCTCTCTCTATACTATTCCCTCTATACTATTCCCTCTATACTATTCCCTCTATACCATTCCCTCTATACACATCTCTCTATACTATTCCCTCTATACCATTCCCTCTATACCATTCCCTCTATACTATTCCCTCTATACCATTCCCTCTATACTATTCCCTCTATAGCATTTCATTTATACCATTCTCTCTATACCATTCCCTCTATACCATTCCCTCTATACACCTCTCTCTATATACCTCGCTCTATACCATTCCCTCTATACCATTCCCTCTATACCATTCTCTCTATACCCTCTCTCTATACCATTCTCTCTATACCCTCTCTCTATACCATTCTCTCTATACCCTCTCTATACCATTCTTTCTATACCCTCTCTCTATACCATTCTCTGAATAACCCTCTCTCTATACCCTCTATATAACCCTCTCTCTATACCCTCTCTCAGTACCCTTCTCTCTATACAATTCTCTCTATACCCTCTCTCAGTACCATTCTCTACATAACCCTCTCTCTATTCCCCTCTCTCTATACCCCTCTCTCTATAACCCATTTCTCTACAACCCTCTCTCTATACCATTCTCTCTATACCCCTCTCTCTAAACCATTCTCTCTATACCCTCTCTCTATACCCTCTCTGAATAACCCTCTCTCTATACCCTCTATATAACCCTCTCTCTATACCATACTCACTACCCCTCTCTCTATACCCCTCTCTCTATACCCTCTCTCTATACCATACTCACTATACCCCTCTCTCTATATCCCTCTCTTTATATCACTCTCTCCACATCCCTCTATTTATCCCTCTCTCCACATCCACATCCCTCTCTCTATCCCTCTCTCTCTATCCCTCTCTCCATATCCCGCTCTCTATCCCTCTCTCTACACCATTCTCTCTATACCCCTCTCTCTATACCTTTCTCGCTATACCAATCTCTCTATACCCTAATATCTATACCCCTCTCTATATATCCCTCTCTCTACATCCCTCTCTATGTATCCCTCTCTCTATATCCCTCTCTCCACATCCCTCTATTTATCCCTCTCTCTATCCCTCTCTCCATATCCCTCTCTCTATCCCTCTCTCTCTATCCCTCTCTCTATACCCCTCTCTCTATACCCCTCTCTCTATACCCCTCTCTCTATATCCCTCTCTCAACATCCCTCTCTCTATATCCCTCTCTCTATATCCCTCTCTCTATACCCTTCTCTCTATAGCCATTTATTTATATTTCTCTCTCTATACCCTTCTCTCTCCATCCCTCTCTCTTTATCCCTCTCGCCATACCATTATCTGTAGTGGGAAAAAAGCACGAGAAAAAAGCCAGCAAACACCCAGGAGTCACCTCAGACGTTTCTACCATCATGGCAGCGCATCCTATCTGTCCCTGACTATCACATTGAACAGGGAGAGAGGATTATTAGCACCATCTTCAATTATCCCAGCTTCATCTCTCTCTGAAGGAGAGGTCCCTATTGGTACACAGAGGGGCTGAATGACTGCATCCCAAATGGCACCCTATTCCCTATATAGTGCACTACTTTTGACCAGAGTAGTGCAAAAGAGGTGCACTATACAGGGAATAAGGTGCCAATTGGGACACAGAATTACCAGAGCTCCATCCCTCTGAAGAGGTCCCTGTTGGAACACGGAGAGGCTGAAATAGACTGAGGAGGGGAAAGGGAAGGAAAAACAACCTCATATCTATTTGAAATGAACCTTATTAATTTTTCACAATGTTAGACATGCACAGGGCTTTGAAGAGATGAAGAGGCCTTTCCAGTGATTTTCTAACTGGGAGGAAAAGGGAATAGGGCTACATCCCTAATGGAACCATATGTCCTATATAGTGCCCAACTTAGTCCACTACTCTGGTCAAAAGTAGTGCGTTATGTAGAGAATAGGGTGCCATTTGGGACACAACCTATGATTGGGTTGTACAGTAAAACTCTCCTCTTTTTCCTTCATCTCTCTAACTGGGGTCCTCTTTTATCCAGAAAGTGCCCAGCAAACTTTGGGCGCGTGATCGGGAGACCCACCAAAGCAGGAGTTCCAGTGGATGTTGGATTACAAGGCAGGATATGGACACAGAGGGGACGAGGACGTTGGTCTGAGAATAGAGTGGCTATGTCTCAATGATCTCTTCTACCTCCCAAATTGGGCATCAGTTCAGTTCCATTCACTGATATAGTGCCTTCGGAAAGTATTCAGACTCCTTGACTTTCTCCAAATGTTGTTACGTTCCAGTCTTATTCTTAAATGGAGTATTTTTTTTCCATCAGCAATCTACACACAATACCCCATAATGACAAAGCGAAGACAAAAATACCTTATTTACATAAGTATTCAGACCCTTTGCTATGAGAATCAAAGTTGAGCTCAGGTGTATATTGTTTCCATTGATCGTCCTTGAGATGTTTCTACAACTTGATTGTAGTCCACCCGTGGTAAATTCAATTAATTGGACATGATTTGGAAAGGCATACACCTGTCTACATACATAAGGTCCCACAGTTGACAGTGCATGTCAGAGCAAAAACCAAGCCATGAGGTTGAAGGAATTGTCCATAGGAACAGATCTGGGGAAGGGTACCAAAACATGTATGCAGCATTGAAGATCCCCAAGAACACAGTGGCCTCCATCATTCTTTAATGGAAGAAGTTTGGAACCACCAATACTCTTCCTAGAGCTGGCCGCCCGGCCAAACTGAGCAATCGGGGAGAAGGGCCTTGGTCAGAGAGGTGACCAAGAACCCGATGGTCACTCTGATAGAACTCTAGCACTCCACCAATCAGGTCTTTATGGTAGAATGGCCAGACAGAAGCCAGTCCTCAGTAAAAGGCACATGACAGCCCACTTGGAGTTTGCTAAAAGGCACCTAAAGGACTCAGACCATGAGAAACAAGATTATCTGGTCTGATGAAACCAAGATTGAACGCTTTGGCCTGAATACCAAGCATCACATCTGGAGGAAACCTGTTTTTTCAGCGGTAGTGACTGGGAGACTAGTCAGGATCGAGGCAAAGATGAACAGAGAAAAGTACAGAGAGATCCTTGATGAAAACCTGCTCCAGAGCGCTCAGGACTTCAGACTTGGGTTGAAGGTTCACCTTCCAAGCAGACAACGACCTGAAGCACACAGCCAGGACAATGCAGGAGTGGCTTCCGGAGAAGTCTCTAAATGTCATTCAGTGCCCAGACTTGAACCCGATCGAACATCTCTGGAGAGACCTAAGAATTGTCTCTGAATGTCCTTGAGTGGGAACGCTCCCCATCCAACCTTACAGAGCTTGAGAGGATCTGCAGAGAATAATGGGAGAAACTCCACAAATGTAGGTGTGCTGTCACGCCCTGACCATAGTTTGCTTTGTATGTTTCTATGTTTTGTTTGGTCAGGGTGTGATCTGAGTGGGCATTCTATGTTGGATGTCTAGTTTGTCTGTTTCTGTATTTGGCCTGATATGGTTCTCAATCAGAGGCAGGTGTTAGTCGTTGTCTCTGATTGGGAACCGTATTTAGGTAGCCTGTTTTGTCATTGTGGGTGATTGTCTATGTTAGCTGCTTGTGTCAGCACATTTCGTATATAGCTTCACGGTCGTTGTTCGTTTATTGTTTTGTATAGTTTGTTCAAGTGTTCTCTGTTTATTAAATTCACGATGAACATATACCACGCTGCATTTTGGTCCTCCGATCCTTCCAACTACTCCTCCTCTCTATCTCCAGACGACAGTGTGTAGTGTGTAGATTGATTATGGGGGGAAAACAATTGAATCAATTCTAGAATAAAGCTGTAACGTAACAAAATGTGGAAAAAGTCAAGGGGCCTGAATACTTTCCAAATGCACTGTAAGAAATAAGATGGAAGCTCTGACTAGCCCATGCCTCCACCAATCCAATGTTTTAGATGTTTGGGAAATAGTACACAAGTGCAAATTTCAGGAGAAAGGAGATAATTATTGTGACACACCCCAGAAGTTCATTGTAGAAAAGATGACTCCAGCACAAACTATTGTAATGCTGCATGTTTATTATGTCGATGATTCCTTCCGATACCTTGTTCAAGTACTAATGGGGCTGTAATTCCCTGCTCTCCAAATGAGAGACGCGTGGTGTCTGTGTGTCTGTGTGTGTGTGTCTGTGTGTCTGTTTGAACAGACTTTCAGATTGCACAGCCCATTAGCTAAATTCCCACAATACCTTTCACCATGACAGTAAGGTTCCATTCTAAATGGCACCCAATTCACTTTATATAAAGTAGTGCACTGTATCAGACCTGGGTTCAAATACATGTTTATTTTAGTATTTGTTATTTTTCTGTTTCTGTGTATTTGACTATTTTCAAATACACAGCCCGGAACAAGTACTTTTATTTGAGTATTTGAATGGTTACTGGAGGAACCAAATAGTTGACCAAGTTGTATTTTAAAGTATTTTCAAATACTTATTTCAAATACTATTTTCAAATTCCTGGTTTAAATGCATGAGTGTATTTGAGTCTACTAAGATATATAGAATTGTTTTAATAGATGTGTGTCCCCCAGTCAGTCACATGTCCCTGATACATAATCATATTATGTAGTAAATGGATGCAATGCATGTGTCCCAAATGGCACCCTATTCACTATTTAGTGCAATACTTATGCCCAACGCCCATAGGGAATAGGGTGCCATTTCGGACACATGATGCGATACTCCCTAGCAGCCTAAATAACACATCTCTGGCATCTCCCCTCCATCACCTCCCTGATGCTGGGCTGGTGCCTCCCAGATTTGTGAGCTCATTTGCGAACACATTAAAGAACTCCCTGCACTTTAACTTCAAAGTGTCTCTCAGCATTTGGACTATTTTTCATTGTGAGATATGTAAATCTCATTACAGAGGTTGACACTGGGGGACAGATCTAGGAGATACATGTATTTTGGGGGGTAGACCTGTGGGGTGAGCGAGCGGGAGGGTGGAGATCCAGTACGCCCTTGGATTGGATAACATCACCAGCACCATCATTTCAGGGGGAAAGGTTATGTATGAAGGGGGGCGAGACATGAGATGGAAAACTAGTTTTGCCATAGTGATACAAGCTACATGCCATTACGCCTCGCTATCCCGAACAAATTGAAATAATTAAGTAATAATTCACTTATAGAGAGGAGGCACCAGCCTGCTGATTCCTGAAGTGTGAATGCTATGTTGTTAAAGGATACTAAAAAAACTTGGGCTAAATGTTAAATGTCACCCTGTTCACTTAGGGCACTACTTTTGACCAAGGCCCATAAGGAATAGGGTGCTATTTGGAATGCAACCTTAGAAAACTCTTCAAAGGGCATCTGACTCTAATTAGTGAACACATTCCTACTTCTGCCTATTGACATTCTGTTTTTGCCAAGGACGCTTACCAAATGGCACTCTATTCCCCATATAGTGCACTACTTTTGACCAGGGCCCATGGGTCCCAATTGGGACATATCTCAACACTTACAAGTTTCCCTGCATACGCTTTCACGCCTTTTCAAAGCCAGACAATCCATTTCCTAGCTTAGTTTGCTGCTCTGAATAGAAGGGGAAGCTTTCAGATAACATATATTTGTAGCTCTCTTTCACATTGTTAGCACACACTGTCTACACGGTCTACCGCTTAGCAATGTGAATTCACAGGCTTTAAAAGCTCTTTTGTAGCTTGGCCAACAGCTGATTAGCGGAGACAATTAGCTAGTGAAGCCCAGCCAAATCAAGAGCAATGAACAACATTAGCTGTGTCCCCAATGGCAGCCTATTATCAGGTATGAAGGTAAGACCCAGATGCAGACCACGTCAGATAACCAATAGTTTAATAATCCCAAAGGAGCAGGCAAATAGACAGGACAGGCAAGGGTCAAAAACCAGGTGGGCTCAAAGACAGGACAGGCAAGGGTCAAAAACCAGGTGGGCTCAAAGACAGGACAGGCAACGGTCAAAAACCAGGTGGGCTCAAAGACAGGACAGGCAAGGGTCAAAAACCAGGTGGGTGTCAAAGACAGGACAGGCAAGGGTCAAAAACCAGGTGGGTGTCAAAGACAGGACAGGCAAGGGTCAAAAACCAGGTGGGCTCAAAGACAGGACAGGCAAGGGTCAAAAACCAGGTGGGTGTCAAAGACAGGACAGGCAAGGGTCAAAAACCAGGTGGGCTCAAAGACAGGACAGGCAAGGGTCAAAAACCAGGTGGGTGTCAAAGACAGGACAGGCAAGGGTCAAAAACCAGGTGGGCTCAGACAGGACAGGCAAGGGTCAAAAACCAGGTGGGTGTCAAAGACAGGACAGGCAAGGGTCAAAAACCAGGACGGCTCAAAGACAGGACAGGCAAGGGTCAAAAACCAGGTGGGTGTCAAAGACAGGACAGGCAAGGGTCAAAAACCAGGTGGGTGTCAAAGACAGGACAGGCAAGGGTCAAAAACCAGGTGGGTGTCAAAGACAGGACAGGCAAGGGTCAAAAACCAGGAGAGCGAGAAAAAGAGAGAATGGGGAAAAGCAGGCGCTGAGGCAAACCACTGGTAGGATTGAACAAACAAGAAGAACTGTCACAGACAGACAGAAAACACAGGTATAAATACACAGAGGATAATGGGGAAGATAAGCGACACCTGGATATGGGTGGAGACGAAAGACAGGTGAAACAGATCAGGGCGATACACCTATTCTCTTTATTGTGCACTACGTTTGACCAGGGCCATAGGGTTATATCCTTTAAAGACGGAGAAATGAGGAAATCCTGAAAAGTGCTTTATGCTTTTGGCAAATTATTATTATTATCATAACATACAATCTGTTGAATCCTCCTCAGCCATACCATACCTTCTACTCCAGTGCTCCTCTGTCCTCTGAGCAGCAGTCTCCCTCCTCTGACTGGTACTATAGGCCAATGTACTACAGGATATGTCTGTGTGTGCGTGTACGTGTGTGTGTATGTTGGTGATTGCGGTGGTGTCTACTGGGAACTCCGAACCCTCATCACCTGTGAACCACACAAGGAAGCATAATTAACTGTCAGAGAGCTGTCATCCCTGCTTTCTGTGCTTCTACACTCCCTGACATCAAACGGATATTTACACATGAAATGAAATTACACTCCTTTCAAAATGCTGCCTGGCTTGCACAGCGCTGCTTGGAGAGATGTTACTTCACTGGTCTGTCAAAACCTAGCGTCTCTCTTCGCTACTAGCCGTTTATCTAATCTGATCTAGACGCTATGGTTAAAAGGGGAGAGAGTAAAGTTCCTCGGTGTGAAATACTAAACACTTGGATAAAGTATTTAAGTCTCTCGCCATTTGCCGCTTGTTATAGACACCCTTCTGCCCTCAACTGTGCCCTGGACACCATATGTGAAATGATCGCCCCCTATTTACCTTCAGAGTTCGTACTGTTAGCTGACCTAAAATGGGACAGGCTTAATACCCCGGCCGTCCTACAATCTAAACTAGATGCCCTCAATCTCACACAAATTACCAAGGAATTTAACAGGTACAACCCTAAATCCGTAACCATGGGCACCCTCTTAGAAATCATCCTGGCCAACCTGCCCTCTAAATATATCTCTGCTGTCTTCAACCAGGATCTCAGCAGTCACTGCCTCATTGCCTGCATCCGTAATGGGTCCGCGGTCAAACGACCGCCCCTCATCACTGTCAAACGCTCCCTAAAACACTTCTGCGAACAGGCCTTTCTAATCGCCTGGCCCGGGTATCCTGGAAGGATATTGACCTCATCCCATCAGTAGAGGATGCCTGGTTATTCTTTAAAAGTGCTTTCCTCTCCATCTTAAATAAGCATGCCCCGTTCAAAAAATGTAGTACTAAGAACAGATATAGCCCTATGTACACCCATGACGTGACTGCCCTTGACCAGCACAAAAACATCCTGTGGCGTTCTGCATTAGCATCGAATATCCCCCGCGATATGCAACTTTTCAGGGAAGTCAGTAACCGATATACAGTCTGTTTGGAAAGCTAAGGCTAGCTTTTTCCAACAGAAATTTGCTTCCTGTAGCACTAATTCCAAAAACTTTTGGGAAACTATAAAGTCAATGGAGAATAAGAGCACCTCCTCCCAGCTGCCCACTGCACTGAGGCTAGGAAACACTGTCACCACTGATAAATCTACGATAATCGATTATTTCAATAAGCATTTTTCCACAGCTGGCCATGCTTTCCACATGGCTACCCCTACCCCAAATCCAGACAGCTGATGTTCTGAAAGAACTGCAATATCTGGATCCCTACAAATCAGCTGGGCTAGACCATCTGGACCCTCTCTTTCTAGAATTATCTGCCGAAATTGTTGCAACCCCTATTACTAGCCTATTCAGCCTCTCTGTTGTATTGTCTGAGATCCCCAAAGATTGGAAAGCTGCCGTGGTCATCCCCCTCTTCAAAGCGGGTGACACTCTAGACCCAAACTGTTATAGACTTATATCCATCCTGCCGTGCCTTTCGAAAATCTTCGGAAGCCAAGTTAACAAACAGATTACCGACCATTTAGAATCCCACCGTACCTTCTCCACTATGCAATCTGGTTTCCTAGCTGGTCATGGGTGCACCTCAGCCAAGATCAAGGTCCTAAACGATAGCATAACCGCCATCAATAAAAGACAGTACTGTGCAGCCGTCTTCATTGACCTGGCCAAGGCTTTCGACTTTGTAAATCACTGCATTCTTATCGGCAGATTCAATAGCCTTGGCTTCTCAAATGACTGCCTCGTCTGGTTCACCAACTACTTATCAGATAGAGTTCAGTGTGTCAAATCGGAGGGCCTGTTGTCCGGACCTCTGGCAGTCTCTATGGGGGTGCCACAAGGTTTAATTATCGGGCCGACTCTCTTCTCTGTATATATCAATGATGTCACTCTTGCTGCTGGTGATTCTCTGATCCACCTCTACGCAGACGACACCGTTCTGTATACATCTGGCCCTTCTTTGGACAGTGTGCTAACAAACCTCCAAACGAGCTTCAATGCCATACAACACTTCTTCCCTGGCCTCCAACTGCTTGTAAATGCTAGTCAAACTAAGTGCATGCTCTTCAACCGATTGCTGCCCGCCCCCTTCCGCCTGACTAGCATCACTACCCTGGACGGTTCTGACCTAGAATATGTGGACAACTACAAATACCTAGGTGTCTGGTTAGACTGTAAACACTCCCTCCAAACTCACATTAAGTATCTCCAATCCAAAATTAAATCTAGAATCAGCTTCCTATTTCACAACAAAGCCTCCTTCACTCATGTTGCCAAACATACCCTTGTAAAATTGACTATCCTACCGTTCTTTGACTATTTACAAAATAGCCCCCAACACTCTACTCAGCGCACTGGATGTAATCTATCACAGTGCCATCTGTTTTGTCACCAATGCCCCATATACTACCCACCACTGCGACCTGTAGGCTCTCGTTGGCTGGCCCTCACTACATATCAGTTGCCAAAACCACTGGCTCCAGGTCATCTATAAGTCTATGCTAGGTAAAGCCCTGCCTTAGCTCACTGGTCACCATAGCAACACCCACCCGTAGCACACGCTCCAACAGGTATATTTCACTGGTCATCTTCAAAGCAAACAATTTCCTTTGGCAGCCTTCCTTCCAGTTCTCTGCTGCCAATGATTGTCTTATATCTTCCTCTCTAACTTTAGCATCAGCTGTCAGAGCAGCTCACCGATCACTGTAACTTTACAAAGCCAATCTGTAAATAACACATCCAACTACCTCATCCTCATATTATTTATCTTCTTGCTCTTTTGCACCCCAGTATCTCTACTTGCACATCATCATCTGCACATCTATCACTCCAGAATTACTGCTAAACTGTAATTATTTTAGCCTCTATGGCCTATTTAATACATACCTGCCTACTCATCTACATTTGCACACATTGTACATGGATTTTTCTATTTTTCTTTATTGTTATTGACTGTATGTTTGTATATGTGTAACTCTGTGTTGTTGTTTTGTTACACTGCTTTGCTTTATCTTGGCCAGGTAGCAGTTGTAAATGAGAACTTTTCTCAACTGGCCTACCTGGTTATTAAATAAAGGTGAAATAAAATAAAAAATAAATAAATATACTGTATGCAGCCCCGAAACCATTCAGCAAAACTGCCATTTAGCAAGCATGTACTGTAGGTACTCATTCACGGATGCAAGTGCATACTATATACAGTGGGGCAAAAAAGTATTTAGTCAGCCACCAATTGTGCAAGTTCTCCCACTTAAAAAGATGAGAGAGGCCTGTAATTTTCATCATAGGTACACTTCAACTATGACAGACAAAATGAGAAAAAAAATCCAGAAAATCACATTGTAGGATTTTTAATGAATTTATTTGCAAATTATGGTGGAAAATAAGTATTTGGTCACCTACAAACAAGCAAGATTTCTGGCTCTCACAGACCTGTAACTTATTCTTTAAGAGGCTCCTCTGTCCTCCACTCGTTACCTGTATTAATGGCACCTGTTTGAACTTGTTATCAGTATAAAAGACACCTGTCCACAACCTCAAACAGTCACACTCCAAACTCCACCATGGCCAAGACCAAAGAGCTGACAAAGGACACCAGAAACAAAATTGTAGACCTGCACCAGGCTGGGAAGACTGAAACTGCAATAGGTAAGTAGCTTGGTTTGAAGAAATCAACTGTGGGAGCAATTACTAGGAAATGGAAGACATACAAGACCACTGATAATCTCCCTCAATCTGGGGCTCCACGCAAGATCTCACCCCGTGGGGTCAATATGATCACAAGAACGGTGAGCAAAAATCCCAGAACCACACGGGGGGAACTAGTGAATGACCTGCAGAAAGCTGGGACCAAAGTAACAAAGCCTACCATCAGTAACACACTACGCCGCCAGGGACTCAAATCCTGCAGTGCCAGACGTGTCCCCCTGCTTAAGCCAGTACATGTCCAGGCCCGTCTGACGTTTGCTAGAGAGCATTTGGATGAAGAAGATTGGGAGAATGTCATATGGTCAGATGAAACCAAAATATAACTTTTTGGTAAAAACTCAACTCGTCGTGTTTGGAGGACAAAGAATGCTGAGTTGCATCCAAAAAACACCATACCTACTGTGAAGCATGGAGGTGGAAACATCATGCTTTGTGGCTGTTTTTCTGCAAAGGGACCAGGACGACTGATCTGTGTAAAGGAAAGAATGAATGGGGCCATGTATCGTGAGATTTTGAGTGAAAACCTCCTTCCATCAGCAAGGGCATTGAAGATGAAACGTGGCTGGGTCTTTCAGCATGACAATGATCCCAAACACACCGCCCGGGCAACAAAGGAGTGGCTTCGTAAGAAGCATTTCAAGGTCCTGGAGTGGCCTAACCAGTCCCTAGATCTCAACCCCATAGAAAATCTTTGGAGGGAGTTGAAAGTCCGTGTTGCCCAGCAACAGCCCCAAAACATCACTGCTCTAGAGGAGATCTGCATGGAGGAATGGGCCAAAATACCAGCAACAGTGTGTGAAAACCTTGTGAAGACTCACAGAAAACGTTTGACCTCTGTGATTGCCAACAATGGGTATATAATAAAGTATTGAGAAACTTTTTCTTAATTTTTGCAATTTTTTACACTGTAGAATAATAGCGAAGACAAAACTATGAAATAACACATATGGATATCATTTAAACTCAGCAATAAAAGAAACGTCCTCTCACTGTCAACTGCGTTTATTTTCAGCAAACTTAAAATGTGTAAATATTTTTATGAACATAACAAGATTCAACAACTGAGAAATAAACTGAACAAGTTCCATAGACATGTGACTAACAGAAATTGAATGTGTCCCTGAAAAAGGGGGGGGATCCAAATCAAAAGTAACAGTCAGTATCTGGTGTGGCCACCAGCTGCATTAAGTACTGCAGTGCATCTCCTCCTCATGGACTGCACCAAATTTGCCAGTTCTTGCTGTGAGATATTACCCTAATTTTCCACCAAGGCACCTGCAAGTTCCTAGACATTTCTGGGGGAAATGGCCCTCACCCTCCGATCCAACAGGTCCCAGACGTGCTCAATGGGATTGAGATATGGGCCATGGCAGAACACTGACATTCCTGTCTTGCAGGAAATCACACACAGAACGAGCAGTATGGCTGGCGGCATTGTCATGCTGGAGGTTCATGTCAAGATGAGCCTGCAGGAAGGGTACCACATGTGGAAGGAGGATGTCTTCCCTGTAACGCACAGCGTTGAGATTGTCTGCAATGACAACAAGCTCAGTCCGATGATGCTGTGACACACCGCCCCAGACCATGATGGACCCTCCACCTCCAAATCAATCCCGCTCCAGAGTACAGGCCTTGATGTAACACTCATTCCTTTGACGATAAACGCGAATCCGACCATCGCCCCTGGTGAGACATAACCACGACTCGTCAGTGAAGAGCACTTTTTGCCAGTCCTGTCTGGTCCAGCGATGGTGGGTTTGTGCCCATAGGTGACGTTGTTGCCGGTGATGTCTGGTGAGGACCTGCATTACAACAGGCCTACAAACCCTCAGTCCAGCCTCTCTCAGCCTATTGCGAACAGTCTGAGCACTGATGGAGGGATTGTGCGCTCCTGGTGTAACTCGGGCAGTTGTTGTTATCGTCCCGCAGGTGTGATGTTTGGATATACTGATCTTGTGCAGGTGTTGTTACACGTGGTCTGCTACTGCGAGGACGATCGGCTATCCGTCCTGTCTCCCTGTACCGCTGTCATAGTCGTCTCACGGTACGGACATTGCAAATTATTGCCCTTGCCACATCTGCAGTCCTCATGCCTCCTTGCAGCATGCCTAAGGCACGTTCACGCAGATGAGCAGGGACCATGGGCATCTTTCTTTTGGAGCTTTTTAGAGTCAGTAGAAAGACCTCTTTAGTGTCCCAAGTTTTCATAACTGTGACCTTAATTGCCTACCGTCTGTAAGCTGTTTGTGTCTTAACGACCGTTCCACAGGTGCATGTTCATGAATTGTTTATGGTTCATTGAACAAGCATGGGAAACCGTGTTTAAACCCTTTACAATGACGATCTGTGAAGTTATTTGGATTTTTACGAATTATCTTTGAAAGACAGGGTCCTGAAAAAGGGGTGTTTCTTTTTTGCTGAGTTCAGTAACCAATAAAGTGTCAAACAAAATATATTTTATATTTGAGATTCTTCAAAGTAACCACCCTTTGCCTTGATTACAGCTTTGTACACTCTTTGCATTCTCTCAACCAGCTTCATGAGGTAGTGACCTGGAATGCAATTCACTTATTAGGCGTGCCTTGTTCATTTGTTAATAAGTTAATTTGTGGAATTTCTTTCCTTAATGCATTTGAGTCAATCAGTTGTGTTGCGACAAGGTTGTGACAAGGGGTGGTATACAGAAGATAGCCCTATTTTGGTAAAATACCAAGTCCATATTATGGCAAGAACAGCTCAAATAAGCAAAGAGAAATTACAGTCCATCATTACTTTAAGACATGGAGGTCAGTCAATCCAGAAATTTTGAAGAACTTTGAAAGTTTCTTCAAGTGCAGTCTCAAAAACCATCAAGCGCTATGATGGAACTAGCTCTCATGAGGACCGCCACAGGAAAGGAAGACCCATAGTTACCTCTGCTGCAGAGGATAAGTTCATTACAGTTAACTGCACCTCAGATTGTAGCCCAAATAAATGCTTCACAGTTCAAGTAACAGACACATCTCAATGTCAACTGTTCAGAGGAGACTACGTGAATCAAGCCTTCATGGTCAAAATGCTGCAAAGAAACCACTACTAAAGGACTCCAATAAGAAGAAGAGAATTTCTTGGGCCAAGAAACACGAGCAATGGTCATTTGATGGGTGGAAATCTGTCCTTTGGTCTGATGTGTGAAAATGTGATATTTTTGGATCCAACCGCTGTGTCTTTGTGAGACGTAGAGTAGGTGAACGGATTGTCTCCGCATGTGTGGTTCCCACTGTGAAGCATTAAGGAGGTGTGATGGTGTGGGGGTGTTTTGCTGGTGATACTGATTTATTTAGAATTCAAGGCTCACTTAACCAGCATGGCTACCACAGCATTCTGCAGAGATATGCCATCCCATCTGGTTTGCGCTTAGTGGGACTATCATTTGTTTTTCAACAGGACAATGACCCAAAACACACATCAAGGCAGTGTAAGGGTTACTTGACCAAGAAGGAGAGTGATGGAGTGCTGCATCAGATGACCTGGCCTCCACAATCACCTGACCTCAACCCAATTGAGATGGCTTGGAATGAGTTGGCCCGCAGAGTGAAGGAAAAGCAGCCAACAATTGCTCAGCATATGTGGGAACGCCTTCAAGACTGTTGGAAAAGCATTCCTCATGAAGCTGGTTGAGAGAATGCCAAGAGTGTGCAAAGCTGTCAAGGCAAAGAGTGTCTACTTTGAAGAATCTCAAATACAAAATATATTTTGATTTGTTTAACACTTTTTTGGTTTCTACATGATGCCATATGTGTTATTTCAAAGTTTTGATGTCTTCACTATTATTCTACAATATAGAAAATAGTAAAAATGAACTAAAACCCTTGAATGAGTTGGTGTCCAAACTTTTGATATATATATATACAGTATACAGTGAGCTCCAAAAGTATTGGGACAGTGATACATCTTTTGTTGTTTTGTCTCTGTACTCCAGCACTTTATAAATGAAGTGCAGACTGTCAGCTTTACTTTGCGGGTATTTTCATCCATATTGGGCGAACCGTTTAGAAATTACAGCACATTTTATGCATAGTCCCCCCATTCTAGGGGGATACAAATTATTGAGACAAATTCACTTATATGTGTATTAATGGAGTCAAAAGTTAAGTATTTGGTCCCATATTCCTGGCACGCAATGATTACATCAATCTTGGGACTCTACAAACTTGTTGAATGCAGTTTTGGTTGTGTTGCAGATGATTTTGTGCCCAATAGAATTTAATGGTTAATAATGTGTTGTGTAATTTGTCACAATCACTTTTATTCACAATCACTTTTATTGAAGATAAGAAATGAATATGTATCGATACACTTCTACATTAATGTGGATGCTACCATGATTATGGATAGTCTTGAATGAATCGCAAATAATGATGAGTGAGAAAGATACAGAGACATAAAACAAATCAAATCAAATTTTATTTGTCACATACACATGGTTAGCAGATGTTAATGCGAGTGTAGCGAAATGCTTGTGCTTCTACTTCTGACAATGCAGTAATAACCAACAAGTAATCTAGCTAACAATTCCAAAACTACTAAATATCATACCCCCTCAAACATGCTAACCTCGGCTGTTGTAATGGTGAGAGGTTAGCATGTCTTTGGCAGTGGTGTAAAGTACTTACTGTAAGTAATAATACTTTATAGTACTACTTAAGTTGTTTTTTTGTGTGTGTATCTATACTTTACTATTTATATTTTGACAACATTTACTTTAACTCCACTACATTCCGAAAGAAAATAGTGTACTTTTTGCTCCATTTATTTTTCCTGGCACCCAAAAGTACTCATTGCCATTTATGTGCTTAGCAGGACAGGGAAATGGTCTAAGTCACACACTTATCAAGAGAACATCCCTGGTCAGCCCTGCTACCTTTGACCTGGCAGACTCACTAAACACAAATGCTTAGCTTGTAAATTATGTCTGAGTGCTGGAGTGTGCCCCTTGATATCAGTAGTATCATTTAAAAAATGAATATAAGAAATTTGAAATAATTTATTTTATGTATATTTTAACAATTATATTTACTTTTGATACTTAAGTATATTTAAAACCAAATACGTTGAGCCTTTTACTCACGTAATATTTTACTGGGTGACTTTCACTTTTACCTGAGTCATTTTCTATTAAGGTATTTTTTACTTTTACTCAAGTATGACAATTGAGTATTTTTTCCACCTCTGGTCTTGGGGGTATGATATTTGTGCATCTGTAGAAGTTTGTGAGGGTCTTAGGGGCCATGTTGCATTTCTTCAGCTTCCTGAGGTTGAAGAGTTGCTGTTCAAATCAAATCACATGTTTATTTGTCACATACACATGTTTAGCAGATGGTATGCGGGAGTAGCGAAATGCTTGCTCCTTCCAGTGGTGTAAAGTACTTAAGTAGAACTTTAACGTATTCTTACTTAAGTACTTTTTGGGGGGTATCTGTACTTTTCTTTACTATTCATATTTTCTTATACTTTTACTCCACTACATTCCTAAAGAAAATAATGTACAAGTATGACAATTGGGTACTTTTTCCACCACTGACACCTTCTGCTGGGACCATTTCATGGACTTGGTGATATGCATGCCAAGGAACTGAAGCTTGACTTAGCACACTAGTCATCCCTTTGCCTTCTAAATCTCATTTGAGACATTCACTGTGCTCTACTTCTTTTTCCCTCTCAGTGATTCCCGTGACTGACTTGTCCTTGTTGTTCATTTCTTATACATGTTCCCAGGCAGGCCACTAGCTGTCGGTGCTAGCTGTTACTGTGAGACAAGGAACACAAGCCAGGGACCATTAAATCTGTGTTTACCACCGAGCGGATTGTGTCTTCGTTTCAAACGGAGCGACTGACTGAATGCATCGCCACACATTAATAAAACACGACCGTGTGACTTTACCCAGGGTGCACGCTTTTCATGGCTCTAGCCAATAGCCAATCACGTGAAGGGCTGGGTGGGGGACAAGGGACTATGGGATTTGGGATGGGACCGTACTTCTGCAGGGTACAGTCGCCTGACATGGTAGTGGTGAGTAAGCCTGGATGACTCCGTCATAGACTGGAAATAGTGAATGAAGTAAGGCTGCTCTATGGGGCCCATTCAGGCTCCTTGTGGAGCCGACTGCATACAGATGTCTGACTAGACTATGGCTAGGGGGTAGAGAAATGGAGCGGGAAGAGTACCACACAGTGACAGTTTAGTACCTACCTATTGGTTGTCTGTGTTACTTCTGAAGGCTTAAAGTGTGTGGTAGAAGAGCACATCTGCACCACAGTATGGTATTAACGATCTTCATTTGTCATCAAGCACATTTCTCAACCACCCTGCTCCCACCCTGGTGCACAGTGGGTTGTGAATGGACCTCTCAAACAGAGTTGACAGATTGGTCATCCCGCCCCCTTGGCGCCCTGCCTGGGAGCCCCGCCCACACCGCCGTTGAGCCAATAGAGAGCGTAGATTGCATCCCAAATTGCACCCTATTCCCTACATAGTGCAAAAAAGTAATGCACTATAGGGAATAGGGTGCATTTTGGCCTACGGTCAAAAGTAGTGCACTATAGAGGGAATAGGTTGAGAACAGGGCCCATAGGACCTTGGTAAAGAGTAGAGCACTATGTATGAAATAGAGTGCAATTTGGGATAGTGTTGAGAAAGGAATAGTTATTTAGTAGAGGGCTGTTCCCATTATGGTGATGAATGGCCAGTAAACACTCCACAGAGATAACAAACTTACCCAGGATGCATCCCAAATGGCTGCCTATTCTCTTTGTTGTGCACTACTTTGACCAGGGCCCATAGGGCTCTCTGTGTGTGTTGTATTGTACTGTATGTAGTATGGTGTCAGATGCCTCATAAATCGGGTACAAATGAAGTTTAAATAAGAAATAATAATTCAACATGAGATTGGATAGATCTAAACAACTGCATGGTTTGTAAAGTACTTTTCACACGTGTCTTTACCCACCTAAACAAATACATAATATCCTCCACAAGCATGCATGTACCCACTCGCATACACACACATACACACACACACTTTGTTCTGCACGTACGCACACAAACACACACATACCATGCACACCCCCCAACTCCCTACCCACACACCCTAACAACCATTAACTTTGTTAATGTCCCTCACACATTACTGGGCCTTCTCCTCTCTTTCCTGGAACGCACCAGTCGGCCTCAACCAGTCAGCGGATTTTATGATCGATTACCCAGCTGGTCATTGGGAACCAGTAGGCTGGTGCAGGAACCCCCCCACACACACACACACACAAACAAACACAGCATTTTATGCTGCTGCAGCAGGCCTATGTTAGAACTCAAGCCTTAACCTTGATCATGTACAATGAACATCATGACACCTAATAAGGTTTTTCATTGTTCCGTGTCCCTGTAAATACATAAATCAGCTGGTTTACAGCAGAGGAGACAGACAGAGGAGAGAAGAGAGATAGGAGGGGAGAGGAGAGAGGACAGGCAGTAGTTAGAGGTGTGGGGGGGAGCTTGTTGACAGGAGGTCAGAAGATTCGTGTGTGTGTGTGTGTTTGTGTGTGTGTCCACGTGACCAGACCATGAAGGTTAGAAGGTCAGGGAGATGAGCGGAAGCCTGAAACTGTGATACTTGTGCTAATCTCTCTAGTTGCCTGGTGCTCTAGACCTTGAATCCATTGATTGCCATTCTAGATGGCTCAGAACACCACCTGTCATGAGAGAGAGAGAGAATTGCAGGGCAGATGGGAAAGCAGCAGGAGGACATTTTGGTTAGTGAGGAAAAGTACACACGTGTGTGGCATCCCTTTGGTAGCAAAGTAAAAAAGGAAGAAATAGAAGTAGAAGACATTGTTACTGTAGAGCGCTACAACCAATGAAGATGTGGGAGTGTGACAGAGCACAAGCTTTTTAACACACAGACAGGTCAACATACCGATGGATCCGAACCTTTAACCCTTTAAGTATCTCTTCTGTATGAAATAAAGTCCCTTCTGAAAAGGAACAGCTGTGTTTGATCATGCACTATATTGCCAGAAGGGACAACACACTGTACACTACACAGTACACTCAGACTACACACTCAATATTAGTCAAGCACACTTGCACTCTCCCTCAAGTAGCCTACAGTATCTGTCACACTCCTACTGTTAGATTAACAACCCAACACTTCCTGTTACAATATATGTATGTCTCCCTCGCTCTCGCTCTCGCTCTCGCTCTCTCTCTCTCTCTCTCTCTCCTCTGTCATCCCATCCCTTTGTCTTCCTTCCTTCCCTCCTGAAGAAGAGAAGATGCTGTTTATATTTCCCAGTGCCCCGGGGTGTGGATCAGAGGAGATGAAAAGGCTTAGCAGGGTAAAGCTCTCCCTTCCCAGCCCGGGCCCGCCCGCAACCGCAACCCACCACATTTGTGGTAGTTATTCATTCATGACAAAACCCATTCACGCTCTGACAGGCTATGTCCCCCTGATGTATAGAGCCTGCTACCAGTGATTCACCGCCACAGCACCTGCCTGGGGGTAGTCCCAAATGGCACCCTGCTCCCTATATATATATCACTACTTTTGACCAGAACTAATGGGCACTATAAAGGGAATATGGTGCCATTTGGGACGCACACCGGGTCTGCCTGCCTACCTGACGCGTGCCCGCCCAACCTATCGCTTGCTAAGGTAGCGAACGAGCGGTGCTGAGATTACAGGAGCCAACCAGCGAACGGCCAGGGGGGTTCATATTTACCACCCAGCTTTGATACATGACACAGAAAATATGCTGATGGGAGCGCCGGTCATGCGGCGAGACGAGCGGCAGGGAATCTGTTTAAGATCAGTCGTCTGAGAGCGATGGCCTTGCAGCGTGAATATGAATCAAGGAGCAGCAATCAACAGTTTTCTTGTATTTTTTTCCCTCTTTCTTTCATATGATATTTATTCACATTTTATTCACTGAGCACACAACCCCTGTAGTGTATTTGTCGGGACCTGGCGGAGGCAGAGAGAGCAGCACAGTTTCAGATGAATTAGATTTTATTTTCTCCTGAAGCCAGGGAGCGCTAGAGGAGAAAATGTGGCCTATTTGTTATCCTGTTTGGGATGGTGAAGGGTCAACTTGTAAATTAACAAGTTTTACTCTTTACATTCATTAACATTGGATGCGCTGAAAAATTTCCACCTTCCAAGAATATGTTGCCTATAAAATGACGACAATTGAATGATGATATTTCAATGTGCTGGTTCAGTATCCCACAGGGTGATAGGGTATCACTTATGCTGACTTATGGAAACACTTTTGGTTCCTGAAAACAATTGGTTCTAACTTATCCATCTCTATCCCTCTCTCCCTCTCTATATATCACTCATTTGTGTGTGTGACTCTCTCTCTCTCTTCTCTCTGTCTCTGTCTCTCTCCTGTGTGTGTGACTCTCTCTTCTCTCTCTCTGTCTGTCTCCTGTGTGTGTGTGTGATTCTCTCTTCTCTCTCTCGGTCTTTCTCCTGTGTGTGTGTGTGTGTGATTCTCTCTTTCTCTCTGTCTGTCTCCTGTGTGTGTGTGTGACTCTCTCTTCTCTCTCTCTGTCTGTCTCCTGTGTGTGTGTGTGTGTGACTCTCTCGCTCTCTCTCTCTCTCTGCCTCTGTCTCTCTCCTGTGTGTGTGACAATCTCTCTCTTCTCTCTCTCTCTGTCTGTCTCCTGTATGTGTGTCTCTCTCT
Source organism: Oncorhynchus tshawytscha (assembly GCF_018296145.1). NCBI lineage: Eukaryota > Metazoa > Chordata > Actinopteri > Salmoniformes > Salmonidae > Oncorhynchus > Oncorhynchus tshawytscha. Next base: position 54,757,169 of record NC_056431.1, on the reverse strand, counting down.
CTCTTCTCTCTCTCTCTCCTTTGTGTCTCTCTCCTCTGTCTGTCTGACTGTCTTGCTCTCTTTCTCTATCCTCTCTCTCTCTCCATCATCTTTCTATCTCACTCCTCTCTCTCTTTTTCATTCACTCTCTGTATAAAAACAGTTGGGGCCTGTATGAGGCATCACATGTCCCTCTATTCTGGGTTTACTACCTATTACACTCCTCCCACTCTCTTTATTGTGATACTTATTTTACTCGGTTCTCAATTGTATATGACCACGAAGTCCTGGGGCCATATGTATCAATCATCTCAGAGTAGGAGTGCTGATACTGTCATGCCTTTGAGATCACAATTTATACGATTACATGTATGTGCACATACAGTACATGTGGAACTGATCCAAGATCAGCACCCTTTGTGAAAACCAGCCCTGATCCTGTCCACAGTATAAAACTGTCTGGCATTGTAAACTATTTTCTAGGTCAGATAGATTTTTTTCTTTTATATATATATTACGCCTCTCGTGTCATTTTCGCTGCCTGTAGTCACTAACTGTATCCTAAATGGCACCCTATTCCCTAGATAGATTAGAACACTACTCTTAACTAGAGGCCAATGGGCCCTGGTCAAAATAATTGCACTATATACTCTTCTAGGGTGCAACTTTGGACACAGACACTCTCTGAACCCTCACAACACAGTTTGGGTAAGAGGATTTGGCAAATATCTAATTAGTTTAGGTCCAACAGCTCATTTTACATTTGGACAGCCCAGCTCAGGATTAGCCATACTCTAAATATCACATTCCACCAATCCAATTTATCAGCCTTATGTTCAATTAGATTCAATTTACATTTTTAAATAACTTTTTGGGATGATACAGTATTTCATTATCACTGGGCTCTTTGTAAACATTGCAGGTGTAAGATGAAGCTCAGGGTCACTGACCGTGGCAATGAAATACTCCCAAAGATAGGGACAAATCTATTGGTTTTACTTATCATGATTGGTTTAGTAAACTTGAAGGTTAGGGTTAGGTTAATGCGCCTTCCACTAGTTTCCACAATCACAAAGTCAAAATGGGCTACATTGTTATAAATATTGGATCGAGTTTTCTACAACATCACCTTGTTCCCTTTAGTGCTTTACGTTTGACCGGAACACATAAGGAATAAGATGCCATTTAAAATACAGACTCTGCCTTCTTCCTGGAATCCTGCCACCGTGAAGCTGCTTTATAGCAGGGGGGTTTTATTTGGCCCCTCAAGTTTTCTGAGCAAAAAAATCCCAAAACACTTTTATTTTTTGTTGGACGTAATACACAAAAAACACCAGGAAATCATCTCCAAGTGATTTCAATAAACAAAGTCTGTTCCCAAGTATTCTCATGCATAATAGAGACACGTGATTGTATATAAATGTAAGCAAGGTTTAAAATGATTATGTTTTAGTTTAACATTATATCTGTTTGGGCTTCTTGCGGTCAATTTGCCGTCTAGAAATGAAGAAAAGATTGTCCCGTGGCTGAATCTAGTTGATGATCCCTGCACTACAGGAGTAATGACAGCCAACAGAGAGACATAATACACACACTATCTATGAGTGTGTGCTTGCGTCATGTGCATGGGTGCCTACGTGCACAAGCGTGTGTGTGTGTGTGCATGCTGTGGAATGGAACAGATCTGGTATAGCATACATTAGGACATGGACTGGGGGGAGAGTGAGGAGCTCATGAGGAACTCACTGTCGTCATGAACCCTTTACCCTGTTCCCACGCTTCCTCCACAGGACTAAGTACTTCTAAGTTATGCAGCTCCCAGTTGGGTAGGCTTTAACTACCTGTTGCTCAGTGTGGGGTAGGTCTAGTGGGGGGTAGGACTGTACTGCTGAGTGGCGGGCTGCTTCCTCCACCGGTCTTAGTATGTGAATGGAGATAATGGGCCACCTGCTTTATGGACACATTACACTTTACCTTACTTACCTAAACAGCCTTTTATCAACCTCCTCACATTGAAAAAAACGTATTTGAAACTACACACACACACACACACAAATGCACGCTTACACGGACGCAAGCCACGCACACACACAGACATGTATGCGCACACACACACACACACACACACACACACACACACACACACACACACACACACACACACACACACACACACACACACACACACACAGAGAGAGAGAGCACGGAACACTCTGAGCTTGTCTCTTCTTTGACACTTGCAGCAGATCTGAAGAGAGTGGTTGAGCCCCAGACGGAACCTTATTACCCATAATGCCATTTGGGATGCAGCCCGTGTCTGAATGTAAACGTGCAAATTACAGAGCTGTCAAGTCCACAAGTGGTTCCTGGCGTTATACCTATCACAGATATTCCAATTAGTAGAAAACACGGCTGCATGGGATAAGTTCAAACACTGGAGTATGGGACGTAATCAGCCTTTCATCGATTAGGCCGATATAAATCCCTATTATTTTGTTTAATGATTTTCAATTTGATTGTCATCATTTTCATATGGCTGACACATTCTCGTTCTCAACTTTCAACACGAGTTGGTGTGGTTCTGTGACAATGACCACAAGAGCAGACACTTGGTTACACCTCTGACAACTGCCAAACAAAAAACAATAATTATGCTTTGCAATTGTCGGTTATCGAAGGTTAAATTGAATTAATCTAGCCCTATAACCCTAACTTCATGTCCACATCCCGGCTCAACCCTAACCCTACCCCTGACTCTAACCTTATCCCTAAACCTTACACGAACCCTAACCCTAACTTCATGTCCACATCCCGGCTCAACCCTAACCCTACCCCTGACTCTAACCTTATCCCTAAACCTTACACGAACCCTAACCCTAGCTTCATCTCCACATCCCGGCTCAACCCTAACCCAACCCCTGACTCTAACCTTATCCCTAAACCTTACACGAACCCTAACCCTTGCTTCATCTCCACATCCCGGCTCAACCCTAACCCTGACTCTAACCTTAACCCTAATCTTAACTTTAACATGCTGACCAGACGGGACACGTCGCGTGCATGAGCGCCGCAAAATACATTTAGAAATCCGTGTTATTCAATTATTGCACCCACACTGCTCGCGCACGCCAACTAGCCTCTGCCACGCCAAGGGCTAAAATAGAACTCCTTTCTATTTCTGACGCAGATCGCGCTGCAAGTCCTGCCTCTCCCATCTCCTCAGTGGTTTATAGAAGCATATACCCATGTGCCATCTCCTCATTGGTTATACCCACGTGGGTGATTGAAAGACTAAATGTTTTGCTGGTTGTCGTGGTAAAAGTGTAGATGCCAATCACCATACAAGTTCAAATATGAAAAAGCCTGGAAGGAGGAGAGATGACTAGAAACGATTCGGTTGGCCGTTTCGTGTGTGGATTAATTGTCGGAGTGGAAGACCTTGTGCATTTCAGGTAAAATAACAACTCAATGTTTATATGCCAGGACAAATTAGCTAGCAACCGCAAGCTAGCTAAATAGGACAAATTAGCTAGCAAGTGCAAGCTAACTAGCTAAATTGCCATACATGTTTAATGCTTTTCGACCTGTCCCCAAATTAATGTCATTGGTTCAGAGTTTGTTATGATATTTTAACCTGCGTGTCATGATCACGTTTTGTGTAGGAGGACTAAATACATTTATGCACAATAGCTCACGCGCGCAGCCGGTTTGGGTTCTGTGTAACCCTGGTTCAACCGTAACCTAGTCTCCATAATACAGTATATATAGATATACATCATCTAACTAGAATGAGAAGTAATGGCTGTGACTTTGGGCCTGCATCTCTAACACAGCCTCTCTGTCAGACAGACACAGAGATGTATGTAAGATCATTTCTCTGGCTAATACTTCTCCTTTATCTCTTGTTCTCTATTCATCTTCTTTTATAATTACTTTTATTGATGCTTCTGCTCACTGGTTTGTTGTTGTTTACAGGCTTTGGCAAAGATTGTGTTTCATCAAGCCAAAAAAGACATTTCAGAAATGAACTGATGAGAGATGGAGAGAGAGATGGAGAGAGAGAGAGGGAATGGGAACAAACAGTGAGAGAAACAGAAACAGAGTGAGCCATTGAGAGAGAAAGCGAGGGACTGACTGACTGTGCTCAGTGCAGATTGGAGAGGAGGAAATATGGAGTATAGTAGAGTCCTGAGCGCTATAATGACCCTGCTAATAATAATTACCCATCATGCTCCAACAGACACTTCCTCCCTGGGACTACTGCATGTCTGTCCTCCCCTTCACCTGGGGGTGTGTGTGTGTGTGTGTGTGTGTGTGTGTGTGTGTGTGTGTGTGTGTGTGTGTGTGTGTGTGTGTGTGTGTGTGTGTGCGTGCGTGCGTGCGTGCGTGCGTGCGTGCGTGCATGTGCGGTAGGATCCTGTTCTGTCCTGACAGTCACAGAGAAAGACAGGGGAGAGGAGTAAGATACCCAGCATTACAAGGTGCCCCATTGGCACAAATTACCAGGCTACACACACACATGCCCTCAGTGTCACGCTCTGATCTGTTTCACCTGTCTCTGTGATTGTCTCCACCCCGCTCCAGGTGTCGCCCATCTTCCCCATTATCCCCTGTGTATTTATACCTGTCTGTGACAGTTCGTCTTGTTTGTTCAATCCTACCAGTGGTTTGCCTCAGCGCCTGCTTCTCCCCATTCTCTCTGCCTGCCGTCCTGTACCTTTGCTCCACCTTTGGATTTCCGACCTCTGCCTGACCCTGCCTGCCGTCCTGTACCTTTGCTCCACCTCTGGATTTCCGACCTCTGCCTGACCTGAGCCTGCCTGCCGTCCTGTACCTTGGCCTCTGCTCTGGATTTTCAACCCCTGCCTGCCTGACCCCTGTGGTTACAATACACATTGTTACTTCACACAGTCTGAACTTGGGTCTTACCTTGATTCCTGATTCTCAGTCCTCTGGCAGCCAAAGAGGGACAAATTATCTCCCCCATCAGATAAAATAATGCTTGACTTAATTTAATTAAATTCAGCCCATATTCATTGTGATTTTCATTGTGATTTTTTTTGTTTTGTCTTATCCCAAGAATGATCATTTTTAAATGATAATTTGTATCTGCCATTCCAGACATCGATCCAGTGTGTCTGTGCAGAAAGAGGTTGGGTAGATGCATGCAGCCTGTTGATAGCAGTCTGGAGTCTGTCTAATCTCTGTGTTAATCTCTCTTCCATTTGGCATGCAGACTCATAATGAGGGATATCAACCAATAGTCTGGTAAAAACTGCTGGATTCCTACGTGGCTGTTTATGTATCTGTGTGTGTAGGTGTGTGCATGTCTGTTCGTGCATGTGTGTCACTGTGTGTATGTTTGTGTGTTCTCTTTCGTTTGTGTTTTCTTTCTTTTATGTGTTAAGTGTGAATACAGATGTAGTAGGATCTTATTTTGATACCACTTTTGTTGCTGCAAATTTTGTAAATTGCAAACTTGTGGTGTATTTCAGTTTTAAAAAGGCATGTAAGGTTTCTAATTTCAACTTTCAAATTTCATACTTGAGTTGCCCTAAGGAAAAATTGGTCAACCCCTACAAAAATGTCCATTCATTATAATCCACATAATCATTCCCATTTCCTGTTGCTGCAGGATTATTTTCCTGCTCTATCAAACTGTCTAAAATTAAAATCCTACATCTATAGGCATCCTGTTTGTGCTAATAAGGAGCATGCAGGTTGTCATTACCATAGGTCAGAGAGGAGCAGTGGGCCCCAGTCCTGTTGCTATACAGTCCCAGGTCCCGATGCACACACGTACTCACACACGCACACTATGCATATCAAACACACACACACACACACACACACACACACACACACATGAATTTCCAAGGTGGCGTAGCAGTCAGACGTGCATTTTGTCTTGTCACGTGTAAATAATCGCTCTCCTCTGTTTTATTTAGTATATACTTTGTGTATATTTTAATCTCACTTGCAACCCGCCTCACCCAATGTGGTACAGATCTGCTATTTTTATACTTTAGAACTGGAACCCCCATCAGCAGATAGCCAGCTAACTAGCTAGTAGTCAGTTAGCGGTAATCACTGTTAACTCTGGCGCCAGCCTCAGCTCGGTCAATACCTGTCAGTCTGCACAGCGTGATATCAACCCAGAGCATATCGGACTGCTTATTCTCTACCACATCTACGGATTCCTGCCGCAAGCTCTGGACCATTACACCGGATCATCGCTGCTAGCTAGCTGCAATCCGAATGGCTACTCCTGGCTAATGCCCCTGTCCCGAAGCAAGCACCAGTTAGCCTTGAGCTAGCCTCAAGCTAGGCCCATCTCCTGGCTAGCCGAATAGCTCGCCTAGTGTAGTAATGACTACCGAACGGCTCCCTGACTCACCTATTGCTGCTCATTTTGGACCCTATGATCACTCTGCTACACATGCCTCTCCCTAATGTCAATATGCCTTGTCTTCTGCTGTTTAGGTTAGTTATTATTATTTTATTTCACTGTCGAGGACCCAGCCCCACCCTAAATGCCTTAGATAGCTCTTTTGTCACACCCTCCGCACATGCGGAGACCTCACCTGGCTTAATTAACTGGTGCCTCCTGAGACGCAACCGCTCTTATCCTCACTCAATGCCTAGGTTTACATCCACTGTACTCAGATCCTACAATACCGTTGTCTGTACATTATGCCCTGAATCTATTCTACCATGCCCAGAAATCTGCTCATTTTATTCTCTGTTCCCAACGTAATAGAAGACCAGTTCTTATAGCCTTTAGCCGTTCCCTTATCCTACTCCTCCTCTGTTCCTCTGGTGATGTAGAGGTTAACCCAGGCTCTATAGCCCCCAGCACCACACCTATTCCCAAGGCGCTCTCATTTGTTGACTTCTGTAACCGTAAAAGCCTTGGTTTCATGCATGTTAACATCAGAAGCCTCCTCCCAAAGTTTGTTTTATTCACTGCTTTAGCACACTCTGCCAACCCTGATGTCCTAGCCATGTCTGAATCCTGGTTTAGGAAGGCAACCAAAAATTCTGACATTTCCATCCCCAACTACAACATATTCTGACAAGATAGAACTGCCAAAGGTGGTGGTGTTGCAATGTACTGCAGAGATAGCCTGCAGAGTTATGTCATACTATCCAGGTCTGTGCCCAAACAATTCGAGCTACTACTTTTAAAAATCCACCTTTCCAGAATAAGTCTCTCACTGTTTCCGCTTGCTATAGACCCCCCTCAGCCCCCAGCTGTGACCTGAACACCATATGTGAATTGATTGCCCCCCATCTATCTTCAGAGTTCGTACTGTTAGGTGACCTAAACTGGGATGTGTTTAACACCCCGGCCATCCTACAATCTAAGCTACATGCCCTCAATCTCACACAAACTATCAAGGAACCTACCAGGTACAACCCTAAATCCGTAACAATGGGAACCCTCCCGAGTGGCGCAGAGGTCTAAGGCACTGCATCTCAGTACTACAGTACTCTTGTTCGAATCCAGGCTGTATCACATTCGGCCGTGATTGGGAGTCCATATAGGGTGGCGCACAATTGGCCCAGCGTCGTACGGGTTTGGCCGGGGTAGGCCGTCATTGTAAATAAGAATTTGTTCTTAACTGACTTGCCTAATAAAATAAAGAATGAATAAATAAATAAATATCATCCTGACCAACTTGCCCTCTAAATACACCTCTGCTGTCTTCAACCAGGATGTCAGCGATCACTGCCTCATTGCCTGCGTCCGTAATGGGTCAAACGACCACCCCTCATCACTGTCAAATGCTCCCTAAAACCCTACGGCTGGCCATGCTTTCCACCTGGCTACCCCTACCCCAGCCAATAGCTCTGCACCCCCCGCAGAAACGTGCCCAAGCCCCCCTTCTCCTTCACCCAAATCCAGACAGCTGATGTTCTGAAAGTGCTAGACAATCTGGACCCTCTCTTTTTAAAATGATCCGCCGAAATTGTTGCAACCCCTATTACTAGCTTGCTCAACCTCTCTTTCGTATCATCTGAGATCCCTGAAGATTTGAAAGCTGCCGCAGTCATCCCCCTCTTTGAAGGGGGAGACACTCTAGACCCAAACTGTTATAGACCTATATCTATCCTGCCCTGCCTTTTGAACATCTTTGAAAGCCAAGTTAACAAACAGATCACAGACCATTTCGAATCCCACGTACCTTTTCCACTATGTAATCTGGTTTCCGAGCTGGCCATGGATGCACCTCATCCACGCTCAAGGTCCTAAACGATATCATAACCGCCATCGATAAAAGACAGTACTGTGCAGCCCTCTTCATCGACCTGGCCAAGGCTTTCGACTTTGTCAATCACCGCATTCTTATCGGCAGACTTAACAGCCTTGGTTTCTCAAATGATTGCTTCACCAACTACTTCTCAGATAGAGTTCAGTGGATGTAGTCTTTCACAGTGCCATCCATTTTGTCACCAAAGCCCCATATAATATCCACCTCTGCAACCTGTATGCTCTTGTTGGCTGGCTCTCGTTACATATTCGTCGCCAAACCCACTGGCTCCAGGTCACCTATAAGTCTTTGCTAGGTAAAACCCTGCCTTATCTCAGCTCACTGGTCACTTTAGCAACACCCACCCATAGCACGCGCCAGAAGGTATCTTTCACTGGTCGTCCCCAAAGCCAACACCTACTTTGTCCGCCTTTCCTTCCAGTTCTCTGCTGCCAATGACTGTAACGAATTGCAAAAACCACTGAAGCTGGAGTCTTATATATCCCTCTCTAACTTTAAGCATCAGCTGTCAGAGCAGCTTACCTGTACCTGTACACACCTGTACACAGCCCATCTGTAAATAGCACACCCAACTACCTCATCCCCATATTGTTATTTGTTTTGCGCTTTTGCACCCCAGTATGTCTACTTGCACATCATCATCTGCACATCTATCACTCCAGTGTTAATGCTAAATTGTAATTATTTTGCCTCTGTGGCCTATTTATTGCATTACCTCCCTAATCTTCTACATTTGCACACACTCTACATAGACCTTTTCTATTGTGTTATTGACTGTACGTTTGTTTATCTCATGTGTAACTCTGTGTTGTTTTTGTTGCACTGCTTTGCTTTATCTTGGCCAGGTCGCAGTTCCAAATGAGAATTTGTTCTCAACTAGCCTACCTGGTGAAATAAAAAATAAAAACACACCCTGTGAACAGTCCTATCTGCAGTGACCCCTAACAGAGTGTAAACATGAGAGATACTAGCCCGAGGGCGTCTCAATTGATTTGATGCTAACCAGAACAAAGACACAGATAAACATAATTCCCTTTGTTGTGCACTACTTTTCACCACGGTCCATAGGTCTCTGGACAAAAGTAGAACACTATATAGATAGGTGCCATTTGGGACACATTCCAATGGCTGAACCACAACAGAAAGCCCCTTCATACTAGTGATGAATCAAAACCGTAGTTTGACTGTTGTACTGCTAAAGTTCCTTCATGATGAACACTGTCCATGTAATGACCTGCTACTGAAGGAAACAGTCTAGCTTACACAAAGAGATAGGTATGCACATATTTATACACATGCACACACACGTGTCACAACTCATTATGTAACTTGTGTCTCCACCTTGTCAGAGGGTAAACAATCTCTTCCCCTCTCCCCCGCCTCGCCCTCTCCCTCCCCTTCTCCCCTCTGCCCACTTCAAACTATCTCTCTCCTCCCCCTCTTCAGTCCATCTTTCTGTCCATCTCCCCCTCCGTCTCTCTCCATTCCCACTCCATCTCTCCCTCCATCTCCCCTCTGCCCACATCATACTGAACATAAATGACATGGTTGAGCTTGCTGTGACTGATTGCCTGGTCTCAAACAGTTTATCATTGCTCTTGACAGATCCTAGCACCAACTACTCTAGCATTAGCTGATTCAAGGTGTGCACCTACATGAGAAGTCTGGGCATACGGACCATGTTGTATGCATGTGCCCAGGCAACAGCCACCTTACTTGGGTTCAGGGTCAGCTCAGTCTTGAGTCCTTGGTTGGCCAGCACAATCGGATTACAATTTGTTCAGTTCTTGGTGAAGAAAATGTATTCATACAAAAAGGAAAGTACACAAAGGCATGCCCAAAAAAATGAAATATTCAGACCTGGCAGAGCACAGCACCTGACCCGGTTGGTACTGCCACCTGGGAAAAGAGTGTAGAAGTGGTAGTGTAGTGTCTAATTGTGCTCCAAATAAATAAACTACCTACCTTATTCCATAACACTAGACAAGGAAAAACCGTCCCTGATTCATTGGAAATGTTATTTGGACTATTTTATCAGCTCTTGACACAGGAGCAGGAAGTGCACAACAAACTAATGGCATAGTGGGTGTTATGTCTCGAGTGGAACAAATTAAACCCGTCAGAGTGGTGCTAACTAATTAACTAGAGATTCTGATTTATTGGATGTATTGTTCCAGCACACTCCCTCGCAAGTGTTCTTTGAGAGTGTCTGAGGGGACATTGATTTAGTATTTTAGTCATAGAGACTGGACTGCTGTTGTATTCAATAATAACTGAGAAGAAGACAAGCTTTCTAGTGTTTCTCTGCATCCCCTACTGACTTAGGGCTAGATTTTCCCCTATTTACCTTTCAAAGGCAATGTTTTCGGCATTCGCAGAGACCGCAATCACGGTATAACACTGCTTATGTTGGCTCAATCTGAAATTACCTTTAAATGTCATTCAGGCTATTATGCGGATCTTCCGCAGACCGGATTGGGTTCAGGCCTAACTGCCCATGTTCTGAGAAATGGGGAAGAGGTTATTGTTGTTATGCTATGTAGTTTTTATTGGGTTTATCTTTTTCTGATAATCCAACTGGCGCACACACACACACACACACACACACACACACACACACACACACACACACACACACACACACACACACACACACACACACACACACACACACACACACACACACACACACACACACACACACACACACACACACACACACACACACACACACACACACACACGTGTTTGAGGACACTCAATACCTCCATCACAGATGTAGGTGTTAAATTGACACATACAAACAAGCACTTGATCACAGCTTTATGTTGCAGCTAATCCTTTCCACTGAAAGGTAATGTATACAATCACCATGGGATATGATATCTGTGGGAATGTCAGGAAGGGAATGCAACTTTATTGCTTTTCAAACTCAATGTAGTTCAGATACAGGGAATGTTTGTTACTTTCTGAGTCTGTCTTTACCGAATGAATAAAATACCTACAAGTTTTGGTTAGAATAATTGAGGCCTAATAGATCAAATGTAGACAACGTGTTTTGTGGATTTAGATGTTTTCTGGGGGGTGTTTTGGCCATAGGATTAGATAGAAATATAATATCCAAATCTAATCCTATGTTTTTGTTCATGGATGTCCCTTTTAGTAAATGTATTTATATGGTTATGTCCATAGACGACTGTTCTAGTCATTGTCTTTCTATGTTTTTGTCTTCCTAGTTTAGAACTCTTATTCTGCTCCTTTTTCATCTCCAAAAGGTGTTTCAGGTCTACGTTGATGAATGGGACCCATAACTGTGGGCTGCGTCCTTCAATTGAACTTTAATTCAAATGTGCATCAATCATTTCTCTGCACGCTGTTCCATGGTAGATACTCAGAGTGAGCAAGCTTTGCGTTTTGTCCTTGTGGCAGCTCCACCGGTTTTTGAGAGTGAGAGAATGTGTGTGTGTGTCTGTACGTGTGTGTGTGTGTGCGTTCGTGTGTGCTTGCATGCATGCTCTTTGCGAATATGTGTCCAAATGTGTAGATGTGTGTTAGGCCTTCTCCCGTATTCACTGTGAAGGGGTAAACAGACAGACAGACAGATATAGGAACCACGGCTCACATGAAAGAGAGCCTCTCGCCTTGATGCAGTAAACATGCCCTGCCCTGCCCTCGCCCTTCTGCCTCTCTAAAATGTATTGTCTGCCGCAGCATGCCAAATAGCATGGCACGAGGCAGGAACTCCAAACTGTACAACAGTCAACAATGAGAGAGATGTTAATTTGTATTGTTTATTTCACTTTTGTATATTATCTACTTCACTTGCTTTGGCAATGTTAACATATGTTTCCCATGCCAATAAAGCGAAAGAGAGGGGAGAACGATGGAGACTGAGGCTAAAAACACATTCTTTCAGTAGCCTCAGTTTGAATTAATGAAAGTCTGAACGTTAGCTTAGATTCATCCTGTGTGAGTAGTCAGTGGGAATCTGTTTCCTCTCAGTGACTGTGACTAAAGATTTTGTTAGGTGATGATTGTGTTGTGTGGTATACCATGAACAAGATGGAGAGACAGAGTGAGAAAGACAGAGAGAACCAGAGAGAGAGATGGATAAAGAAGGGGATAGATGGAGAGAGATGGGGATAGATGGAGAGAGATGGGGATAGATGGAGAGAGATGGGGATAGATGGAGAGAGAAGAGATAGATGGAGAGAGATGGGGATAGATGGAGAGAGATGAGAGATGGAGAGAGATGAATAAAGAAGGGGACAGATGGAGAGAGAAGGGGATAGATGGAGAGAGATGGGGATAGATCTAGAGAGAAGGGAAAAATGGAGAGAGAAGGGGATAGATGGAGAGAGATGAGATAGATGGAGAGAGAAGGGGATAGATGGAGAGAGATGGATAAAGAAGGGGATATATGGAGAGAGATGAGATAGATGGAGAGAGAAGGGGATAGATGGAGAGAGATGGATAAAGAAGGGGATATATGGAGAGAGATGAGATAGATGGAGAGAGAAGGGGATAGATGGAGAGAGATGGATAAAGAAGGGGATAGATGGAGAGAGATGAGATAGATGGGGATAGATGGAGAGAGAATTGGCGCGGGCACTAGAAAAGTCTGCAGCACCCGGCCTCACCCTACTAGAATCCGAAGTCAAATGTCTGCTGTTTGCTGATGATCCGGTGCTTCTGTCACCAACCAAGGAGGGCCTACAGCAGCACCTAGATCTTATGCACAGATTCTGTCAGACCTGGGCCCTGACAGTAAATCTCAGTAAGACCAAAATAATGGTGTTCCAAAAAAGGTCCAGTCACCAGGACCACAAATACAAATTCCATCTAGACACTGTTGCCCTAGAGCACACAAAAAACTATACATACCTTGGCCTAAACATCAGCGCCACAGGTAACTTCCACAAAGCTGTGAACGATCTGAGAGACAAGGCAAGAAGGGCATTCTATGCCATCAAAAGGAACATAAATTTCAACATACCAATTAGGATTTGGCTAAAAATACTTGAATCAGTCATAGAGCCCATTGCCCTTTATGGTTGTGAGGTCTGGGGTCCGCTCACCAACCAAGACTTCACAAAATGGGACAAACACCAAATTGAGACTCTGCACGCAGATTTCTGCAAAAATATCCTCCGTGTACAACGTAGAACACCAAATAATGCATGCAGAGCAGAATTAGGCCGATACCCACTAATTATCAAAATCCAGAAAAGAGCCGTTAAATTCTATAACCACCTAAAAGGAAGCATTCCCAAACCTTCCACAACAAAGCCATCACCTACAGAGAGATGAACCTGGAGAAGAGTTCCCTAAGCAAGCTGGTCCTGGGGCTCTGTTCACAAACACAAACACACCCTACAGAGCCCCAGGACAGCAGCACAATTAGACCCAACCAAATCATGAGAAAACAAAAAGATAATTACTTGACACATTGGAAAGAATTAACAAAAAAACAGAGCAAACTAGAATGCTATTTGGCCCTACACAGAGAGTACACAGCGGCAGAATACCTGACCACTGTGACTGACCCAAAATTAAGGAAAGCTTTGACTATGTACAGACTCAGTGAGCATAGCCTTGCTATTGAGAAAGGCCGCCGTAGGCAGACATGGCTCTCAAGAGAAGACAGGCTATGTGCTCACTGCCCACAAAATGAGGTGGAAACTGAGCTGCACTTCCTAACCTCCTGCCCAATGTATGACCATATTAGAGAGACGTATTTCCCTCAGATTACACAGATCCACAAAGAATTTGAAAACAAATCCAATTTTGAAAAACTCCCATATCTACTGGGTGAAATTCCACAGTGTGCCATCACAGCAGCAAGATTTGTGACCTGTTGCCACGAGAAAAGGGCAACCAGTGAAGAACACACACCATTGTAAATACAACCCATATCTATGCTTATTTATTTTATCTTGTGTCCTTTACCATTTGTACATTGTTAAAACACTGTATATAAAACACTGTATATATATATATATATATATATATATATATATATATATATATGACATGTGTAATGTATTTATTGTTTTGAAACTTCTGTATGTGTGATGTTTACTGTTCATTTTTATTGTTTATTTCACTTTATATATTCACTTTATATATTATCTACCTCACTTGCTTTGGCAATGTCAACACATGTTTCCCATGCCAATAAAGCCCTTGAATTGAATTGAATTGAGAGAAGGGGATAGATGGAGAGAGATGGAGAGAGAAGGGGATAGATGGAGAGAGATGAGATAGATGGAGAAAGAAGGGGATAGATGGAGAGAGATGGATAAAGAAGGGGATAGATGGAGAGAGAAGGGGATAGATGGAGAGAGATGGATAAAGAAGGGGATAGATGGAGAGAGAAGGGGATAGATGGAGAGAGATGGATAAAGAAGGGGATAGATGGAGAGAGATGGGGATAGATGGAGAGGAGATGGATAAAGAAGGGGATAGATGGAGAGAGATGGATAAAGAAGGGGATAGATGGAGAGAGATGGATAAAGAAGGGGATAGATGGAGAGAGATGGATAAAGAAGGGGATAGATGGAGAGAGAAGGGGATAGATGGAGAGAGATGGATAAAGAAGGGGATAGATGGAGAGAGATGGGGATAGATGGATAAAGAAGGGGATAGATGGAGAGAGAAGGGGATAGATGGAGAGAGATGGATAAAGAAGGAGATAGATGGAGAGAGAAGGGGATAGGTGGAAAAAGATGGAGAGATATGGGGATAGGTGGAGAGAGAAGGGGATAGATGGAGAGATATGGGGATAGATGGAGAGAGAAAGGGATAGATGGAGAGAGAGAAGGAGATAGATGGAGCACAGGGAGGTGATAATGCCAGAATAAGAGTTGACAGTGATGCTAGAATAAGAGTTGACAGTGATGCTAGAATAAGAGTTGACAGTGATGCTAGAATAAGAGTTGACAGTTGAAGATGAGAGTCAGACCACCTTCAGTCTGATCTTTTCCCAGTTTCCCTGGCTGGGCTGAGAAACAGAACCATCCCCAATGTCAGCCCCCAATACAACTACAGTGGACATAGGACATACATGCTACATCAAACAGACAGAGTTGTCCTCAGATGTCTGATATAGCGTGTAGCATGTTGGATGCAGTTGTCGTTGGATGTCGGATGTAGTTTGTATGTATGTAGCTAATATGTAACAGGGTTTTATCCCTTTCCCCACTCCCCCTCCTTCCTCTCTCCTCCCCTTCCTCTCTCCTCCCCTTCCTCTCTCCCACTCCTTCCCCTCTCTCCCGCTCCTTCCTCTCTCCTCCCCTTCCTCTCTCCCTCCTTCTCCCCCTCTCCCTCCTTCTCCTCCTCTCCCTCCTTCTCCCCCTCTCCCTCCTTCTCCCCCTCTCCTTCCTTCTCCCCCTCTCTCCTTCCTTCTCCCCCTCTCCTTCCTTCTCCCCCTCTCCTTCCTTCTCCCTCTCTCCTTCCTCTCTCCTCCCCTTCCTCTCTCCCTCCTTCTCCCCCTGTCCTTCCTCCCTCTCTCCCTCCTTCTCCCCCTCTCCTTCCTTCTCCCCCTCTCCTTCCTTCTCCCCCTCTCCTTCCTTCTCCCCCTCTCCTTCCTCTCTCCTCCCCTTCCTCTCTCCCTCCTTCTCCCTCTCTCCGTCCTTCTCCCCCTCTCCTTCCTTCTCCCCCTCTCCTTCCTCATCCCCCTCTCCTTCCTTCTCCCCCTCTCCTTCCTTCTCCCCCTCTCCTTCCTTCTCCCCCTCTCCTTCCTTCTCCCCCTCTCCTTCCTTCTCCCCCTCTCCTTCCTTCTCCCTCTCTCCTTCCTTCTCCCCCTCCTTCCTTCTCCCTCTCTCCTTCCTTCTCCCTTTCTCCTCCCCTTCCTCTCTCCTTCCTTCTCCCCTTCTCCTTCCTTCTCCCCCTCTCCTTCCTTCTCCCCCTCTCCTTCCTTCTCCCTCTCTCCTTCCTTCTCCCCCTCCTTCCTTCTCCCTCTCTCCTTCCTTCTCCCTTTCTCCTCCCCTTCCTCTCTCCTTCCTTCTCCTTCCTTCTCCCCCTCTCCTTCCTTCTCCCCCTCTCCGATCACCTTCCTCTTTGTGTATGCAGCAGGCGACCCCTCTCATTAGTCAGAATCAGTATGGCCCAATCATGATTTACATATCTCATTATGCCCTAATCATGAACCAGATATCTCATTAGCTGCCACATGGATGAGCGGACAACTTGAAGTGTGTTTGTTCTTATTTTCCATCTACTTAGTGATGATGAGGACATCAGAGGGAAATGGAGATAAAGCTTACTGGTGGTCTCCATTCAGATACCATCTGATTTTCTGTTTTTGTTAAATATCTGTTTTAAACAAACCAATCACCTGGCCCTGCTGTCTGAATCAGCTCTGTAGCTCAGCAGATTCAGGTTAACAACCTCCTCATTGGCAGTCATTCCTAAAGCAGGACAGTGGGACATGATCCGAGATCACTCTCTTCCAGCCCTACACTATCTTCCAGCCCTACACTATCTTCCAGTCCTACACTATCTTCTAGTCCTACACTATCTTCTAGTCCTACACGATCTTCTAGTCCTACACTATCTTCTAGTACTACACTATCTTCTAGTCCTACACTATCTTCTAGTCCTACACTATCTTCCAGTCCTACACTATCTTCTAGTCCTACACTATCTTCTAGTCCTACACGATCTTCTAGTCCTACACTATCTTCTAGTCCTACACTATCTTCTAGTCCTACACTATCTTCTAGTCCTACACTATCTTGTAGCCCTACACTATCTTCTAGCCCTACACTATCTTCTAGCCCTACACTATCTTCTAGTCCTACACTATCTCTTAGCCCTACACTATCTTCTAGTACTACACTATCTTCTAGCCCTACACTATCTTCTAGTACTACACTATCTTCTAGTCCTACACTATCTTCTAGTCCTACACTATCTTCTAGTACTACACTATCTTCTAGCCCTACACTATCTTCTAGTACTACACTATCTTCTAGCCCTACACTATCTTCTAGCCCTACACTATCTTCTAGCCCTACACTATCTTCTAGCCCTACACTATCTTCTAGTACTACACTATCTTCTAGCCCTACACTATCTTCTAGTCCTACACTATCTTCTAGTACTACACTATCTTCTAGCCCTACACTATCTTCTAGTCCTACAATATCTTCTAGTCCTACACTATCTTCTAGTACTACACTATCTTCTAGCCCTACACTATCTTCTAGTACTACACGATCTTCTAGCCCTACACTATCTTCTAGCCCTACACTATCTTCTAGCCCTACACTATCTTCTAGCCCTACACTATCTTCTAGTCCTACACTATCTTCTAGTACTACACTATCTTCTAGCCCTACACTATATTCTAGCCCTACACTATCTTCTAGTACTACACTATCTTCTAGCCCTACACTATCTTCTAGCCCTACACTATCTTCTAGTCCTACACTATCTTCTAGCCCTACACTATCTTCTAGTACTACACTATCTTCTAGTACTACACTACCTTCTAGTACTACACTATCTTCTAGTCCTACACTATCTTCTAGCCCTACACTATCTTCTAGCCCTACACTATCTTCTAGTACTACACTATCTTCTAGTACTACACTATCTTCTAGTCCTACACTACCTTCTAGTACTACACTATCTTCTAGCCCTACACTATCTTCTAGCCCTACACTATCTTCTAGCCCTACACTATCTTCTAGCCCAACACTATCTTCTAGCCCTACACTATCTTCTAGCCCTACACTATCTTCTAGCCCTACACTATCTTCTAGCCCTACACTATCTTCTAGCCCTACACGATCTTCTAGTCCTACACTATCTTCTAGCACTACACTATCTTCTAGTCCTACACTATCTTCTAGTCCTACACTATCTTCTAGCCCTACACTATCTTGTAGCCCTACACTATCTTCTAGTCCTACACTATCTTGTAGCCCTACACTATCTTCTAGCCCTACACTATCTTGTAGCCCTACACTATCTTGTAGCCCTACACTATCTTGTAGCCCTACACTATCTTCTAGTACTACACTATCTTGTAGTCCTACACTATCTTCTAGCCCTACACTATCTTGTAGCCCTACACTATCTTCTAGCCCTACACTATCTTGTAGCCCTACACTATCTTGTAGCCCTACACTATCTTCTAGCCCTACACTATCTTCTAGCCCTACACTACCTTGTAGCCCTACACTATCTTCTAGTCCTACACTTTCTTCTAGCCCTACACTATCTTGTAGCCCTACACTATCTTGTAGTCCTACACTATCTTCTAGTCCTACACTATCTTGTAGCCCTACACTATCTTCTAGTCCTACACTATCTTCTAGTCCTACACTATCTTCTAGTCCTACACTATCTTCTAGTCCTACACTATCTTCTAGTCCTACACTATCTTCTAGCCCTACACTATCTTCTAGTCCTACACTATCTTCTAGCCCTACACTACCTTCTAGCCCTACACTATCTTGTAGCCCTACACTATCTTCTAGCCCTACACTATCTTCTAGTCCTACACTATCTTCTAGCCCTACACTATCTTGTAGCCCTACACTATCTTGTAGCCCTACACTATCTTCTAGCCCTACACTATCTTCTAGCCCTACACTATCTTCTAGCCCTACACTATCTTCTAGCCCTACACTATCTTCTAGCCCTACACTATCTTCTAGCCCTACACTATCTTCTAGCCCTACACTACCTTCTAGTACTACACTATCTTCTAGCCCTACACTATCTTCTAGCCCTACACTATCTTCTAGCCCTACACTATCTTCTAGCCCTACACTATCTTCTAGCCCTACACTATCTTCTAGCCCTACACTATCTTCTAGTCCTACACTATCTTCTAGCCCTACACTATCTTCTAGTACTACACTATCTTCTAGTACTACACTATCTTCTAGTCCTACACTACCTTCTAGTACTACACTATCTTCTAGCCCTACACTATCTTCTAGCCCTACACTATTTTCTAGCCCTACACTATCTTCTAGCCCAACACTATCTTCTAGCCCTACACTATCTTCTAGCCCTACACTATCTTCTAGCCCTACACTATCTTCTAGCCCTACACTATCTTCTAGCCCTACACTATCTTCTAGCCCTACACTATCTTCTAGCCCTACACTATCTTCTAGCCCTACACTATCTTCTAGCCCTACACTATCTTCTAGCCCTACACTATCTTCTAGCCCTACACTATCTTCTAGCCCTACACTATCTTCTAGCCCTACACTATCTTCTAGCCCTACACTATCTTGTAGCCCTACACTATCTTGTAGCCCTACACTATCTTGTAGCCCTACACTATCTTGTAGCCCTACACTATCTTCTAGCCCTACACTATCTTGTAGCCCTACACTATCTTCTAGTCCTACACTATCTTGTAGTCCTACACTATCTTCTAGTCCTACACTATCTTGTAGCCCTACACTATCTTCTAGCCCTACACTATCTTCTAGCCCTACACTATCTTGTAGCCCTACACTACCTTGTAGCCCTACACTATCTTCTAGTCCTACACTTTCTTCTAGCCCTACACTATCTTGTAGCCCTACACTATCTTGTAGTCCTACACTATCTTCTAGTCCTACACTATCTTGTAGCCCTACACTATCTTCTAGTCCTACACTATCTTCTAGTCCTACACTATCTTCTAGTCCTACACTATCTTCTAGTCCTACACTATCTTCTAGTCCTACACTATCTTCTAGCCCTACACTATCTTCTAGTCCTACACTATCTTCTAGCCCTACACTACCTTCTAGCCCTACACTATCTTGTAGCCCTACACTATCTTCTAGCCCTACACTATCTTCTAGTCCTACACTATCTTCTAGCCCTACACTATCTTGTAGCCCTACACTATCTTGTAGCCCTACACTATCTTCTAGCCCTACACTATCTTCTAGCCCTACACTATCTTCTAGCCCTACACTATCTTCTAGCCCTACACTATCTTCTAGCCCTACACTATCTTCTAGCCCTACACTATCTTCTAGCCCTACACTATCTTCTAGTACTACACTATCTTGTAGCCTACACTATCTTCTAGCCCTACACTATCTTCTAGCCCTACACTATCTTCTAGCCCTACACTATCTTCTAGCCCTACACTATCTTGTAGCCCTACACTATCTTGTAGCCCTACACTATCTTGTAGCCCTACACTATCTTGTAGCCCTACACTATCTTCTAGCCCTACACTATCTTCTAGCCCTACACTATCTTCTAGCCCTACACTATCTTCTAGCCCTACACTATCTTCTAGCCCTACACTATCTTCTAGCCCTACACTATCTTCTAGCCCTACACTATCTTCTAGCCCTACACTATCTTCTAGCCCTACACTATCTTCTAGTCCTACACTATCTTCTAGCCCTACACTATCTTCTAGCCCTACACTATCTTCTAGCCCTACACTATCTTCTAGCCCTACACTATCTTGTAGCCCTACACTATCTTCTAGCCCTACACTATCTTCTAGTCCTACACTATCTTCTAGCCCTACACTATCTTCTAGCCCTACACTATCTTGTAGCCCTACACTATCTTGTAGCCCTACACTATCTTCTAGCCCTACACTATCTTGTAGCCCTACACTATCTTCTAGCCCTACACTATTGTCATGACGTTGCCCTCTTTGGGTGACGTTGCCCTCTTTGGGTATTTCCCTTTCCTCCTTCAACTATGCTGCTGTGGTCAGAGAGACGTCATAAATTACTGAGGATCTCCTCTGTCTCTTTCTCCCTATTTCCAGGTCTCTGCTCCCTGCCCTGGCCTTGTTATAGACAGCCCTCCACTAGTAGTAAAGCCTCCCTATCATCTCCCTCAAGAGGTGGAAAAGTCTGCCTTCCCTCCTCCCACCCACCTCTTCTTGAAGTACCCTCTGGGCTATAACAGCATCAACAGCTGGCCTTGAGAGAGACCGAGACAGAGAGTGAGAGTGAGAGTGAGTGAGAGTGAGAGAGAGAGAGAGTTTTAAATCATCTTTATTGGGTCTGGGGGCCCACCACACAATAAATACTCATGCAAAACCACAGTTACATATCAATTAAAAACACAACTCCAATTCCTCCTCCACAGTAACTACACACAACAGCCTCTGAATACCCCATATACTCAAAAACAGATCAATATTGTTGACAAGTTTATAATAGGCAAACTAAACCCTTAGTCTCGCTGCCAACATTCCCTCCAGCATTCCCACCACATCCACAGACCCCTGTCCCCGTATACTGTTCTTTCGGGTCTTCCATATCGCTAATTTTGCTGCCCCTAACACAAAAGTAAGCAACACAACTACACCATTTTGACTGAACCTGTACTTTGGCCCAAATATATACAGTTGGGAAGAGAAAACCTCTCCCAACGTTGAGAACCAATCAGTGATCAGTTCAATCATCCTGACCAACCTGGGACACAGTAAAAACAGATGTGCCAGAGTTTCAGACTCAGCACAGAATGGACACCGCTCCCCAACAGTAGGATCCAGGTGTACCAGATACATGTTGTTGGCTATAGCTCCATGTATTATCCTCCATTTGAGGTCAGCTGTCCTCTTATCATTAGGCAGTTTGTATAATGATCGCCAACAGCCTTTTGGAGAGGCACCTGGACCAAGCACACCCGCCCACCTCGTTGATTTTACCCCTTCCAGGAAAGAGGCATGGGACACCTTTACACATATTCTGTACATGGTCTTCTTTCCCACCTCCTTGAACTCCCCCAGCTCCGGGGTATGGAAGGAAAGCAGCATCCCCACGTACTCCTCGAATGCCCCCCATCGCAGCACTATCAATCAGTGCAGGGAACACATAATCCAGACCCTCCTTCCACCGATCAGAATTGGAAGTGTCAGTCACATACTGCAGATGAAGCACTGGCAAGGAGTCGCAGACCTCAGCGATGACCTTCCTCAGTAGGCGAGATGATCGGATCCCCACTCTTTCTCCCAGCTCCTCCAACGATCTGCTCCTGCTCCGCATCAGATGACCCAGCTTGGTACACCCCACGCCTAACAGGCATGAACGTAGGCTGGCTGAACCCAAAACACGGGACTGAATGGCAGTGTTGTGAAAAAGAGGCTCTTCAAAAAGCCACATCCCTGGTGGCATGCAGGCCTTAGGGACTTGACAAGGACTCTCCAAGCCTGCATAACATACTCCAGGCAAATCACCCCCCTCCAGCTTTAAGAGGAACAGGTGCTTGTCTAAGCCCAAACAGCCCGCTCTCCTCATCAATATGTAGGCAGTTTCGACCCAGCTAGAACCATCTCTGTACAACAATTTCTGGGCTGCAATCTCATGGAAAGCCATGATTCTAGAGGAAATGTCCACCAGGCCTTGCCCACCCTCGTGCAGTGGCAGGTACAGGGCTGCAGCTTTAATCCAGTGTTGTCCAGACCAGAAGAAATTGACAAGGGTCCTCTCAAGCTTTTGTATCAGACCCTTTGGTGGCTGCAAAATCATTAGTCTGTGCCACAGGTTAGAGGCAGCAAGATTATTAGCTACCAGGACCTTTCCCCTATAAGACAGCTGGGGCAGGACCCATTTCCATCTTGACAGTCTGCCACACACTTTCTCCAATACACTCTCCCAGTTCTTTTTCTGAAAGACATCGGAGCCTAGAAAAACCCCCAAAGTCTTCATCCCATCTCTGCCCCACTGAAGCCCCCCTGGTAACCGTGGAGCGGACCCCGTTTGAAGCTGACCTGCCCACACGCTTCACTCTTTCCCCAATTGACTCTAGCTGAGGAGGCCTCCTCATACACCTTTAAAGCGTTTGAGAGAACCTTAACATCCTCACCCCCTGTAATAAACACTGTCACGTCATCTGCATACGCAGACAGTGCTATCGTGGGACCCTTCATTACACCTGGCACAGAGAAACCAGTAAGCCTCGCTTTTAAAAAACAAAGCAGTGGTTCAATCGCCAGACTATATACAGTAACTGCCCTGAAATTGGGCATCCCTGCCTGATGCCCCTTTGGACAGGGATGGGGCAACTCAAACCTCCACCCACCTTCACCTTACACGAGGCCCCAGCATACAGTAAATTCATCCAAGACAAAAAAACATCCCCAAACCCAAAGGCTTTCATTTTTTTAAACAAGTACTGGTGGTCCACACGATCAAAAGCCTTTCCCCTGATCCAAAGAATGTAAACCCACATTTACATCAGACAGTTTACAAATGTCTAAAACATCTCTTATCAGAAACAAGTTGTCAACAATAGAGCGATCAGGTACACAAACTCTTCCTTATGGACCAACAGCCCCAGATACAGAGACATTTAGAAACAATTTTGTATTCAGCGCACAGCAAAGCAACAGGTCTTCAATTTTTTATGAGAGCCAAATCCCCCTTTTTTGGCAACAGTGAAAGCACAGCACGTTGACAGGATACAGGAAGAGAACCCTCATGAAAAGATTCACACAGCACTTAATAAAAATCCTCCCCTATAGACCCCCAAAAGTGCTTATAAAACTCAGATGGTAAACCATCGATGCCAGGGGCTCGGCCTGTTGAGAGCTGCATAACTGCTGTGGACAGCTCTTGCAGTGTAATGTCAGAGTCAAATGCGACTCTCTGCTCAGGTCCCAATTGAGGAAGACCGTGTAACAACTGTTCAGTACACAGAGTCACAATCTTCCGCTTTATAGAGCGTCGAGTAGAAATCCACGGCATGTTGACGCATTTCACTGTCATCCGTGGTCACCTTCCCATCAGGGAGACAAAGGCAGACCATCTGTTTACGTTGCAATGTCGACTGTCCTAGGTTTTTTTTTTTTAAGCGCTAGGAGCATCCATGTCCTTGAGGGAAGCGAAACGAGACCTAATCAAGGCACCCTTCACTCTTTCATGCAGAAACGACCTCAGTTCATGTCTCTTGTCCTGTAAGTTCACAACTAGTCCAGCGTCGTTCTGAGTGAGCAGCTTCAATTCAATAGACTTGATGTCCTGTTCAAGGGCCTTGATAGTCTCTTTAACTTCAATTTGAGACAGAGCAGGATACTGTTGACAAAATAATCGTATTTGGGCCTTCCCAACCTCCCACCATTGTCTCAAGGACTCAAAATGTCCTTTTATAACAATCCATTTTTCCCAAAACAACAAAAACCTGTCACAAAACATGACATCATGTAACAATTTAACATTAAAATACCAGTAAGGTGATGACCTTCGTGGACAGGACAAGTGAATATCAACAGTAACAATATGATGATCAGAGAAACCCACAGGAGTAATGGCACACATTCCAACCCTACTACAGTATTGCTCAGATACATACAACCTGTCTAACCTTACTGCACTGACACGACCTTCATTAATTTTTAGCCATGTGTACCGCCTAACGTTTGCATTCCTTACTCTCCACACATCAGAAAGCTCAAACTCAGTTAATAGGCCAGACAGGCAAGTGGCTGACCGCAGGTGAGATTCTTCAGCGGTGCGATCAACAGTAAAATCCACTGTACAGTTCCAGTCATCCCCTAAAACCATACACCCCTCTTGGTCACACTGTCTTAAGGTTTCCTTTATTTGATCAAATACAACAATACGCTCTGTAGCCTCATTAGGAGCATAAACATAATTTAAAAAAAACAAACATAACATCCACCTTGACCAATAAAACCCGACCCATGACAAACTCTGTTGTAGATACCACAGTCACCCCTAAACCTGAGGAAAACAAGATTGCCACCCCAGCACTGAAATTAGTACCATGACTGAGTACATGCTGCCCCTCCCACCACATACCCCAGTCAACCTCATTTTCCTCATCACTATGTGTCTCCTGTAGGAAAACTACATTAATTAAGCCTTTTCTGTTTTATTACTTCTAATACCCAAGCCCTCTTATTCCTGTCCCTTCCCCCATTAATATTGAGAGAACCTACACGTACCTCCATATAGAAAAGAGAAAAGAAAAGCAGAAGAAACCACAGAGAAACCAACGAGAAAAAAGACACCCTATGAAGCATGATCATCACCATTATTTTAATCTTCTCTTAACCTGACCACATTTCCCACCACCTTTTGCAGCTGCAACAGCAGTAATACATTTCCACAAGCGAAACCGCTTCTTCTCACTCAATTGGTCTAACCCCACAGTCCTCTATAACATCACAGCTGACCTCACAAACTTATCAACATCAAAATAATCTACCATTTTGACAGATTTCCCAAAAGTCTGATCCAGAAACCCATTTACCTCCTCTAGATCGTAAATTGAGTCGTCACCAGCTGCTATCATATCAAAAGAGGTATCCATATCCTTCTCCTGATCCTCCTCAGCTGAGACCACAGACAACTGACTCCCCTCTACCACATCCCTTTCAACACTCCCCACTTGCACCCCATCACTTGTCCAGGCATCTCCTCCACTACCTGGGAGACTAGCCCCACCTGAACCTCATTACCCGTAGTGGGCATCTCCTCCACTACCTGGGAGACTAGCCCCACCTGAACCTCATTACCCATAGTGGGCATTTCCTCCACTCCCTGGGAGCCTAGCTCCACATGAACCCCCTCCTTTACCCCAGCACTCATACTGGGCACCTGCTCACCAGTCTGAGGAACTGGCTCTTCAGATACATCCTTACCTTCTACAACAATATTTTTCTGCTGCATAACATTTCCCTCTAATACAAGTTGCAACTCCGTGCCCTCAACACAGATAACTTGTTCCTCAGTAACAGGTGCTTGTGGCTGCTCTACCGCTGTCGGCCCACCTCTCCCTGCATCAGTGGGCCCAGGTGTTACAATGACCACCTGCGCCCCTCCCTCCGCCTTCTCCCTTTTCGGGCAAGCATGTCGCTTATGAACATTATCCCCATACTCAAAACACCATTGACTACCCGTACTAGCATAAGCCATATACAGTCTATTGTCATACTTGATTTTAAATGCTAACTATAAAGTCTGCCTCGTGAGTCCAAAAACAAACACCTGTCGCCGAAATGACATAACCTGTTTCAACGCCGGGTGTTTGCAACCCAACGGGACAACCTTAATTGAGCTGGCGAACTTTCCAAAGCGCAATAACTCGCGCTCCAATAGCTCATTTGGAATAAACGGCGGTACATTTGAAATCGTTGACGGAGAAAAAAGAGGTGTAACTTGAAAAAACATTCCTTTAAGAAGTACACCATGCTCAACCATACTATCTACAAGACACTCTTCTTTAAGAAGTACACCATGCTCAACCATACTATCAACAAGACACTCTTCTTTAAGACGTACACCATGCTCAACCATCCAATCAACAAGACTCTCTTCTTTAAGAAGTACGCCATGCTCAACCATCCGATCAACAAGACTCTCTTCTTTAAGAAGTACACCATGCTCAACCATCCAATCAACAAGACACTCTTCTTTAAGAAGTACACCATGCTCAACCATCCGATCAACAAGACTCTCTTCTTTAAGAAGTACGCCATGCTCAACCATACGATCTACAAGACACTCTTCTTTAAGAAGTACACCATGCTCAACCATACGATCTACAAGACACTCTTCTTTAAGAAGTACACCATGCTCAACCATACGATCTACAAGACACTCTTCTTTAAGAAGTACGCCATGCTCAACCATCCGATCAACAAGACTCTCTTCTTTAAGAAGTACACCATGCTCAACCATACGAACTACAAGACACACTTCTTTAAGAAGTACGCCATGCTCAACCATCCAATCAACAAGACTCTCTTCTTTAAGAAGTACGCCATGCTCAACCATCCGATCAACAAGACTCTCTTCTTTAAGAAGTACACCATGCTCAACCATCCGATCAACAAGACTCTCTTCTTTAAGAAGTACGCCATGCTCAACCATACGATCTACAAGACACTCTTCTTTAAGAAGTACACCATGCTCAACCATCCGATCAACAAGACTCTCTTCTTTAAGAAGTACGCCATGCTCAACCATACGATCAACAAGACTCTCTTCTTTAAGAAGTACGCCATGCTCAACCATACGATCAACAAGACACTCTTCTTTAAGAAATACCACCACCGCTTTATTCATCCGGGATGCATAAGCAGCACCTTCTCTCCTACGGCGACCAGAAACTCCTACACCGTGACAGTAGCTTCAGTAACACACCTAAAGCCGTGCCGAAGTGACAGGGACGGCATCCCCATTCGGGCTGCCATCCCCGCCAAAATCAGGGTAATTTCGATACGATAAAAACAAAATACTTAATTCTACCATGACAAAAATAATAACCTTAATCATGCACAGAGAGAGAGAGAGAGAAAGAGAGAGACAGAGACAGAGTGAGAGACAGAGACAGAGTGAGAGACAGAGTGAGAGACAGAGACAGAGACAGAGTGAGAGAGAGACAGAGACAGAGTGAGAGACAGAGTGAGAGACAGAGACAGAGACAGAGTGAGTGAGAGACAGAGACAGAGTGAGAGACAGAGACAGAGAGACAGAGACAGAGTGAGACAGAGAGACAGAGAGCGAGACAGAGACAGAGACATAGTGAGAGACAGAAACATAGTGAGAGACAGAGACAGAGTGAGAGACAGAGACAGAGACACAGAGACAGAGTGAGTGAGAGTGAGACAGAGACAGAGTGAGAGACAGAGACAGACAGAGACAGAGAGACAGAGACAGAGTGAGAGACAGAGACAGAGTGAGAGACAGAGACAGAGAGACAGAGAGCGAGACAGAGACAGACAGAGACAGAGAGACAGAGACAGAGAGACAGAGACAGAGTGAGTGAGAGTGAGACAGAGACAGAGTGAGAGACAGAGACAGAGACAGACAGAGACAGAGACAGAGAGACAGAGACAGAGTGAGAGACAGAGACAGACAGAGACAGAGACAGAGACAGAGACAGAGAGCGAGAGAGGTCTGGTGTCCGTGAGCTGTGAATGTACTGGCTAAATGAGTGTAGGAGTTCCACTGGGAAGGAGCTTTTCCATAATATCAAGCAGAAATTGGTCGAAGGAGAATGTCAGAGGGGGATTGTTAAATAGTTATATAAGATATCAAGCAATCGGTAGTAATATGCTGTTGCATAAACTACAAACAGAATGAACAGAGTGAAAAACACAGAATTATTAAAACATGTTTTTTATGATTGTAAGAACAATTCTAATGTGGGCATGCAGTAATAGTGCTGATAATATTGCTGATAATACTGCTGATAATAGTAATGGATTCTATATCTCTTCATGAGGCCTAGGAAATGCTACCTTCCTTTTAAACTTTCTGTTGAAGTCGATGATGATGAAACATGTAGAAACTAAACTATGGCAAATCAACACACTTCCTTACAGAATGTCCACTCCGATATTCCAACCAATCACTGCATGGCCACTATAATCACTATAATCACAGAAACCCAGAGATAGACCATGCATGCATTTCAAATGGCACCCTATTCCCTATATAGTGCTCTGTATATATTGCGCCTATATATGCGCCCAGGTCAAAACTAGTGCACTACTGTATATAGGGAATAGGGTACCATTTGGGACAGGTTTCATGCACGGGGTTCCATTCTCTCTAAGCAGTGACGATGATCTCATGATTGCCATATTGTCGTTGAAAGCAGGATCTAAGGTGGAGGTCCAACCAACCAGCCGGGTGATCTCACAAAGAGTTAAACACAGACTATAATTGGTGTAATTTACTTCTATCTTTCCATTTAAACACCAGTAGTGTGCTTTAGAAAATAAAAAAAACATCATTGCTTTTCAATTTTGATATTACCATCTCATCAAGAGTGTGTGTTGAAGAAAATGAAGAGAGGCAAATATGAAAGTCGGTCTCTCAAAACTGATAGATGGAGAGGAGAAAATACACAGCTTACAGCTATTACACACTCTCTCTTTCTCTCCCTCTCTCATTTCTTAGACAAATAGAAAGAGACAGTCAGGCATCCTTCCCTATTGGTGCTAATAAGACACCGTGAGACACCAGCCTAGCTGAGTGTAGCAGGGCCTCTCTCTCTCGCTCTTCATTACAAATACGCCTAGTGGACAGCCCGCTTCTTGTTCTCTCTCTCTCCATCACCCTCTTTCAGACAACCCCTTTTTTTTTAATGGAGGTTGACGGCTAAGCACATTGCTCCCATCGTCCATTGGATCTGAATAGGATACAATTAAAGCTACATCCAGAGTGTCTGCTCAATGGGCCTCCCATTTGAAATGGCAGGGAAACTGAGGGTGCGGCTGTTTCTCAAATGGCATTCCCTATACAGTGCATTACTTTTGACCAGACCCCTATGGGCCCAATGGGCCCTATTCAAAAGTAGTGCACTATATAGGGAATAGAATGCCATTTGGGACGTGAGGTAGGGAATAGGGTGCCATTTGGGAGGCAAGCAGTCTGACAATATGTGTGCCACTCCAGGACGTGACAACGTGCAATTAAGCTGCCATTGTCAGTCCACAATGAGCTGCCATCAAGACATTGTGTGCTGGATGAATAGACTAGAGCTTTACAATTGCATCAGTGTGTGAGTTTAACAATGACCCTGCTTCTCTTAAAATGGTTACTTAATTCAAAAGGAATGCTGGGTCCAAGCTGGATGTTGCGACTCCTTTAGCCCCCAGACAGATGCGCCAATCTCTTCCACTACCAGATGAATGCTGTACAATCACCTTCTCAGTACAATCTCACTGCTTATTTTGTGATGTGTTCTAATTGGATGGAAATACGCACTTATAGTGAGGTATTTTTCGATAGATTGGGCTGTGTGATCGGGTGTGGAATAGTTACATTAAATAACTGACTTCTCATTTAGTAAGATCATGCTATTTACCCATTATTTATGCGTTTACCCATTCCTAGCATGAGTTATCCCACGAGGATACTGCCTTGATGCCTAATAAAGTGAATGATAATGCCTCCCTAATGGCACCCTACTCCCTATATAGTGCACTACTTTTGAACAGAGCCCTATTGGCCTTGGCCAGAAGTAGTGCACCACATAGGAAATAGGATGCCATTTGTGACACATCCTAAATACTGAGCTTTTGAAACGTATTCCTAATTAGACGAGCTACTCTTCATGAGAAGAGTGCAAATGGCTTACTAGATTGCCTTATTAATCTTAATGTGTTTGTGCATCGTCAAATGCCACTTACTCAACCATCAGATGGGTTTATATCCTCATCTTTAGTACCACAACCAACATGAGGTCTCAGAGGCATACAGTACATACCGAGGTGCTGCTATGTAACTTCCCCAGTGAAAGCAAGAGAAGTGACTTTAAACCGAATTGTATATTCCCTTCTGACTCTAGGTGACTGTTTCAAAAGGACAGACAGGAAGTTAAAAACATGCTGTGTCACAGTCAATGCCCTGAAGGACCCAACGTAACTGGCCTGATTCAAACCTCCAGCCCCAAACTTTTTTACTCATCCCTCCTGCCCACACGCAAGTATGCAGACTCTCACCTGTCCACGCACTCAGATAATGCCAGTGACTCAGCAATCTCCAGAGAACAGAACATTGCATAACTGCCCCAGCCAGCCAGTAAGATAGCACACCACACACTGAATAAGGGCAATGCAGTTTGGTTAGGAGCAATCACTGTGTTAGATCTCAAATCATATTCATCTCTGATTGAGTCAGGGACAGATTAGACTGGAGGAGATTAGCCAATAGGTTATACCTGTCTGGAGCCTGGCATACTGGTGTGTGTGCTTGGCCTGGGGTGAGATGGAGGAGGAGGCCCAGCCTCCAGTGGCAGAGAGGGTTCTTTGTGTGGTGTGTGTGTGTGTGTGTGTGTGTGTGTGTGTGTGTGTGTGTGTGTGTGTGTGTGTGTGTGTGTGTGTGTGTGTGTGTGTGTGTGTGTGTGTGTGTGTGTGTGTGTGTGTGTGTGTGTGTGTGTGTGTGTGTGTGTGTGTGTGTGTGTGTGTGTGTGTAGGGTGATATTATATGCGTGCTCTAATGAAAGCTCTCCGGGGGATCGGTGGAGCTGCTTAGCCGGCTTTGTGGACTCCATTCAATCATAAATGGATGAGTCCCAAATGTAAACCTATTCCCTTTATAGTGCACTACTTTTGAACAGGGCCCATAGGGTAGTGCTCCATATAAGGAAAATGTTGGCATTTGGGACGCAATAAGACATGGCATGCTGCAGCACAGGCAGGGATTTAGGAGCACTGCACTGTCGCACCAGGGAGAGATGAGAAAGGGATGAACAGGTGTAGAGAGGAGAGAGGGAGAGAGGAAGAGAGGAGAGAGGAAGCGAGGAGAGAGGGAGCAAAATAAGAAAAACAACTTTTAATACTTTTGTTTTCTGCTACTGTCTTTGTTTCATTTCACACACTAATGATTAGATCAGTTGGCATTATCACACTACTAGCTGATGTAGGGCGATATGAGATTAGAGGTAGGTATTCGATGGGATATAGAGGGTTGCGACTCAAATGGCACCCTATTCATTACGTAGTGCACTACTTTTGAGCAGGACCCATGGTAGTGCACTATATAGGGGAAAGGATGCCATTTGGAACACACATTGGCGAGACAAATGAAAGGAAACATATTTCTATTTGATGGCAAGCCTGATAAGGGTTAAATAAACCATGATCATTTGCTGAGCACTGTTCAAGAGATCTGAAGAGATTTATGTAATGTCAAATTGAGCATTCAACCCTTCTTTCATGAGAACGGTGTGAGTCGATCATGACGGCTATAACCCTTTAAGTTTATTTACATTCCACTGTGGCCATCATCCTTCATATAAGGTCAAATCCATACACTTTGTCAGTGGGGCGAGCGTGGGAAAGGAGACAGGCATTGACGGATGGTTTCGATCACACTCTTTTCCCATTTTAAGGCAAATGATTTGACTCTGCCCAGGGCAGGAGGCTCACAAAATGCAGATTTAGCTGGCTGGAGTACAGTATTGGATCTCCAATGATAATGCCATAAAATGTCATATTGTGTGAGGATATGCTAATGGTGAGAGAATCAGGCTTGTGGCAGAGTGGCTATAGTCTGGTGGACAGACACCCAGGTTCTGCTCCAATACCTTCAAAATCTATCCCTCCTTCCCTTATTGTAATTTAGAGAGATATTCTGTTGGCTGCAGTCTAATTTACTCTCTACCCCTCCCTCTCCCCCTCGGCTCCCCTGCCATGTATGCACGTCTGAAGGGTCTGTATAGGCATAAGCAGTGTTGTGGTGGTGCTCCCAACGTACAAATATGGAAACATTGAATAGTTGGGGCCAAGGGTGACCATTGGGAGCAATATTTGGGACCAGTTCTGACTCCCAGGAGGCTAATAGATGATGAAGATGATGCTTGGTCATGATTACTGTAAGAGGCACTCCCAACGAGATGGGCTCATATGCAAAGCAAAGAGCTGACATTTGAATGCCAGACGGATGGTTTCCTGTCGAGTTGTAGCAGAAGTTAAGAGTCACACACAGGCATGCACAGAAATAACCACCCACGTGCATACCAGAAGACACACCAAAGTCATGACACCAACCAATTAAAAGTACAGAACACGTCATTTAAATATTGTATTGATCTTTATTCATATTAAATTAAAAATATATTTTTGACAGATTCATGTAACAAAACTGCGGGAAAAGTATTTAAATGTTATAGCCTTGGGAATGGTAAAACGTTCAGTTGGAAGCAGCGCTGAAGTAGATTCAGACAATAACATCCTGTAAAGCAAAGGGATGGAAAGAGAGTAGAGCTCTCCTCCATGGAACCTCAGCCAAACATCAGAGGCTCTGCTGCTACAGCTCTGTCTGATGCCTGACCCAAGACTAGGACCAGGAACAGGTCTAGGAGCAGCTCCAGGACTAGGACCAGGACCAAGACTTTGGACCAGGACCTGGAACAGGTCTAGGACCAGCTCCAGGACTAGGACCAGGAACAGGTCTAGGACCAGCTCCAGGATGAGGACCAGGACTAGGACCAGGAACAGGTCTAGGACCAGCTCCAGGACCAGGACTAGGACCAGGACTAGGACTAGGACTAGGACCAGGTCTAGGACCAGGACTAGGACCAGGACTAGGGCCAGGAACAGGTCTAGGACCAGCTCCAGGACTAAGACCAGGACTAGGACCAGGACTAGGGCCAGGAACAGGTCTAGGACCAGCTCCAGGACTAAGACCAGGACTAGGACCAGGACTAGGGCCAGGAACAGGTCTAGGACCAGCTCCAGGACTAAGGCCAGGAACAGGACTAGGGCCAGGACTAGGACCAGGAACAGGACCAGGGCCAGGACTAGGGCCATGATGAAGACCAGGATCAGGACTAGGACCAGGACTTGGACCAGGGCCAGGAACAGGACTAGGGCCAGGAACAGGTCTAGGACCAGCTCCAGGACTAAGACCAGGACCAGGACTAGTACTAGGACCAGGACTAAGACCAGTACTTGGACCAGGACTAGGGCTAGGACCAGGACCAGACATTCTAGACTACAGTCAGATAAATCCCAATCAACCAATCAATGAAATCATGAAGAACCAATTCAATAAACCAAACCAATATCCATAGACCAACAGACTAATATGTCAATTTAAATCTACAATATAATCCAGGCAAAAAGCTATTTGGTTTACCCAATTCCACCATCAGAGAGCAGGGGTCACGGGTCTGACTGGAGATACGAGGATACCAGTCAATCTAGCATCATGTGGCTGCCCAAGAAGAGCAAAGGCTATATGTGTTTGTTAAATTGTGTCTGTGGGTACAGTATGTACGCATTATCCAAGGCCCATAGTGCTTCCTCAGACCACAGATAGGAATGAAATACATATTGATTATGAATACCGGTTAAATTGATACGAAATGATGGTGAGAGAGAGATATACAGTAGATGCAGGATAGAGAAGTATTCATCAGTAATGCAACAGAGCCTCAATCTCTCCAATGGGTGGGTGGTTTCTGTACAAAATCAAAAAAATGGCTATAGGGGGAGGAGAGGAGACTGAAATATACACCCAAAATAAGGAAAAGGCACCTCTACCCTGTGAGCAAGAGGTTTTTAACCACAAAGTCCACCAAGTTGTTCTAAATACAGCTACGAGGGGAACAGCGGGGACTAGAAAAACTGCAAGCTTTTTAAAATCAGAATTCACTGGTTAAATTACATATATATATATACAGAAATAAAAACCAAGAAGAAAACTGATCACACACAATAATATTCAACAAAAAGCAGTAATATGACAGAATTAAAAGAGAAACCAAAAACATCATGGCAGCCCAAAAGTATAGTTTCCCTCTATTTACAAATGCACCTGGCCAATACTTCCACTATCTATAAAAATACTATTCACATTTTATCGGTTGAAGAGCGGTATTAAAATGATCAAGAACAGCCATTCAGTATAATGCCTGTGTGTCATAAAAAAGAAATTCCCTCCCATATATTAGTTACCAGCAAATCAACATGTATTGTAAACTGTGCTTACACTACAACTACTGTCTTTTCCTGTCATTTTAAAGGAAGGAATACGCAATAGTACCACTGTAAAATGAGCTGTGTTACAAAAGTACAGTGTTTTTGTGTGTTATAGTATATGATGAATTGTATGAATATTGTGTTAGTTAACTGGTATGTATCAATAAGTGAAGTTCTGAGATGCACTGAGTGCAGCCTCTCATACAGTATTTAGTTGTACATGTAGGGATTTAAATCCTATCTATGTGCAAAGGAATACTTCAGCCCATGGGGAAACAGGCAAGGCTTATTGGAACCAACTGTACATATTAATACCATAATAATTACAAAAATGTCCTTTAGAAATGAATTTCGCACTGTAAGAAATTACAGGAATACCGTCCATCATGTACTTTAGGGATTTACTCCAAGTTGTAGATCCAGGAGGGAGTAACATTGAGATACAACAGTGTGAAAGAGGCCTTCACCGAAATGTCTGTGCCCTTTCTCATAGCAACAGAGTCAAAGAAACATTATGAACCCCCCATTGAGATACACTAAGAAACATCACCATTAACACAATTTACAATACTCTTAAAGATGTCATGGTTACATCCATTTGGACTATTATACCCCAAAACCGTAAATACAGTAGTAGCTGAATCAAATAAATGTGACCGTTTCAACATTGCTGATTAAAATGAGTGTGCACAATCAGTGTTGAGATGAAACAGAGGGAATATTTGTGCTCCTTTTGTACCTAAAGGATTTTGCTAAAACAACCCGAAGACATAATTCATTCAAGTGTTATGATTCTACGACTCTCACTTCTGAAACTCCTCGCCGGTCGCTTCTTCAAAATCATTTTGGTCGTGTTCAAGTTGCTCCTCATTAACTGCTTCATGGTAGTCCGTTTGTAAATACACACCACTCAACGTCAACAGTGCTTGCTACATACATTTCTTTTAGTCATCTTTTTGAGATAAAGTAAAACTCCAGTCTCTTCCTCTGCTTCCAGCACATCATCCAAACGCTGCTTCTCAGACAACCTATTGTAACACTGATGTATTGATCTCCTAACATCTGTGGAATGCTAATATCTCTGCCTTTTACCCTGCTTAGGATGGAAACTATTGCCCTGTCCGCCAGTGTTTATCTCCGCCATATTGCTTGGAGATGTTGGGTGATATCATTTCCCCACAGAACAGAACAGCAGAACAGAGCAGCTTTAGAGGACAACGAGAGCTATCAGCACACTGCTAGGTAAAAGACCCTTGTGATGGGTTTCAAATAAGGGTTTACCTTAAGGGATTGTTTCTCATTAGCTTCAGTATTTAATACACAGGGCACTGGTGTTGTATTCTCCTCTAGACTGGCTTTAATTGACCAGTAAGGTCCATCACGAGTCCTCTTAACATCACTCTCATAGGCTGTCATTGCACCAACACCAATATCCCCATGTTCATAGTCTGGGATAAAACGTGCCCAGATAAACTCCCCAGATAAAGCATAGATTCCACTCTACTGTTATACACTTATTTTACACAAGGACAATATATACAGTTATAGTAAATGTTAGCTCTCAAACAAATCATCTTAAATCAGAGGACAAATTAAATGTTATCCTCCAAAATGAGAAGGAACAAACAAGCAGTACCTTGGTATCTGACACAGCCACAGTGTTTATGTCCATGTAACACATTAACGTCCTGTCAGAGAGCTAGGTCTACATGACCGGTTGAGTCAGTAGACACTAGTGATCACACACACAGTGTTAACCTCAGGTAGAGTTGCCGAAGAGAAGCCTTAGCCATCTAAACAGGCCTAATATCCTCACATGGTTCTTCCACTGTAGCTTAGTTCACAAGGACTATAAGCTCTGTAGTGATTCTACCACTGTAGGTTTGTAGACAGGGACTAGACTCTGTAGTGATTCTACCACTGTAGGTTTGTAGACAGGGACTAGACTCTGTAGTGATTCTACCACTGTAGGTTTGTAGACAGGCACTAGACTCTGTAGTGCATTGTGATCAGCTATCTAAACAGACCTTATATCCTCCTGTGGTTATTCCGATGGAGCTTTGTCCGCGAGGACTATAAACTCTTTAGCGATGCTACCAAAGTAGCTTTGTCTACAAGGACCACTTTCATGATTCTACCAATTAGATGGATCTTAATTGGCATGTCATTCTTTTTCATAAAGGAGGAGAACTGGAGATAAACACATCATCCAGGAAACATCTGTGTTTGGCTAAACTAAGCAAAATTGAACACAATGCCTCTCTAAAAACTCCCGGACATTTCATTCTATTTTCATTGGAGTGGAGAGCCTTCTAGTTCGCCTGTCAGTGCTTCTAGACCGTTACTACTATCCTTGTTCTCTTCTTCCACCACTACCATTGCTTACTTCTGCTAGTCTTCATTAAAGTGCTGCATCTCTGGATCGTACAAACTGAAGCCACAATGAGAAAAATAACAGTGAAATGGGGTAGGTTGCCTGCCTTTTCTATAGCTGCGATGCAACAGATAATACATAATTCAATTTAAATGTATTGAGAACCTGATGTTCCTCTGTCTGGGGAAACAATGGAGAGGTTTGTCTGTGCCAAAATGGTTAATAAGTCCTATCAAAACTCAAAAAGGCCCAAATCTAAATATTTATTTTGTCTTGACAGTATTTCGCCTCTACTAGCAGCGAAAACAAAAATCATCTGGCAGTATTCTGTGGAACACATGGACCTGGCCTTCCATAGATACATCGTCTGTCTACCTGTCCTGTCATTATTGTCAAACATGAATAGAAAAGTGTTCAATGTCCTTAATCTGCTGTAGCTCCTGCATTTTCTTCATGAAAATGTCATTGTGGAGGAAGGAAATCTCTCCAAATGTTTTGGCACAGTTTCATTTCCCATCTTGATTGCAAATTGTTGGAGAGGGATTCCCCTGTACTGTACGTAGAAGGGGGAGAGACATTTTGGGGTGGATGCCCCTGTACTGTACGTAGAAGGGGGATAGACATTTTGGGGTGGATGCCCCTGTACTGTACGTAGAAGGGGGAGAGACATTTTGGGGTGGATGCCCCTGTACTGTACGTAGAAGGGGGAGAGACATTTTGGGGTGGATGCCCCTGTACTGTACGTAGAAGGGGGTGAGACATTTTGGGGTGGATGCCCCTGTACTGTACGTAGAAGGGGAGAGACATTTTGGGGTGGATGCCCCTGTACTGTACGTAGAAGGGGAGAGACATTTTGGGGTGGATGCCCCTGTACTGTACGTAGAAGGGGGAGAGACATTTTGGGGTGGATGCCCCTGTACTGTACGTAGAAGGGGGATAGACATTTTGGGGTGGATGCCCCTGTACTGTACGTAGAAGGGGGAGAGACATTTTGGGGTGGATGCCCCTGTACTGTACGTAGAAGGGGGAGAGACATTTTGGGGTGGAGCAAAAGTCTTAGTTTTAGGGACCAGTTTGATGTTGTTCAGGTTGCAATACTATTCTTCATGGCATGACATAATATAATTAGAGTATTTCAACTGTCCAAATCTGATGCCATCCATCCCCAATTTCTCCCCAAAATGAATATATTATTCCACATAACATATCCACCAATGATGAGTCTGCTTGGTGTGTACTAGGTTTATTTGTATTTCCATGTGTCCATGTGTTAACTCCTCACTGGCCATGGCCGACCCAAGACCAGATCAGGTTCTCAGGCTTGTCCTCTCCAGCTTGACCAGAACTCTCAATGACTCTCCTCCATGGTTGTGTCCACCACATCAGGGCTTAGTTATCCTCCTTTATTCCCAGGACCAGACCCAAGACCAGACCAAGTTTTTAGGCCTCTCTTATCCCAGACAGACTGGTGTCTGCTGCCCGCCACCTATCCAGGCCCCAGAATTCTCCAGTCCTCCACACACGTGGGTCACGTTCACACTGTAACAAAACATTTTGCAATGTCCAGGTAGTCCCTCCCTGTTTCAGTCCATTGTCTTCCATTTGTTGCCTAATGAACATGACCCTGCCATCTATTTCTCTTTCTCCTCCAACTGTCTATCTATCCAGTCCAGTTCAAACTTCAGTCCCCATCACCTCATCAGTCCTCCTGAGGTCTTTGTAACCAGCTCTGATAGGGGAACGAACAGACAGACTCTGCCACGGTTTATCAGTTAAAAAATACTGCAATACACAGCAGTTTCCGATCTATATTCTATGACAGCATCGATCCAGATCCAGATTTGTCTGCCTCAGAAGTCATGTGGGTTAGAAGTTATAACAGCATGGCTGGGTGGTTGAGATCCTCTCCTTACTGATAAGCCCATTCCCTCGTAAATCCTGGGCTGTGGCACTTTCTGCCTGACGTATTTCAGTGTGTTCAACGTAGGCCATTCCAGCTTTACATACAGTATAACACTGCCATTTACTTGCTGTGACTTTGTCTTCTCATGCCGCTGCACTGCCTTGGCTGGTGCTATCTCCACTGCTTTAGAACCCAAGGTCAACGGAGCTCCTGGTCCAGAACGGAATGCACACGACGCTAACGCTATCTCTGTGTGTGTGTGTATGTGTTTGTGACTATATCATACATGTACAGGGTTATTGATGTGTCAAGGTTGGGAGCACATCTTCCTTCTTTGCGAGATACAAATGAACATGTTATAGAGGATATGAGCTGTGCTGTACAATCCATGATTGAATTGCATTATGTATTCAGAGGGGTTTAAACCATGTCAACCAGCCAGTCAGTCCAGTCAGCCAGCCAGCCAGTCAGTCCAGTCAGCGGACATTAAATCATCCTCCACATTATGAGACAGATGAATGGCGTGGCTGGGGCTTGGCAGACAGTGATGGAACAGCAGTGTATACACAGATGTATACATTTCCTCTTATATGAACCTGCTGTCCTGCCCACCAACAGCTCTCATGACATTACTGTACGTGTTGTTGGTGGATTGCTACAAATGAAACCTGTTGGAACATGTGGTGCTCCAAGTGTAGTGTTGTGTATAAACGGTGAATTACTGGTTGGTTCTTACTAATAAAATAGTGTAATGAAGATAATGAGCAAACAATAGTTTAGTAGAGGGTTTTTCTGGGGGAGGGTGTTATTGTCTGTCAGTAGTCATTACATGTCACTGTTCCTTTAGCGTTCTGCTGTTGTTATAGTTGTTGGTGAAGCTGGAATCTAAAGGAGTATAAAGTCGGAGTCAGGAAGAGGACAAAGTCACATGAGAGAGAGGTCCACCATTTTCCAGGAGTGGGTGGCGCCTGTTTGTGTGATCAACACTGAAGAGGCGGAGCTGAGGGAGAGTAGTGGGTGTGGTAGAGGAGTAGTTAAGGTTGGCTAAGAGGGGCTGAGTGGAAGGGGAGGCTAGCAATGTGCACATTAGTCCTGGGTTCAGCAGTATGTATATTACTATAATGTTACTGTAATCCAGTATAAATCAGATAGATACAGACAGAGAGGTGCTCATCAGTCCTGGGTTCATGGGTGGTAGGAGGCTCTCAGCATTTTGTAAATTACAATAATATTACTGTGATATTTCTGTGTAAATTTACTGTAATCAGACAGACAGATATAGATGTGTCAGTCCAGTGCTGGTGGAGGGAACCAAGGTTGATGCATTGATACGTAAATACTGCGTGACTGAGTGTGAGAGGGACTGTCCACTCCTCCTCCTTCCTGTCTTCACTTCTCTCTCCTCCTCCCTCTCACACTCAGTCCTCTCTCCTCCTCCCATCCTCCCACGATCTTGCCCTTCTTCCTCCGTACATCCCCCTCACTCCTCCTCCCCTTGTCTTCCTCCTCTTCTCACCCAGTCCTCCTCACTACTCCACGTTACACCACAGTGTTCCTCTGTCTGTAGGGCGGGGGCGGTAGCACGGTCCCGGGTTTCAGGGCGAACTCCGTCAGGTACTCCTGGTTCTCGGCCACGGCGGGCCGGATACGTCCGTTCTGCCTGTAGAAGAAGCGCGTGCTGCAGTCCTGCAGGTACTCGGGGTTGTGCAGGGTGGCTTTGGGAGGGAGGCTATGCTGCCAGTACTCTGGATTGTCAAATGTCTTGTTCTTGTCTTGTCTGGTCTTCTTGTCCACCATGATGGTGCCTGTGAGACCGGGGTGGAGGGTGTACCCGGGGTGGGGAGGGTGACCTGGGTGCAGGATGTGCCCTGGGTGAGGGCCGGCTGCGCCGAGCCCCGGAGGTGCGGAGACAGCGTGGGCGTTGGCTGCCTGGACGCTGTGGGAGGGGTTCCCTGCCTGGGTGGTGCCTGATTGGCCAGCAGTGACGCCAGTGGCGCCTGGTTGGCTGGTAAGGGTGGCGAGGATAGGGTTGTGTCCCCCAGGGACTCCGTTCTTTTTCAGGGTATAATCGGTGTAGTCTCCCTCTCCTGGCCCTGGTCCTCCGGGGTTGTGGAAGGTGTTGAGGTAGAGGGGCTCGTTGACGTATTCGTCATCCACTCTGGGGCCGGAGCCGGCCTGCTGGGGACCTATGGGGGCCACCTGTCAAGTCAAAGTTTAGTTAAAGTGCATTCAAATAGCTAGATAGTCCATGTTATTACTATCTTAAAACACTTCTGTGTTTGGGTAGTAGATATCATAAAACAACGATTTAGACTTGTTAGGAATAACATGAGGTCACTACACTCAACACATCAAAGTAGAAAAAAAGGGGGGAAATGTCGACAACAGTAGAAAACTGTATACAAATTTAGGTGCAAATAGTCCATAAGTAATAGTCCAAATAGTCATAAAAAAGTCCACCTGGTAGGGGTTACAGCTGTCCAGGGTCAGGGTGTCTCCGTTCCTCCGGCGCGTCACGAACGGGTTCTCCTCCACAGGGTTGAGATAGTCTGTTAGATAGGGGGAAAGAACGAGAGACAGAGGGGAAGGAGAGAAAGAAAGAAAGTAAGAGAGAGAGGTTAGAGGCTTTCAGGATGAACAGAAGGTTTGGTATATTTTGATCTCTTCCCTAGTCTGCCCTCAGCCTCTGACATGCCTCTATGTGTGCGAATGTGTGTGTGTACGATAGTGTTTGTGTGCATGTACATATGTGCGTGTGTGATGTGTAGTGCTCTAGGCCTTCGTCTTTACAGCTCTCTGGATCAAAGGGTGAGGAAGAGGAGGAGATGATGAAACCTGGTTCTGACATCACTAGCTACACTACAGAACAGTACACCCCTCTGGTAACAGATGAGGCAAAGGATCATTTCAAAGGATCAGAA
The DNA here is from genome assembly GCF_018296145.1 of Oncorhynchus tshawytscha. Classification (NCBI taxonomy): domain Eukaryota; kingdom Metazoa; phylum Chordata; class Actinopteri; order Salmoniformes; family Salmonidae; genus Oncorhynchus; species Oncorhynchus tshawytscha. The sequence goes on along the minus strand of NC_056431.1, from coordinate 54,715,309 downwards.
GAGGAGTCTTTCACCTATTTTCGCTTTTCTGAACTTTTATCTTCTTTCTAACTGGAACAGTTAATGCAAAGTTTCCGAACCAGAAGTTCAAAAATACAACAAAAACCAAAGTGTGTTGCTATGGACAAGACATCATAAACAGTTAAGAAGTGCTTCCTGTTGTACATGACATTACCTGAGGAAAACACTGAATAGTGAAGATATGTTGTACCTGAGGAGGCCTTCTCCCTCATGGCGGTCAGGAATCCATCCTGGTCTGTGTCTCCTCTAGCTCCTCTCTCCCCCAGCATGATGGTGGGGTCTGCACTGTAGCGCTGTCCACTGCTGTCCTCCCCTGGACCTGAGGCTAAATAACAATAATGCAATTCATTTCTATAGCGCTTTTCATTACAGAGGAATCTCAACGCAACGATCTGCGTAGGCAAAATAACAAACAAACAAGACAGAATATATGGAAGAATCAAGGAAGTTAAAATAACTGCTAAAAGAGGTGTCACCTGGGGCTCCGCCCTGTCCTGGAGGTCCCGCGGGCCGGGGTGAGGCCTGCTTCCTCAGGGTGCCGTTACAGCGCTGGTCCTCGAAACGTTTATCCTCTTGGCCGCTGCCGCCTTGCCCCCCTACAGACGGGTCCCCTGGGGGCCTGCACCCTGGGACTGCAGACAGGGACAGCACCCGTGGGATGGTCCCCATGGTACCCAACATGTCTTCCATGCCGAAACTAGGGTCTTGGTACAAAAACTGGTTCTGTAGAGAGAGACACAAGAAGAGAGAGAGAGAGGAGACAGAAGAGAGAGGTTTTCATATACAGTATACACACATCGCTGTGGTATAGGTAACGCCTGGTACACAAACTGGTTCTGTAGAGAGAGACACACAGGGACAAATACGTTTAATACAGACTCCTGTGTGTTGGTACTTGGTTTAAGGGAGTGTTTCAAGAGTATTCGTTCAAGGGAGAAGAGAGTCCCCTCTGTGAACTTTCTCGTCCCTCCTCTTCCCTCCTCCCCCATTCTCTCTCCTACCCTCTCGTCCTGCAATCTATCCCCATCCTTCCCCCTTCCTGTGGGTGAGTGGTCTCTACCCTCCATCACCCTCCTTCCCCACCTGATCTCTCAGTCTCAGCGGTGGTCTGCATGTGTGTAGTCAGCACTCACTGAGGAAAACAGACTCTCTCTCACGCTGTGTACCCTCAACCCTATCGCTACTTTCTCACAAACACTTCTCCTCTCTGTAGCCTACCTGCCACTTATGAAGCATAGTACAAATAAATGAGGTGATTAGTTCAAAAAGACACATGAACATAGAACATATGTGTAAATATATTTTAAACTATATTTTACTGAGCTGTCAATCACAATTTGAAATGTTCCCAAGCCACAGCCCCAGCCAGGCGTCCAACTGACAGAGCAGCCCTTACAATTTTGAGAAGGAAAAGAGCACAGCCACAGTCACCACCAAAAAGCTTTCTCGTGGATAATGGCATTTTCTTTGATTATACATTCATAACATTGGTTTAAAATATGTTTTTAACCTGGTGGGTGACAGAGGAAGATCATTTATTCAACTGCAAGCAAGAGATTTAATCAAGATTACTAACATAGCTACCTACCTAGCTAGCTCCTTTTTTTTTAGCTTGCCACCAATGTGCAGTGTGAAAATTGTTTTGAAAATTAAAGTTGAGTAGAGTTCAGTGGAGTTAATGTCATGTATGTATTAGATATACAATACATTAATCGCCAAAGCTATTGTTAAATGTTCTTGGCTAGCCAAGCAATGTGTTGTTTGCTTGCTAATTTAGCAAACTTTAGTGACCCGGGTGTCTCTGATAGAATTGGCTAGCTTGAATTGGGATCCTCAGCTGTCTATGGACAGACACCTGCCAATGTAAGTAGTATTTTGTATCACTTAGCTAGCTAGTCCTCAATGAAGTTAAAATGTGTTCATGAACATTAAACCATTTATATATTCTTCATCTTGTGTGGAATTGTTTCATTGACCTTCTGTCTCTGCATTATCTATCTACAGGTGAGTCTGCAATGGACACTGGAGGTGAAGGAATCTGCATTGTAAGTATCAATTTGATGTTCATGAACGTTAACCCCCAATTCTTCATCTTGTGTGGAATGTTTTCACTGACTCTGTTTCTGCATTATTCTGCATTATTCATTATTTCTGCACAGGTTAACTGTCAACTTGTGAGTCTGAAAATGGACACTGCAGGTGAAGGAAGCTGCATTGTAAGTATAACTTTGATATTCCAAGACAAAATACATATGTTAAGTGCACATACATTGTAGGTCATTTATTTTGTGTTTCAGATGCGACCTTCCAGTGACTCCCATGCCACAATTCAACAATGGACCAAGTTATTTGAGCAAAAAAAACAAGATTATTGAAAGCACTCTTTAAGTTGTCAGTTATGAGTCATTCATTCAAACTTTTCAAAATATACCACAGCATTCTATTATGATTTTGTGCTGAACTTTGTCAGGTCAAAAGCAACATTTTCCATTCATTAAAATACATGCCAACATATATCAACATTTTATGAAATATATTTTGTAATATATTTTACTAGCTACCACAGCATGCTGTCAAATTTGACCAAATGTTACTTTTTGATCAAGAAGTAGAGTGATGGAGTGCTGCATCAGATGACCTGTCCTCCACCATCACCCGACCTCAACCCAATTGAGATGGTTGGGCACGAGTTGGACCGCAGAGTGAAGGAAAAGCAACCAACTTTTGCTCAGCACATGTGGGATCTCCTTCTAGACTGTTGGAAAACCATTCCAGGTGAAGCTAGTTGAGATAATGCCAAGAGTGTGCAAAGCTGTCATCAAGGCAAAGGGTGGCTACTTTAAAGAATCTCAAATATATTTGTTTAACACTTTTTTAGTTACTACATGATTAAATATGTGCTATGTCATAGTGTTGATATATTCACTACTTTCTACAATGTAGAAAATAGTAAAAATAAAGAAAAACCCTAGAATGAGTAGGTGTGTCCAAACCTTTGACTGGTACTGTACATACATTTTTAAACACACATTTTTTAAATACATATTTATATATATATATATATATATATATATATATATATATATATATATATATATATATATATATATATATATATATATATATATATATATACGTATGTACATATAAAACATAAACATATATATATATATATATATATATACGTATGTACATATAAAACATAAACATATATATATATATACAGTACATCCGAAAAGGATTCATGCCCCTTTACTTTTTCCACATTTTGTTACATTTTCCTTATTCTAAAATGGATGAAATATTTTTTTCCTCTTCATCAATCTACACGCAAAAACAGGTTTTTAGAAATTTTAACAAATGTATTAAAAATTCTAAACTGAAATATGACATTTACATAAGTATTCAGACCCTTTACTCAGTACTTTGTTGAAGCACTTTTGGTAGTGATTACAGCCTCAAGTCTTCTTGGGTATGACGTTACAAGCTTGGCACACATGCATTTGTGGAGTTTCTCCAATTCTTCTTTGTAGATCCTCTCAAGAGGTTGTCAGGTTGGATGGGGAGTGTCGCTGCACAGCTATTTTCGGGTCTCTCCAGAGATGTTCGATGGGGTTCAAGTCTGGACTCTGGCTGGGCCACTCAAGGACATTCAGAGACTTGTCCCGAAACCCCTCCTGCATTGTCTTGGCTGTGTACTTAGGGTCATTGTCCTTTTGGAAGGTGAACCTTCGCCCCAGTCTGAGGTCATGAGCACTCTGGAGCATGTTTTCATCAAGGATCTCTCTGTACTTTACTCTGTTCATCTTTCCCTCAATCCTGGCTAGTTTCCGAGTCCCTGCAGCTGAAAAACATCCCCACAGCATGATGCTGCCACCACCATGCTTCACTGTAGGGATGGTGCCTGGTTTCCTCCAGATGTGATGCTTGGCATTCAGGCCAAAGATTTCAACCTTGGTTTCATCAGACCAGATACTCTTGTTTCTCATGGTCTGAGATTCCTTTAGGTGCCTTTTGGCAAACTCCAAGCTTGCTGTCATGTACCTTTTACTGAGGAGTGGCTTCCGTCTGGCCACTTTACCATAAAAGCCTGATTGGTGGAGTGCATGCAGAGATGGTTGTCCTTCCTTGTCCTATGGTTTCCTCCATCTCCACATAGGAACTCTGGAGCTGTTTCAGAGTGGCCATGACGTTCTTGGTCACCTCTCTGACCAAAGCCCTTCTCCCCGATTGATCAGTTTGGCTGGGCGGCCAGCTCTAGGAAGAGTCTTGGCGGTTCCAAACTTCTTACATTTAAGAATGATGGAAGCCACTGTGTTCTTGGGGACTTTCAATGCTGCAGACATTTTTTTAGTACCCTTCCCCAGATCTGTGCCTCGACACAATCATGTCTCAATTGTATTTACCACGGGCGGACTCAATCAATCTGTAGAAACATCTCAAGGGTGATCAATGGAAACAGGATGCACCTGAGCTTAATTTGCGAGTCTCATAGCAAAGGTCTGAACACTTAAAAAAAAAAAAAAAAAAAAAAAACTTTTTGCAAAAAGTTTTCCGCTTTGTCAGTATAGGGTATTGTGTGTAGTTTGATGAGGAACATTTAAAAATATATATATTTTAGAATAAGGCTGTAAACGTAACAAACTGTGGAAAAAGGGAAGGGGTCTGAATACTTTCTGAATGCACTGTATATGGTTATCTGTAATTTACATACAAGTTCATACATGTACATATTATTTTTCTGTAAGGCTCCTCCTCCTCTCTTCCATCACCTCCTCTAATTTTCCTTTCTTCCTCCTCTCACGAGAACAGACTCCAGACCTCACGCTGTGTACCCTTCAGCCTATAACTACTCCTCCTCTGACAACTCCTCACATCACCTCACCTCCTCCTTCCTCATCTTTTCTATCCCCCATATCACCACACTAAATACTGTAGCTCTTGGTTTTAAGTAGCCCTAGAGCATACAGTGGCAAGAATGAATGACGTGAACCCTTTGGAAATACCTGGATTTCTGCATAAATTGGTCATACAATTTGATCTGATCTCCATCTAGGTCACAACAATAGACAAACAGTCTACACGAACTAACAACACAAACAATTATACGTTTCATGTCTTTATTGAACACACTGTGTAAACATTCACAGTGCAGGGTGGAAATAGTATGTGAACCCTTGCATTTAATAACTGGTTGAGCCTCCCTTGGCAGCAATAACCTTAACCAAATGTTTTCTGTAGTTGCGGATCAGACCTGCACAATGGTCAGGAGGAATTTTGGACCATTCCTCTTTACAAAATGGTTACAGTTCAGCAATATTCTAGGGATGTCTGGTGTGAACTGCTCTCTTGACATCATGCCATAGCATCTCAATCGGGTTGAGGTCAGGACTCTCGACTGGGCCGCTCCAGAAGGCGTATTTTCTTCTGTTGTTGATTTACTTCTTTGTTTTGGGTCGTTGTCCTGTTGCATCATCCAACTTCTGTTGAGCTTCAATTGGTGGACAGATAGCCTAACATTCTCCTGCAAATGTCTTGATATACATTTTCCCATCAAGCAGCAAAGCAGCCCCAACCCATGATGCTCCCTCCACCATACTTTACAGTTGGGATGAGGTTTTGATGTTGTGTTGTGTGTTCCTTCCAAACAACTCAACTGTAGTTTCGTTTGTTTTGCTGTGGAACATGGAACAACATCCAGGTGCACTTTTGCAAACTTCAGCAATGTTTTTTTGGACAGCAGTGGCTTCTACCGCGGTGTCCTCCCATGAACACAATTCTTGTTTAGTGTTTTACGTATCGTAAACTTGTCAACAGAGATGTTAGCATGTTCCAGAGATTTCTGTAAGTCTTTAGCTGACACTCTAGGATTCTTCTTAACCTCGTTGAGCGTTCTGCGCTGTGCTCTTGCAGTGATCTTTGCAGGACGTCCACTCCTAGTGAGAGTAGCAACAATGCAGAACTCTCTCCATTTATAGACAATTGGTCTTACCGTGGACTGATGAACATCAAGGCTTTTAGAGATACTTTTGTAACCCTTTCCAGCTTTATACAAGTCTATATTTAAAAAATCTTAGGTCTTCTGAGATCTCTTTTGTTCGAGGCATGGTTCACATCAGGCAATGCTTCTTGTGAATAGCCAACTCAGCATGGCAGCTCTAACCAACATCTCCAATCTCGTCTCATCGATTGGACTCCAGGTTAGCTGACTCCTGACTCCAATTAGCTTTTGGAGAAGTCATTAACCTAGGGGTCATTAACCCACATACTTTTTCCAACCTACACTGTGAATGTTTAAATGGTGTATACAATATAGACAATACAAATACAATAATTTGTGTGTTAATATTTTAAGCACACTATTTTTGTCTATTGTTGAGATGTAGATGAAGATCAGATCACATTTGATGGCCAATTTATGCAGAAATCCAGGTAATTCCAAAGGGTTCACATACTTTTTCTTGCCAAATCTGCCCATGTATGTACTGTATGTTGTGATAATTTACACTGCAGTTACAACCTGAGAAGGGAATTTCAGTGCCACAAATGAGTGAAACCCACATGGGAAATCAAACACAATATATTGAAACAGACATACATTAGAAGAAATGCTTTTAAGATATCATTTAATGGAGTTTATCATGAAGGGGATCCGGGATAAATGATGGAGTTCTGTGAAAAGTTCAAATCATTTCAAAATGTATAGCTCAGCGTGCCCTTTGTCTACGGTTGAATAAGACTGGTATTTAAATATCAGAGAGCACTTTGTAGCCAGGCTTCTAGGGAAAGAAGAGGTTAGGGGAAAAACTAGCATGTTGAATAGAGTAGGATAGAATAGAAAATAATAGAATAGAATGGAATACAATAGAATAAGATAGAATATAATCAAATGTAATATAATGAAAAATAAGGGGCATTCTGTGTACAGGGATTCACCCTGTTAGAGTTGATGTGTGGGTAGGCCAGCAGAGATAAGAGAAGAGAGGAGGAGAGGAGAGAGAAGAGGGGAGAGGAGAGAAGTGGGGAGAGGAGAGGAGAAGAGGGGAGAAGAGAGAAGAAAAGGGGAGAAAAAGAGGGGAGAGGAGAGCCTTACCCTGTTGGAGTCAACACGTGTCCTGGGTGTGTACGCCAGCGGTGGGATATTAAAGGCGTGAGGAACCAGGTACTCCTCAGCATCCATCAGATCCTCCAGCTCCTCCTCATCCAGCAGGCTCTGGAAGAACTTACTGTCATTGGGGCTGGGCAGCTTCATACGGTCATCACCCTGGAGGGAGAGAGAGAGAGACCAATTACTCCTCATACACTTAGAATGTCATTTATTTTGGTTTGCAAAACATATATCAACAAGATGTGCCTTTGAATCCCAGATGACGACACAAACTATCCTGGTCATTCACTCTACTCCCCAGGATAAGGAGGGGTGTTCGAGGGGATGGTAAGGTACGGTAAGGTAACTCACCTGGATGACCAGATAACGCTGAGGGTCCCGGGCCATCCTACAGAACTCTGCAGCTAGCTCCTTGAACTTGGGCCTGCTGTCTGCATCTATCATCCAACCTGGAAAAGACACAGGGAGAGCTTTAGATATAGAGCCATGGACAAGGTATACTGAAGGAGGATGTCCCAGTGTGCTGGTTAAGCTGGGCTTCCGTATGTAGGTTACAGATCTTGTCATAATTTTGTGTTAGATTTTAATTATATGGTTGATTTTTTTTTAAAGTTACATTTTCTGATTATCAAATGTCCTTTTCTCAAAACCATCACCTGCACAGCCATGTTAGTGTGTTCGTCTGCCAAGTTCCACAGACACGCAACCAATACCGCACCAAAGCAATCACTTGTGTGTCCTCTGTGCTACTTTACCAGATTGAGAGAGAGAGACATGGTGACCTCCCCTAATCCTGTCCTGGCAGTCTGGTTTAATGAGCAGGGGCATTGGGTACAGGATCATGGAGGAAGGTGACAGAGGCTGTTGGTCAGTCAGTGACACCCTAGGCCCAATGTGTGAGGGAGGGGCCACAGCCAGAGGAGAGAGGGGCCAGAGAAGCGGCACAGTACAGCCAGGAAACACCAGGCTAGTGCTCTCTGCATGGACAGGGTGTGTGCTGGACATGGGGGCATAGTGCCGTCTGGGACCCTACCCTATACTGCTGGGGTCAGAGCAGCACGGTCATGTAGGAATGTGTGCGTGTGAGAGAGAAGAGAGCGAGAGAGAAAGAAGTTATACAGGGTAGCTTACATTTGACCATGACCATGTATACATCTATGGTGCAGATGGGAGGTTGGGGAAGACGCTCTCCTTTCTCCAGCAGGTCTGGAATGTCCCGGGTCGGGATGCCATCATAGGGCTTCCCCCCAAATGTCATCAATTCCCAAATGGTCACCCCTGAGAAGAGGTGTAAAAGTTATAATAGAATATAATAGATACAAATTGTAAGATTTCACCAGAGCATTCACATTACCATATAAAAAAGACAGAATTAAGACACATTGATTGATTGATGTGAGTGTCCAGTCGTACCGTAGCTCCAGACATCACTCTGGTGTGTAAACTTCCTGTAGTGGATACACTCCAAGGCCATCCACTTGATTGGCATCTGTAGTTATGGAGACAGATACAGTGGGGTCGGAAAGTATTGACACCCTTGATAAAGATGAGCAATAATGACTATAAAATAAATAATTCAAATATATTGTTTGCTCACAAGAATTGGGAAATTATTTTATTTTATACTAATACAGTTGCTCAGAGAAATAAATGTTGTTTAACAAGTACTATTTTTATTTTCTCAAAAAGGTAGCAGTAAAAATGATTGACACCACTAAACATTGTTATTTAAAGTAATCAAAAGTGTGGTTGCATATTCCTAGCACGCAATTACTACATCAAGCTTGTGACTCTACAAACTTGTTGGATGTATTTTCAGTTCGTTTTGTTTGTGTTTCAGATTATTTTGTGCCCAATATAAATGAATGGTAAATATCCACAATAACTGCCTTGTTGACGTAATACTTACAGGATATTAGCAAACGGCACACAAACAGTTTAGTGAAGGTTAAGTTGATGCCAAATGGATCACAAACAGTTTAGTGAAGGTTAAGTTGATGCCAAACGGCACACAAACAGTTTAGTGAAGGTTAAGTTGATGCCAAATGGCACACAAACAGTTTAGTGAAGGTTAAGTTGATGCCAAATGGCACACAAACAGTTTAGTGAAGGTTAAGTTGATGCCAAATGGCACACAAACAGTTTAGTGAAGGTTAAGTTGATGCCAAATGGCACACAAACAGTTTAGTGAAGGTTAAGTTGATGCCAAATGGATCACAAACAGTTTAGTGAAGGTTAAGTTGATGCCAAACGGCACACAAACAGTTTAGTGAAGGTTATGCCAAACGTTGATGCCAAATGGATTTAGTGAAGGTTAAGTTGATGCCAAATGGCAAACAGTTTAGTGAAGGATAAGTTGATGCCAAATGGCACACAAACAGTTTAGTGAAGGTTAAGTTGATGCCAAACGGCACACAAACAGTTTAGTGAAGGTTAAGTTGATGCCAAATGGATCACAAACAGTTTAGTGAAGGTTAAGTTGATGCCAAACGGCACACAAACAGTTTAGTGAAGGTTAAGTTGATGCCAAATGGATCACAAACAGTTTAGTGAAGGTTAAGTTGATGCCAAATGGCACACAAACAGTTTAGTGAAGGTTATGCCAAATGGCACACAAACAGTTGATGCCAAACGGCACACAAACAGTTTAGTGAAGGTTAAGTTGATGCCAAATGGATCACAAACAGTTTAGTGAAGGTTAAGTTGATGCCAAATGGCACACAAACAGTTTAGTGAAGGTTAAGTTGATGCCAAATGGCACACAAACAGTTTAGTGAAGGTTAAGTTGATGCCAAATGGCACACAAACAGTTTAGTGGAGGTTAAGTTGATGACAAATGGCACACAAACAGTTTAGTGGAGGTTAAGTTGATGACAAATGGCACACAAACAGTTTAGTGAAGGATAAGTTGATGCCAAATGGCACAGAAACAGTTTAGTGGAGGTTAAGTTGATGCCAAATGGCACACAAACAGTTTAGTGAAGGTGAAGTTGATGCCAAATGGATCACGTAAACAAATATTGGGTGACTTTTAGTCCCTTTTCAGACTAATTTGGATCTGAACACTGCTGTATAACAGCTGGCTCTTCCTCTAAATGGATCGTTGGCACTGGTAAAACAGGAAGTGTCACGAGAAAATACATAATTAAGAAATATGTTTGGCAAGAATTGGACATCATGGGCTGATTACAGATGAAGGATCTTAATTTGAGGCAGTTTGCAACAGCAGGAATATTCTCAGCAATAAAATGAAGATGCTACACCTGTAAGTTCTGAACTAAAGACCATGCTCATTAGAGTCTCCATGAAATGTTTTGTCCAGAACTGGGCTTGACCTCCAGAAAACCAGACATGCTAGCCTCCCCTGTTATTGGCAATGGTGAGATGTTAGCATGCTTTCGGGGTGTGATCTTTGACCCTCTCAAACGTTCTCAAAAAGCTATTTTCATGGAGTTCACATTTCTTGTGGCCACCACCCCCATCAAAGTTACTCATCCCTGCACTACGGTATAGAGAATACACACATCTAGAAGAATACAGGGACAGAGAACAGACAGAGGAGCATCAAAACAGTAGGCAGACATAGATTCCGTTTTTCTCTAAGTATTTCCGGGCCATGCTTACCTTGCCCCCGTCAGCGTTGTACTCCTTCTCATTGACGTCCAGCAACCGAGCCAGACCAAAGTCAGTGATCTTGATGTGGTTGGGGGACTTGACCAGCACGTTACGGGCAGCCAAGTCCCTGTGCACCAGTCTCCGCTCTTCCAGATACATCATACCCTGCAAGAAACATACCAACAAACACTGTTACTGAACAGTGAAGAAACATTGTCATCAATATCGCCATTGTCATCATCATTATCAGCAGCAGCAACATCATCATCCTCATCATCATCATTACCACCATCATCTTCATGGCTGGTATCATCATCATAAACTACAACATCACATCTCTTTTTGTAGTGATGGGCATTCCTGGCTCTTTTCAGTGAGCCGGCTCTTTTGGCTCCCAAACGGCTGTTTAAAAAAATATATGTTTTGTATTTTTTCAAGTCAAACAGTTTGCAGTAGTTTGACTATGACTGGTGTTAAAACAATTCTAATAAAATGATTCAATGAAATCATACTCTACCATAACCACAATGTATTTAAAAATGCATTGGTTTGTTATGAAAAATAATGCTATTAAACATTTGCGTTTAAAGTATAACTTTTTAATGTATATAAACAAAGTGTACATATGTCACAATTTAAAACGAATACAATCTGAACAACATAATAATAGAATATTGCACCATATCAAAGAAAAATAAATAACAATGTGCAAAACTGCAGCATCCCACTTAAAACATTAAACTGGTCCCTCTTTTCTCTCTCTTCTTTATTGCCATGTTATAACCAGTAGAACACACCAATGCTGACCAGATTTTTATTTTGAGAGATTTGCATTCTGAAATACAAGCTGCCTCACTTTCGAGGGGCTGATGTGGTTTCTTCTCTCAGTAATTATTTGTCACATTATTGAGAAGACCCTCTCAGAGGGAACAGATGTGGAGAGTATGCAGAGTCTCCCTGTCATGACTTTATTAAGCTGTGGGTAGACAGAGGCAGAGTCAGAGTCTCCCTGTCATGACTTTAGTAAGCCGTGGGTAGACAGAGGCCTTGTTCTTCCACTAGCTCAGAGGATCCTCCAAATAGGATCGGACCTCCATTATGACATCTGCTGAGGGATTCCTTCGTGCTGCATCCCCAGTTGCTCTCTCGTCAAACAGCATCCAAACAGCAGATGTTTGTGGCACTACTGCTGGTGCTTCTGCTCCATCTGATCCCTCTTCTTCCTGTTGCCCTGGTGCTTGAGCCAAATGACTGCTGGGGCTGTTCCTCCCTGCTGCTGAGGTTATTCTTTGAAGAGCCTCATCAATCGCTCTGGCATCACTGAAGGCTAACTTCTTAAACATGGGGTCAAGCGCAGAGGTTGCTGACAGCACGTGATTATATTCCATTCTGTAGAACTTTCTGTCCATTGATGAACATAGGGTGTCCATCAACTCTGTCACATGTCCTGTGGTTACATTTGCTTCTCTCTGGCAGCTGGCTGTGATTCGCTGCAGACCCTTAAGAGAGAGATCAGTAACATTAGTTCAGGTTCATGTTTTGTCAACTGATACTACATTCTCATCTACTGCTCATACAGTTGAAGTGGGAAGTTTACATCCACTTAGGTTGGAGTCATTATAACTCGTTTTTCAACCAATCCACAAATTTCTTGTTAACAAACTATAGTTTTGGCAAGTCGGTCAGGACATCTACTTTGTGCAAGTAATTTTTCCAACAATTGTTTACAGACAGATTATTTCACTTATAATTCACTGTATCACAATTCCAGTGGGTCAGAAGTTCACATACACTAAGTTGATTGTGCCTTGGAAAATTCCGGAAAATTATGCCATGGCTTTAGAAGCTTCTGATAGGCTAATTGACATAATTTGATGTATTTCAAGGCCTACCTTCAAACTCAGTGCCTCTTTGTTTGACATCATGGGAAAATCAAAAGAAATCAGCCAAGACCTCAGAAAACAATTATAGACCTCCACAAGTCTGGTTCGTCCTGAAAGTACCACGTTCATCTGTACAAACAATAGTACACAAGTATAAACACCATGGGACCACGCAGCCATAATACCGATCAGGAAGGAGAGAGATGAACGTACTTTGGTGCAAAAAGTGCAAATCAATCCCAGAACAACAGCAAAGGACCTTGTGAAGATGCTGGAGGAAACAGGTACAAACGTATCTATATCGACAGTAAAACAAGTCCTATATTGACATTACCTGAAAGGCCGCTCAGCAAGGAAGAAGCCACTGCTCCAAAACCGCCATAAAAAAGCCAGACTACGGTTTGCAACTGCACATGGGGACATGGTACTTTTTGGAGAAATGTCCTCTGGTCTGATGAAACAAAAATAGAACTGTTTCGCTATAATGACCATTGTTATGTTTGGAGGAAAAAGGTGGAGGCTTGCAAGCCGAAGAACACCATCCCAACCGTGAGGCAATGGGGGTGGGCAACATCATGTTGTGGGGGTGCTTTGCTGCAGGAGGGACTGGTGCACTTCACAAAATAGATGGCATCATGAGGTAGGGAAATTATGTGGATATATTGACGCAACATCTCAAGACATCAGTCAGGAAGTTAAAGCTTGGTTGCAAATGGGTCTTCCGAATGGACAATGACCGCAAGCATACTTCCAAGTTGTAGTAAAATGGCTTAAGGACAACAAAGTCAAGCTATTGAGGTTGCCATCACAAAGCCCTGACCTCCATCCCATAGAAAATTTGTGGGCAGAACTGAAAAAGTGTGTGTAAGCAAGGAGGCCTATATACCTGACTCAGTTACACCAGCTCTGTCAGGAGGAATGGGCCAAAATACATCCAACTCATTGTGGTAAGCTTGTGGAAAGCTACCCGAAGCGTTTGACCCAAGTTAAACAATTTAAAGGCAATGCCACCAAATACTAATTGAGTGTATGTAAACTTCTGACCCACTGGGAATGTGATGAAAGAAATAAAAGCTGAAATAAATGAGCTAATCATGTAAATGTAATTAACTAGAGAGTCGGGGCACCACGAAAGAATATTTATAGAGCTGTTATCTTCCGAATAAACTCTTAAAGACCTAGTAATATTTTACATCAATAGCAGTCAATATTCATTGTCACCTTAATTCCGTCTCATCTGAAAGTTGTAAATTCTTGGTTATCTGCACGAACCCTGGCTAACAAGTTGAATCAGCAATAAAAAATTGGGTTTCATTATTTATTTACTAAATACCTAACTAATCAGACAGAATTACACATACACATAGTTAATCATAACTTGATTACACATTATGTCATAAAGGAAAACGTCCCTGGCAGGCGGAACAGATATGACAGCTTGTTACACAAAAGAAAAGGGGCTGGGTTTGAGTGAAAGAGCGGGAAGACTGAGGAAAAATGGGCAAAGCTGTGCTATCGTAAATAAAATATCTTATGCATTCTAAATTACCGCCCATTTGGAAAAGGAAAATGCAATAAATATTTACTCTGAGCTGCGCTTCGGTAGGTTGGTGGTAGATGGAAGGTCGTGTTGCCCAACCGAGTCCTTTGTCCTTTAAAGAATGTCTCTGGTGGTCAATTGGATACGTTGTAGTAACGTCGTTGTGTGATAGACGGGATACTCTGTCTGTTCCTTCCTAACCCTCGTTTGCCACTGCTGTTGCTAACTCAACGGCTAGGAGGTATCACTTCTGTAGTGAATAAGAGTTCAAAGTTCATACCATTCGCACCCAAAGCTCACGCTGATGTTGGAGTTTATGTCATCTTATCATTGATGAGAAGGTCTCAGATGACAACCGAACTGACATCATATTCATTAAGTACCCCCGCATATGTTCAATTGGTCGGATTACCAGAATATAGTTCATTTTCCTCCACCTTCTGATGTTCCCAGAATCTCTATGTTAACCAAGGTGTTTGCAAATGTAACATCAGTAGGGTAGAGAGAGGAAAAAGGGGGGGAAGAGGTATTTATGACTGTCATAAACCTACCCCCAGGCCAACGTCATGACAACAGCTAGACATCGAAAAATCTTCAATGAAGTGACACGTAACCAACATGTAAGAAGTGGTTACCCTTGATGTCCAGCAGTCAGTGGTAAGGCAAACTGCAGTAGCTTTTTGGACTCTTTCCCGCACTGAAGCCCGTGTGCTCTCATACAGGTGTGGAATAAGTGATTTTGAAAGTGTTTTCCTGCTTGGAATTGTGTACATTGGATTTAGACTATTGCTATAATTTCTAAAAAAAAAACTCTGTCCTCCACGATCGAAAATGTCTGGAAATCGGTGGAAATCATTTTAGCCAATTCAATATAAATTTGACCTTGTTTTGCTACAGACATAGACTTTGGCATAAACTGGTCCATAGAAGAATGTGTTGCTGTGGGTTGCGGAGTAGGCCTACTTGAATGAGTGGATACATCTCCACGTGTGGAGGTGCTGGCTCCACCACTATCACTAGCAGGCCTGCTAGTTTCTCGTAGCTCCGCTACAGCTAGCTTCACAGTTGGGTGCACAGTTCGCATATGCCGGTGTAGGCTGTGTGTAGAACCGGCTTTATATGAGATTTTGTTTTGTCAAATTCTACACTGTGCTCTAACATTGTCTACATTATTAAAATGCATCCAAATGCTACTGTGCTTCTGACTCATTTTCCAGATGTTTTTTTCACAGCTGTCCTTCCTCTCTCTACTCAGCTGCTAAGTGTGTGACTGTGAGTGAGTTGGCTCGGCCCTCCTTCATGCATCTGTGGTTCATTGGTTGACAGGAACAACAGGTGAGGCTGTTAGTCTGAGCAGACAGTCAGAACGAATGTGTGTGCAATTGAGCATTTAAGGCCTATATTATTTTATTTATTTTTTCGTTCTTTGAATGAGTTAATTCTATTCATTTAAATCTTTGTATTATTCATATTTTTTTATATTTTTATAAATAGATTCAGCTCTTCTGATATGCGAGCCGGCTCCCAACGTTCACCACTTAGAGCCGACTCGTTCGCGAACGACCCATCACTAATCTTTTGGGCACAAAACTATATCACCAATATCATCAGCTATGCAAAACTTTAATCAACTATCATAATTGATTTGACTCTTCAGAAGGAGAATCCATTTCATAACAGCGTATTGGGGCTCGGCAAAGTGTCATACTTTTTACGAAACAATTAAAAATAAAAACTTGAGTCACCACCCTTTAATGAATAGATAGTTTGCAGCGATAAGGCCCGACAGAGTCTTTCTTTCCCTGATAACGTTTCCTGGTGCAGAAGCATCTATCTGTGTGATAAAACTCCTGAAATTGATTTTGTGGAAGAGCGAACAATACGGGTAATTGATTAATGTGTGTATGGAGGGAGTGTGTAGCAGAGACCCTTATACATGGCAACACTGCTACTGTTGTACAATAGTGCTTCTTCTATTTCCTTATGACACTTGAGGTCAGGAGTCCCTGCACCAAGCAACACCTTCTAATAAAGCTGTATGTGAGCTGCAGTGTTTAACCTAAAAAAGTATTGTAGACTGAAGTTCAAAGTAGAGAAGAACAAAAAAGCTACTCAAGAACTTGAGCAGCTCACACAAAGTGAGTGTCCTGCATCTGATGGCAGAGCAAAATGCACACACATATCAATGGAAGGGCATTCAATGCCAAAGTAACAGCAATGTCTGAACAAATATCGCCTGCGCTATAGAACCGTAGTCCCCATTGTATATCACTACAAGATTGCCCCAGCCTCTGAAGAATAAGAAAAGCAAATTCACCTATTTAAGTTGGTCTCAGAGTAAGAGAAAGCATGTTGGGGCGAAACAGTGAGCAAACAGAGAACAGGCCTTATTTGAAACCATAACAAATTGGATTTAGGTTGGAATGGGTAGACTGGGGGCCGAGGAGGAGAAGGAGAAGGAGCGTGGAGGTGGTATAAGAGGTGAGATTCCAGTGGTAAGGCTGTCACCACACCGGGCTCATTTGGGTGGGAGAAAGAAGAAAACACACCCTGCTGTCTCCCTCACACCCCTCTCTTTTTCACCCTCTTTCTTTTCTTTCTCTCTCCTTCTGTTGCTCTCTCTCACCATCCCTCTCTCTCTCTAAGCAGAGGAGCGGGGGAGAGGGGTATTGAAGAGGAGGTGCAGACAGGGCTTCCATACAAAGCAGGCACAACAGGGAAAGGGGAATGAGAGCTGTGCGAAAATAGAGAGAAGGAGAGAGAGAGAGAAAGAGAGAGAGAAGGAGAGAGAGAGAGAAAGAGAGAGAGAGAAAGAGAGAGAGAGAGAAAGAGAGAGAGAAGAAGAGAGAGAGAGAAAGAGAGAGAGAGAGAGAGAAAGAGAAAGAGAGAGAGAGAGAAGAGAGAAGGAGAGAAGAGAAAGAGAAAGAAAGAGAGAGAAAGAGAGAAACAAAACAAGAGAGAGAGGAGACAAGGAAGAGCAGTGTGGAAAGAAAGACAGCGGGCCAATACTAGTGTTGATGTTCTCCGCCAAATTGAAATGAAGTAATAGGCCACGTATACGGGGATGTGTCTGCTGTGATACAATGTTCGGGTTCAAACAGGCTTGATCACACACGTACACACGCACACACGCACGTACATAGGTACGCACGCAAGCAAGTACGTATACACGCACACACATGATAATCCCTGCTCTATCCTAACCTTCTTTGAACCCAGTCATCCCAGCCATCTGAAAGAAAAGCATGCTGTCAGATTGTCTTTCCTCTGTTCGTTTGTGCTGTCGATCCACTACAGACCCTTCTCTGACTCTCCCTTTCCCCCTCTCTCTCTGCCCCTCTCCCTCTCTCTCCCATTCTCTCTCGATCTCTCTCTTTAACACTGGTTGGCTTCAGTGTGATGAATAGCTCAGCAATAATTGTCCATTAAAAGTGAATTACCTGTGGATTTGGAAGGCTAAATACAGAGGTGGGAATGAAGAGGGAATGGATCTGTTCTGACACAGACAGACAACCATCCGAAATATAGACACTGCTTCACTCTCTGTGTGTTCTTTGGAGGAGGAAGAGAGGATGGGAGGAAGAGAGGAAGAGGATGGGAGGAAGAGAGGAAGAGAGGATGGGAGGAAGAGAGGAAGAGAGCATGGGAGGAAGAGAGGAAGAGAGCATGGGAGGAAGAGAGGAAGAGGATGGGAGGAGGAGAGGATGGGAGGAAGAGAGGAAGAGAAGAAAAGAGGAAAAGAGGATGGGAGGAAGAGAGGAAGAGAGGATGGGAGGAAGAGAGGATGGGAGGAAGAGAGGATGGGAGGAAGAGGATGGGAGGAAGAGAAGAAAAGAGGAAAAGAGGATGGGAGGAAGAGAGGATGGGAGGAAGAGAGGAAGAGAGGATGGGAGGAGGAGAGGATGGGAGGAAGAGAGGATGGGAGGAAGAGGATGGGAGGAAGAGAAGAAAAGAGGAAAAGAGGATGGGAGGAAGAGAGGATGGGAGGAAGAGAGGAAGAGAGGATGGGAGGAGGAGAGGAAGAGAGGGAGAAAAGAAGAGATGATGGGAGGAAGAGAGGAAGAGAGGATGGGGTTCTGAGTGTGGTAAGCGGGGGAGTAGGTGTGTGGCTGTGACTGACAAACTGTGTGTGTTTGTGTGTGTGTGTGTCACTGACTAACTGTGTGTGATTGTGTGTGTTCAGTGGCAGTCAGCCGGTGTGCGTGAGTCGTGCTGATGGGTCCTGACAGAATCTTATTTGTACATAAATCGCTCGCTCTCTCAGTAATCTCCTCAATTTTCAAGACAATTAAGCAGTGGAAGGAAAATGGATGGCTTGCCAACGCTTGAATGTTAATTACCTAGCACAATGATAGGGTGTGTGTGTGTTTGTGTGTGTTTGTGTGTGTTTGGGGATGGAGATGGGGAGTGAAGTGTTTAGGATTGGAAGTGAGGGACCGAGCTGAGCGGTGGAGGACGTGCAGACACTTAGCTTGTTTTCCCCCACCTGGTCGGTTTATCTGATTGCTGCTCAATGAGCTGGACACGGTAGGTGGGAATAAAGAACAGAAACACAAGACTGCGTGTATGTGTGTGTGTCTCGGTGTGTGTGGGGGGTTTGTGGTTAATGCTGGGTTGTGATAAACACATACATATACTAGGTGAGGAGAGGTGAGAAAAGGAGAGGAGAGGAGTGTTGAGAAGGGGATAGGAGAGGGGAGGAAAGGAGAGAATAGGAGAGGAGAGAAGAGGTGAGGAGAAGTGAGGAGAGGTGAGGAGTGTTGAGAAGGGTATGGGAGAGGGGAGGAGAGAAAGGAGAGAAGAGGTGAGGAGAAGAGAGGTGAGAAGAGGAGAGAAGACGATAGGTAAGGAGAAGAGAGGTGAGGAGAGAAGAGGAGAGGAGAGGTAAGGAGAAGAGAGGTGAGAAGAGGAGAGAAGATGAGAGGTAAGGAGAAGAGAGGTGAGGAGAGAAGAGGAGAGAGAGAGGTAAGGAGAAGAGAGGTGAGGAGAGAAGAGGAGAGGTGAGGAGAAGAGAGGTGAGGAGAGAAGAGGAGAGGAGAGAAGAGGATATGTGAGGAGAGAAGAGGAGAAGAGAGGTGAGGAGAGAAGAGGAGAGGAGAGGTAAGGAGAAGAGAGGAGAGGAGAGGAGAGAAGAGGATATGTGAGGAGAGAAGAGGAGAAGAGAGGTGAGGAGAGGAGAGAAGAGGAGAGGAGAGAAGAGGTGAGAAGAGGAGTGAAGAGGGGAGTTGAGAATTGAAGAGGAGAGGTGAGGAGAGGTGAGGGGAGGGGAGGAGAAGAGAGGTGAGGAGAGAAGAGGATATGTGAGGAGAGGTGAGGAGAGGTGAGGGGAGGCTTGAAGGGGAAGGTGAAGAGATGAGAGGTAAGGAGAGAATGGGATAGGAGAGGTGAGGAGAGAAGAGGTGAGGAGATGAGAGAATAGGTGAGAAGAGGAGAGAATAGGAGAGGAGAGGTGAGAAGAGGTTAGGAGAGGTGAGAAGAGGTTAGGAGAGGTGAGAAGAGGTTAGGAGAGGTGAGAAGAGCAGAGGAGAGGAGAGGTGAGAAGAGGTTAGGAGAGGTGAGAAGAGCAGAGGTGAGGAGAGGTGAGAAGAGCAGAGGTGAGGAGAGATGTGAGAAGGGGATAGGAGAGGTGATGAGAGAAGAGGAAATAGGGTAGGAGAGAAGAGAAGTGGAGAAGTGAGGTGAGAAAAGGAGAGAAGATAAAAGGAGAGGTGAAGAGAGATGAAGGGTAAATAGGGGAGGTGAGGAGAGGAGAGAAGGGGAGAGGTGAGAAGAGGTGAGTAGAGGTGAGGTGAGGAGAGGAGAAGAGAAGTAAGGAGAGAAGAGGAGACGTGAGGAGAGAAGAGGAGACGTGAGGAGAGATACCTAGGCTGGCAGTGTGCTCTAAGAATCCATTTCACAACACGCTGACACTTCCTTACTTTATACACACGCACAACCCTTTAAGACCAAACACTTACAGAACAAATGAATAATCTATAATAAAGTGAGTCCCTCTCTTTGTTATACGATTATATTTTTGATGGTAGACTACCATTCTACATTAACAACATCATATTCTCTCTCTCTCTCTCTCTCTACCTGCCAATACCATTACAAAGGGAGAGGACAGAGAGCTCGGTGGGTGTGTGGTGCAGGCAGCTGAGAGTGTATTTAAAATAGATTACTTGTGGAAGCTAGGCAGGAGATCAATGATCACTGATTACAGCAGGCTTGATAATGTTTCTCATCCACATAATATTTATCCTTCGTGTCTACTTCAAAGGGATGAGAAATCAATGCACACAATGGCCATTTAGACACTTGATCCTATGATAATAGAACAGATAGGACTGATGACAGTGGCTGAAATGACACCCTATTCCCTATGTAGCGCACTAATTTGATACCCTGTTACCCATGTACGTACAGTGCCTTGCGAAAGTATTCGGCCCCCTTGAACTTTGCGACCTTTTGCCACATTTCAGGCTTCAAACATAAAGATATAAAACTGTATTTTTTTGTGAAGAATCAACAACAAGTGGGACACAATCATGAAGTGGAACGACATTTATTGGATATTTCAAACTTTTTTATCAAATCAAAAACTGAAAAATTGGGCGTGCAAAATTATTCAGCCCCTTTACTTTCAGAGCAGCAAACTCTCTCCAGAAGTTCAGTGAGGATCTCTGAATGATCCAATGTTGACCTAAATGACTAATGATGATAAATACAATCCACCTGTGTGTAATCAAGTCTCCGTATAAATGCACCTGCACTGTGATAGTCTCAGAGGTCCGTTAAAAGCGCAGAGAGCATCATGAAGAACAAGGAACACACCAGGCAGGTCCAAGATACTCTTGTGAAGAAGTTTAAAGCCGGATTTGGATACAAAAAGATTTCCCAAGCTTTAAACTTCCCAAGGAGCACTGTGCAAGCGATAATATTGAAATGGAAGGAGTATCAGACCACTGCAAATCTACCAAGACCTGGCCGTCCCTCTAAACTTTCAGCTCATACAAGGAGAAGACTGATCAGAGATGCAGCCAAGAGGCCCATGATCACTCTGGATGAACTGCAGAGATCTACAGCTGAGGTGGGAGACTCTGTCCATAGGACAACAATCAGTCGTATATTGCACAAATCTGGCCTTTATGGAAGAGTGGCAAGAAGAAAGCCATTTCTTAAAGATATCCATAAAAAGTGTTGTTTAAAGTTTGCCACAGGCCACCTGGGAGACACACCAAACATGTGGAAGAAGGTGCTCTGGTCAGATGAAACCAAAATTTAACTTTTTGGCAACAATGCAAAACGTTATGTTTGGTGTAAAAGCAACACAGCTCATCACCCTGAACAACCATCCCCACTGTCAAACATATTGGTGGCAGCATCATGGTTTGGGCCTGCTTTTCTTCAGCAGCGACAGGGAAGATGGTTAAAATTGATGGGAAGATGGATGGAGCCAAATACAGGACCATTCTGGAAGAAAACCTGATGGAGTCTGCAAAAGACCTGAGACTGGGACGGAGATTTGTCTTCCAACAAGACAATGATCCAAAACATAAAGCATAATCTACAATGGAATGGTTCAAAAATAAACATATCCAGGTGTTAGAATGGCCAAGTCAAAGTCCAGACCTGAATCCAATCGAGAATCTGTGGAAAGAACTGAAAACTGCTGTTCACAAATTCTCTCCATCCAACCTCACTGAGCTCGAGCTGTTTTGCAAGGAGGAATGGGAAAACATTTCAGTCTCTCGATGTGCAAAACTGATAGAGACATACCCCAAGCGACTTACAGCTGTAATCGCAGCAAAAGGTGGCGCTACAAAGTATTAACTTAAGGGGGCTGAATAATTTTGCACGCCCAATTTTTCAGTTTTGATTTGTTAAAAAAGTTTGAAATATCCAATAAATGTCGTTCCACTTCATGATTGTGTCCCACTTGTTGTTGATTCTTCACAAAAAATACAGTTTTATATCTTTATGTTTGAAGCCTGAAATGTGGCAAAAGGTCGCAAAGTTCAAGGGGGCCGAATACTTTCGCAAGGCACTGTATACACTATATAGTACACTACTTTTGACCAGAGCCATATGGCTTGTCAGACAGGATAATTATTAAGGGCAGCAGCCCATGACTTAAAAAGGAAAGTTACCATTAGACAGTTATATCTGTTCTGACTTAAGAGCCCCAGAGTCAAACATGAGAACCCCATGAACTACGGAAAAGATGCTGTGCTTTGTATTCAGGCCTGCTGTTTGATGCTTTGGTACCAAGGCTTCAGTGAAAAGGACAATACATAAATCAAAGACTTTTCAAGGAAGAAAATTGCATCATGGTCAAATTCCACTCTGTTCTGCTGTCTAGATGTCTAGCAGTCACAGTGTATGAAGTCCACATGAGGACAGACTCGTGCGTGCATGCCTGCATGTGTGTGCATTCGTCCTTATGTACACTATCGTACAAAAGGTCACTTAGAAATGTCCTTGTTTGTGATAGAAAAGCAAATGTTTTTGTCCATTAAAATAACATCAATTTGATCAGAAATACAGTGTAGACATTGTTAATGTTGTAAATGACTATTGTAGCTGGAAACTACACATTTATGGAATATCTACATAGGCGTAGAGGTCCATTATCAGCAACCATCACTCCTGTGTTCCAATGGCATGTTGTGTTAGCTAATCCAAGTTGATCATTTTAAAAGGCTAATTGATCATTAGAAAACCATTTTGCAAATATGTTAGCACAGCTGAAACCTGATGTCCCGATTGAAGAATCAATAAAACTGGCCTTCTTTAGACTAGTTGAGTATATGGAGTCTTAGCATTTGTTGGTTTGATTACAGGCTCAAAGTGACCAGAAACGAAGAACTTTCTTCTGAAACTCGGCAGTCTATTCTTGTTCTGAGAAATGGAGGCTATTCCATGCAAGATATTGCCAAGAAACTGAAGATCTCATACAATGCTGTGTACTACTTCCTTCACAGAACAGAGAAAACTGGCCCTAACCAGAATAGAAAGAGGAGTGGGCGACCCCGGTGCACAACTGAGCAAGAGGACAAGTACATTAGAGAGTCTAGTTTGAGAAACAGACGTCTCACAAGTCCTAGGCAGATTCATTAAATAGTACCCGCAAATCACCAGCCTCAACGTCAACAGTGAAGAGGTGACTCCGGATGCTGGCCTTCTAGGCAGAGTTCCTGTGTCCAGTGTCTGTGTTCTTTTGCCCATCTTAATCTTTTTTCTTTTTATTGGCCAGTCTGAGATATGGCTTTTTCTTTCAACTCTGCCTAGAAGGCCAACAACAACCCTTTCTTGTTGCTTACGCTCAGTTTCCCTTATTAAATCTATTTCATATCTTTATCTTTTCAACCTTATACATTGTACAATATAGCTATATTTTTTGCAAAAAGTGTACCATGTCTCGATATTGCAGTTTAAGCTCATATAATTCCTTTGACAATGGACAGTAAAATGCATCCAAGTTAAAGCTAAGCAGACTCATTTTTAGCTTCGTACAGCAATTCTACCCTTCTCCTCCAGCCACACAAGAAGAGAACCACCGCTAGAAACGATAGAGCCGCCGTACATACACTAGGGGAGGAGAGGAGAGAGACCTAGGCTGGCAGAGCTCTCCCATCTCATCTAAACAACATAGGCTGCATCTCAAATGGCAAATAGGGCTCTGGTCAAAGTAGTGCACTAAATAGGGCATATGGTGCCATTTGGGATGTGAGCCTAGTGAAAGGGATGAGACTGCACTCCTTCCATTTAGCTGGAAAAATAAATGGCTGCCATTTTAATTATACAGAAGGTCTGGCAGTGTGATGGAATAATCCAGACTGGGATTGGACGGTTCTCTAACTAGCCAAGTCACCATCAACACCATCAGTATTCACACCACAGCCAATCCCACTGGCATTTCACACACACAGGTCTGTGTCTGTGAGAGATGGAGTGTGTGTGTGTGCCGAGCCAACACCTTCCAAGGAGGTCAATGAAATATAGATGATGATCAGAGACAGGGAGGGCAGGGGGGAGGAAGGGGGAGGTGCTGACCTTGGGTGAGGAAGGAGAATGTAATTTGCCAGAATGAAGGGGAGAGTGGAGGATGTGGTATTGACACTAAGTTTGACCTGGGAATCAGAAGAGGCAGGTTAGGCTAAACTTGTTTATCCTGAGGTCAGGCAAACACATCATTTTCTGCTCCTGACAAATGGTTTATGTCAATCTTAAATAGACAATTAAGGTGAGATCAGATAATATATGAGATAAAAACACCATTAATATCAATAATAATTTATTTTATTTTGAGTCAAAGGTAAAACAGAGCAAGATGCCCAGTAGGTGTTCTTACTCCCTTCTAGACCATTGAGAAGATAAATATGTTGTGTAGAAAGTCTACCCATTGCAACAGTTTGTCAACTTGTACATATTTAATGGTGCACTTTTGCTCCCTGCTTTGCTCATAACAAATGCTCATATGCAAATCATGGTAAGAAATGGAATCCACATATCCAAGCCAATTACATAGAGCTGTTGAGTGGATACACACACAAACACGCTGATGCACACACACACGCATGAAGGCACATACACGTCAACACATGCACGCACGCACACACGCACACACACTTTGTCCTGATGGTGGCGTTGTGGTGCCATAGGGCTTGAACCCAGATACACTTCATTATTTTTCTTGTCTTTTCATTATTTTCTTCTCTCGTCCCCTCCAGGTTGCCCTATTGGCTAACACCTAGTCTGTGCATTAATGGGGGTTAAAGCATCAACACACACACAGAACAGCAAGGTCTGGCAACAGAGAAAGACTGGTTAAGTGATTAGTGCAAACATGAGGGGTATGGAGGAGGCAGAGAGAGAGAAAGAGAGAGAGAGACAGAGAAAGAGAGGGAGGAAAAGATAGGGAGAAAGAAAGAGAGAGAAAGAGGAAGATAGAGACAGAGGAAGATAGAGAGGGAGGAAAAGATAGGGAGAAAGAAAGAGAGAGAAAGAGGAAGATAGAGACAGAGATAGAGAGGGAGGAAAAGATAGGGAGAAAGAAAGAGAGAGAGAGAGAAAAGAGAAGGGGATTGAGGGGATAAAGAGAGGGAGGATACGGTGACAGAGGGAGGAAGGAAATAGTATAATCTGTTATCGATGGTTGTATTCCCAATGGCCGCCTATGCACCCTGGTCAAAAGTAGTGCACTAAATAGGGAATAGTGCACCATTTGGGATGTAGCCCAGGTTTGTTACACCTGGCAATTACAGCATTATAGCAGCTAATCAGTACTGATACTAAACTCATTATTTATCAGATTAGCATCCTCTTCTGATTCAATGCCAAGCAAATTTGCATCTGTAGGCCTGAGTTTAAAGATATAGACCGTTTTTCACTATGGAGTGTTGTGCTTCTTCACAAAGAAAGATGAGTGGTTCAGGAACAGCAAAGAACAAACACACCACCCTATTCTGTATCTAGGAGAAGGGTTGGAAGATGGGAGAAGAGAAAGGAGCGCTGACGCTACCTCACTTTCCAACCAAGCTGCATGGACTGAGGAGCAAAACTGAAGTCTAAAGGAAATTCAGCAACTATTAAAGGATCATGGAAGTTGTTAAGTGTTCCTTTATTGTTTAAAAAAATGTCAGCGCTTCATCAGTGAGTTGGGAGCAGGACAAGAGAAGGGGACATTAAGGGGACAATGATACCAGAAGCCTGTGGAGTGGGTTGGAGGTGACTGTATGGTGTCCTCCACACCTCACTGCCCGCTCAGCAAGGGGTAGGGGTGGCAGAATACCAATAGGTATCTGGGTACGGGCTGGGGGGAGGAGAGGGGTGGTTATTCAGTTATAGAACCCATTGCCCTTTATGGTTGAGAGGTCTGGGGTCCACTCACCAACCGAGATTTCACAAAATTGGAACAAATTGAGACTCTGCATGCAGAATTCTGCAACATATGTCCTCCGCGTACAACGTTAAACACCCAATAATACCTGCAGAGCAGAATTAGGCCGATACCCGCTAATGATCAAAATCCAGAAAAGAGCCTTTAAATTCTACAACCACCTAAAAGGAAGCGATTCCCAAACCTTCCATAAACAAAGCCATCACCTACAGAGAGATGAACCTGGAGAAGAGCCCCCTAAGCAAGCTGGTCCTGGGGCTCTGTTCATAAACACAAACAGACCCCACAGAGCCGCAGGACAGCAACACAATTAGACCCAACCAAATCATGAGAAAGGAGTAGGGTATATGATGAGAGTATAAGGAAGAAAGCATCAGAGGAAAGATACAGCATCCTGATCAGATGACCTGTCTTTGAGAGGATCTCTTGGAGAGGCCAAAGCACAGCAGCAGAAAGGTTTGGACTTTATTTTTCACACAGACAGACAGGCGGATATGGCCCTGGAGGGGTCACCAGGCAGCACATACAGGCAGCCATCTTTCCTCTATCAGGTATGCCAACCCATCTGTCAGACTGGTGGCAGTCTCTCTCTCTTTATCCATCTCTCTCTAGTGTGAGGTCATGGGCAAGCAGCAGGTCTGAGCTGGACCTCTCAGTCTGTGACCCAGAAAGAGGCCAGGCCATAAAACACACACACACACACACACACACACACACACACACACACACACACACACACACACACACACACACACACACACACACACACACACACACACACACACACACACACACACACACAAAAACAGGTACATGCACACACACACA
Organism: Oncorhynchus tshawytscha; assembly: GCF_018296145.1. Classification (NCBI taxonomy): domain Eukaryota; kingdom Metazoa; phylum Chordata; class Actinopteri; order Salmoniformes; family Salmonidae; genus Oncorhynchus; species Oncorhynchus tshawytscha. The sequence goes on along the minus strand of NC_056431.1, from coordinate 54,688,430 downwards.
CACACATACAAACACTCACTCTCTCACTCTCTCACTCACACACACACACACACACACACACACACACACACACAAACAGGTACACGCACACAAACACGCACACACAAACATAGCCAGGCCGGGTCCAAGCTCCTGAGGGAGGAGCAGGACAGTGAAACGCAACATACGCCAACACATGACCTTGTTCCGGAGGGGCGGCCCGTGCCCTGTGCTCCATGCCCCACTCAGGCCTGGCATAGTGAGCAGAGAGAGGGCACCAGATGGGCCTGGTAATGTGTTTGGCATGATGAGAGGCGTGATGTGTGTGTAGGTACCTCACCTCTCACCACTATCTTCAGGTGACACCATGAGCCACCAGTGTGTGTGTTTGTGGGAGGGAAGGGTGTGTGGGGATGGGTGTGTGCATATGTGTCTTTGTGCGTGTCAGAGAGAGAGGTGTGTGTGTAGGGGGTAGTTCATTAACAACACTGCAGGGGCCATAGGGGAAGAAGGGATGGAGGGATGGGGCTATGGAGAGAGGAGGGGGGCTATCAACAACTCCATTTGGTGTATAAGGCTTTAGCTGCAGATGCTGTGATACTTTGGTTTGTGTGGGAGGAAGTCATGGGATCTATAGATCCTTACAGCTGAGTGGCCCAGCGGTCTAAGGCACTGCGTCACTGCAGCCCCTGGTTTGAATTCAGGCTGCATCACAGCCGACCGTGATTGGGAGTCTCATAGGGCGGTGCACAATTGGCCCAGTGTTGTCTGGGTTTGGCTGTCATTGTAAATAAGAATTTGTTCTTAACTGACTTGCCCAGTTAAAAGGTTAAATAAATAAATCAATAAATAATAATAATCGGTAGCTTGTATACACTATTTGAAAGTGTGTCAGAATACAATATTTGTATTAGATGTAGGTAACAGGTTTATATAATTAAAAAACATTTTAGCATCTTCCCATAGACACAAACACACACAACCTAATCATCATGTCAACACATGGCAGAGAGAGCAGTACACCCACAAAGGCACATGGCAGAGAGAGCAGTACACCCACAAAGGCACATGGCAGAGAGCAGTACACCCACAAAGGCACATGGCAGAGAGAGCAGTACACCCACAAAGACACATGGCAGAGGAGCAGTACACCCACAAAGACACATGGCAGAGAGAGCAGTACACCCACATGGCACATGGCAGAGAGCAGTACACCCACAAAGGCACATGGCAGAGAGAGCAGTACACCCACATGGCACATGGCAGAGAGCAGTACACCCACAAAGGCACATGGCAGAGAGAGCAGTACACCCACATGGCACATGGCAGAGAGCAGTACACCCACAAGGCACATGGCAGAGAGAGCAGTACACCCACATGGCAGAGAGGAGCAGTACACCCACATGGCAGAGAGCAGTACACCCACATGGCAGAGGCAGTACACCCAAAGACACATGGCAGAGAGAGCAGTACACCCAAAGACACATGGCAGAGAGAGCAGTACACCCACATGACAGAGAGAGCAGTACACCCACATGGCAGAGAGAGCAGTACACCCACAAAGACACCACCAGTTAAGAAAAAGTATTCAAACGTTTAAAGACAAAAACAAAGGGGAAAACAACACAATCCTATTTCACTCTTCAATCACTATGATGTTCTGGTCAACAGCAGACACAGGTTTCTATTGTCTGTCTCCCATCAAAAGGAGAGCTGGCCCAAGCATGCACAGATTACACCTGAAGCATGAGGACTTGCGGACGAGTGGTAAACTTCATCAACAACTACGCAGAGGATAATGCAATTACCAGGATTCCACCCAGGAAACAAACCCTTGGTGGAAAGCTGCTGCCATCCCATGTGACTAAAGCAGTGGTGTGGCGTCTCTACAAGGAATCGATGACAACACTTGGTATGTAAATCATAAACACATTTGGATTATTTAATTGACCTCCAACATGACTGGCACTACTTTTATTGATCTCACATGATTATTTTTGTTATTTCCTGTTTTACAGCTTCGATGCTGTGGTTGCTAAGGAGCGTTCAGATTCAGTCAGGACCAGGTTTCAACTGCTGCGCCACGCTGACATCCTTCCTCCCATAGATGGTCTGCCTGTACAAGCACCACCTGGACTGGACACAGCTAGACAAATGTATCTTTTGAGAAGATCAGGGAGTTTTGCGAAGAAAAAGCTACGGACATCACATGCCCTGCACCAACGTCAAGGGCAGGACAGAAACAGGCTCTCCGAATATAGATTCCTTTGTTCATGTGTGGTTCGGACGGACCAGTTATCAGCGCTATCTGCAGTGCCTCTATTCAACTGACTCTCTCCAAAAACGCACCAAACGTTGCTGCTACTATTTTACATTTTTTTCCTGCTGCTCAGCCACTTTACCCCTGATTGTATACATACACTATAACTACCATCTATCACTGATATCGTTATTGATATTATTCTTGTACATACTGTATATTATTTTATTTATATTGACACTGTCTGTTTCTGATATTGCTACTATGCAAGTGACCATTTGGCTGTACCGTTTACTGTTTAGCACATCACTGTTTAGCACATGACCTCACATGTGAATCCTTAAAGAGATGGGTGGGGCTGGCTTAAGGTGTGAACAATGCTGAATGGGTGTAGACAAAGGAGGGCCATTTTCAAGGGCCATTTTCTCAAAAGTGAAGTTACAAGTTTATCAACTTTCAAAGCAGAATTACTTTCCTATTATTCCTCAAATACAGTGTATGATAAAACATGTTTTAGCTCTGTGCCTCTGCTTTTATCCAATGTAAAAAACACCATTTAAAATGTTGCTACATAACACCAAATCTAGGCAGTTGGTCACATATGTGTACCTACCATAGGAGTCCCCTGGAAGCCCACCATTGACTATGTACATACCCAGTGTCCGAGAGAGCTGCAGGAGTTGTGACCCGTTTTATTGGTTATGATGTCGTAGTTGTGTCTAGGGGGCAATAGGGGGGAGGGAACGCTGTCACCTCCAGGCAGGTGTTTGTCTCCCTGTGTGCTGAGGGTGTCAGGTTCTTATCCAGTTCTGGCATTTATGTCGCCACAGACTAGTAAATGTCCCTGGGCCTAGAAATTGTTGATCTCCCCCTCTAGGATGGAGAAGCTGTCATTATTAAAGTATGGGGATCCTATTGGGGGGATATATGTAGCACACATGAGGACATTTTTCTCTGTTGAGATCATTTCAATATTAATTTCAAGCCATATGTAAAATGTTCCTGTTTTGACTAGTTTAATAGAGTGGGTTAGATCTGCTCTATACCAAATTAGCATACCCCTGAGTCCCTTCCCTGTTTCACACCTGGTAGTTTGGTGGATGGGAAAACCAGCTCTCTGTAACCTAGAGAGCAACCAGTGGGTCCGTCTCCTTAATGTTTCTTGTAGGATGAAGTCTAGGTTTCTGCTCTAGTGTTGTTGTGGTTTAGGCCCGGACCATCACAGTAGATGTGAGCAAAGCATGTTGAGCATCTGATACATACCTCTTAGGTTGCAGAATGGGGCTTGGGCCTGTTGCTCTGTGTCTCTCCCTCCAGCCTGAGCTGTCAATCACGTTCAACTGTTTACCCCCCGGCCCCTCCCCTTAACACGGCTCCTGGCTGCTAATTGGCCCACACGCTCAACAATTTACTACTCAATTTGTCAGGCCCTGGAGTGCCGCTCTGTGAGCTGCTAGCCATGCCTTGTCAGCACTTAGAAAGCCGAAGTGGTGAGAACGCCTGCAGGGTAGGAAACAGAATGTGTATCCCAAACGGCACTCTATTCCCTTTATAGTACACTACTACTGTACACAGGACCCCGTATGGGCTCTGGTTAAATAGGCGCACTATATAGGGAATAGGGTGCCATTTGAGCTGCACACAGAGTAACATAATACTGGTGCTGAGATGAAAGACTGAAACAACGTACGGAAGTCCATTAAAAGCCTCTTTAGGATACGGAATAATTAGTTGTAATGTTGAAATCATAATAATAATCCTAATCATAATGATAATCATAATGATAATCATAAGTGCTCAGCACGGTCATAATGACATCATTTGGATGTGGTGTAATGAGAGACATTATCTTTGATCTATGATTGATCTGGGAGAATGAGAGAGACAAGGAGATAGGGAGGGGATGGAGAAGAAAGGGAGGGAGAGAGAGAGGAGAGGGAGGGAGAGGGGGATGAGGGATGGAGGGAAAGGGGGAGCGAGAGAGAGGGAGAAAAGAGTGAGAAAGTGTGTGAGGGAGTTAGAGAGAGCAAGAGATAACAAGAGAAAGAGAGAGAAAGCTAGCAAGAGAGCGCTGAGCAATCAACCAGGTTTCCCATGGAACACATTTCCAGAAAGTAGGGGATGGAGTGTGAAGAGAGAGAACCCATAATGTCTCTAAATGCACAACAGAAACATCATATTAACCCAGTATATAATTGTTGGTCTGGAATGAAGAATGTGCAACCAAGCATACACAGAGCAGAGCTTACACAGTATTTATGAGCTCCAAGTGAACTGTGCACTCAAATTCACCCCGCAAAACATATTGCACTATACCCATCTCTGAGGATCTGAGTAGCTGATGCATTAAATGTTGGTATGGGATGAATAACAGCTACATTGTTTTGTACTCAATATTTTATTCCACCAGTATACCACCCCCCCCCCTCTCTGTCTCTCTCTTCCCTCACAGTTTATTTCTTTATCTCTGTCTTTATTTCTTCATTGTCTTTCGCCTGGCCGGAGGGCCCTGAGGTTGGCTCTAGCTCTCTTTCTGTTTACTCATTCTGAGAACGCCTGGACTCCTCTGGCCAAAAGTAAATAATACACACCTGTCTGCTCCCTGAGAGGGCTGCGTGTGTGTGTTTAATTGTGTGTGTGTGTGCGTGTGTGTGTGCATGCGTGTGTGTAGAAGCTTCCAATCAATATTGCAGGGCGCTCTCTAAGCCGGGGGCCTTGCAGTCCAGCGTAGCTCAGGCAGGTGTGCGTGTGTTTGTGTGTGTGTGTTTGTGGGTGTATAGCCCAGCCTAGGCAGACCGAGATGGAGGTTCAGTGAGAGGGTTAGGATCGTGTCTCTTCCCCTCCAGAACAGGCTCAACAAAGGGCACATGGTGAGAGAGGTATCTGCATCTGCCGTGATAAAGGCCTGACAATATAAGGAGTGTACGGACAAAGGTCTTGTGAAGAAGGTGATATGGGATAGTATACTGCTCAACACTCACTATCTGTGAGTCTATGTGTGTCCTTAAGGTGTCTGGTCTGATGTGTCATCCATTGTGAGACTGATACAACAACCATGAGTCATTCATTGGATTAGAGGACACCTTGGACTTTCACGATTCAGCCTCACACATACATATTTAAATAGGAGTTACATATATAATCAGGGACATCTGCCCAGAAGAGAGAGAGAGAGAGAGTGTGTGTGTGCTTATGTTTGCTTGATTGACACAACTAAACACAGTAGGTGATCACACTGTGGCCCAGCTGTCCTACCACGGGACATGTGATGGGGAGGGAATTTTTTCTTCACAAAGGAAGGCTCTAAGCCAATCAGTGGACAGACCCAGCCAATTCAGTTACTGCAGCAGCCTCACTCAAACATAACCATAGGCACACAAGCTGTCAGAGAGAGAGAGAGAGAGAGAGAGAGAGAGAGAGAGAGAGAGAGAGAGAGAGAGAGAGAGAGAGAGAGAGAGAGAGAGAGAGAGAGAGAGAGAGAGAGAAGAAAGAGAGAGAGAAAGAAAGAAAGAAGAGAAAGAAAGAAAGAAAGAAAGAAAGAAAGAAAGAAAAGAGAAAGAAAGAAAGAAAGAAAGAAAGAAAGAAAGAAAGAAAGAAAGAAGAAAGAAAGAAAAAGAAAGAAAGAAAGAAAGAAAGAAAGAAAGAAAGAAAGAAAAGAAAGAAAGAAAGAAAGAAAGAAAGAGATATAAAGAAAGAGAGAAAGAAAGAAAGAAAGAAAGAAAGAAAGAAAGAAAGAAAGAAGGAAAGAAGGAAAGAAGGAAAGAAGGAAAGAAGGAAAGAAGGAAAGAAGGAAAGAAGGAAAGAAAGAAAGAAAGAAAGAAAGAAAGAAAGAAGGAAAGAAAGAAAGAAAGAAAGAGGGGGAGATAGAGAGAGAACAGAGAAAGACAGAGAGAGATAAAGAGAAAAAGAGAAACACAAATAAAAGAATGCAACAGGCAGTGAGCATCTATACTTGACATGCATGATTCCTTCCGTCCCAGGCGTGGGCCCGTACCAGATGGCTGAGTGGTGTAAATATGGCCAACTTGACCCAATGAAACAGATCACCAAATCAGCCAGGCCCACACTGTTCATGGTTAATTACACCACCACCCGTTATGGAGAGCCTTGACCGTGTTAAACTCATAACTGATTAAGAACTCCACTCACAGCAGAAAACTTTGATGTTTTTGTTTTTGCAATCACACCACGGTATGATTTATATTTCCCGACACATGAACTCTGGAACAGGCCACTCCATGTCATTTGGTGTGTGGTTTAACATGTTACAGTAAATGTGTTGAGACTGTGGTTTAAGAGCCTTGGTCAGAGCCTGCTTACAGTAAATGGTCAGTGGATGGATCTGTGGTTTATGGTTTAACATGGATTACAGTAAAAATGTGTTGAGAATGACTGTGGTTTAAGAGCCTGCTGGTCAGTGGATCTATGGTTTAACATGTTACAGTAAATGTGTTGAGACTGTGGTTTAAGAACCTGCTGGTCAGTGGATCTGTGGTTTGTGGTTTAACATGTTACAGTAAATGTGTTGAGAATGACTGTGGTTTAAGAGCCTGCTGGTCAGTGGATCTATGGTTTGTGGTTTAACATGTTACAGTAAATGTGTTGAGACTGTGGTTTAAGAACCTGCTGGTCAGTGGATCTGTGGTTTGTGGTTTAACATGTTACAGTAAATGTGTTGAGACTGTGGTTTAAGACCCTGCTGGTCAGTGGATCTATGGTTTAACATGTTACAGTAAATGTGTTGAGACTGTGGTTTAAGAGCCTGCTGGTCAGTGGATCTGTGGTTTGTGGTTCTGATAGTGACCCAGGCGTCACTGAGCAACCTGACCCTCTTAACTCCTCCCACTCAATTATTCATTTCAGTGGAGAGAAGCAGAGCATGCTTTAGAATTAGCATTGGTGAATGTTACCAGTGCACACACATATACACTATAAATACAAAAGTATGTGGACACGGCTTCAATTTAGTGAATTTGGCTATTTCAGATACATCCGTTTCTGACAGGTGTATAAAATCGAGCACACAGCCATGCAATCTCCATAGACAAACATTGACAGTAGAATGGCCTTGCTGAAGAGCTCAATTACTTTCAGCGTGGCACCCCAAGTCTGTTCATCAAATTACTGCCCTGCTAGAGCTGCCCCGGTAACCTGTAAGTGCTGTTATTGTAAAGTGGAATCGTCTAGGAGCAACAACGGCTCAGCCGCGAATTGGTAGACCACACAAGCACACGGAATGGGACCGGCGAGTGCTGAATCTTGTAGAGCTTAAATATCGTATGTCCTTGGTTGCAACACTCACTACTGAGTTCCAAACCGCCTCTGGAAGTAACGTCAACACAATAACTGTTTGTCGAGAGCTTCATGAAATGGGTTTCCATGGCCGAGCAGCCATACACAAGGCTAAGATCACCATACACAATGCCAAGGGTTGGCTGGAGTGGTGTAAAGCTCACTGCCATTAAACTCTGGAGCAGTGGAAACACGTTCTCTGGAGTGATGAATCACGCTTCACCATCTGGCAGTCCGATGGATGAATCTGGTTTTGACGGATGCCAGGAGAACACTACCTACCCGAATGCATAGTGACAATTATAAAGTTTGGTGGAAGAGGAATAATGGTCTGGGGCTGTTTTTCATGGTTTAGGCCCCTTAGTTCCAGTCAAGGGAAATCAACGCTACAGCATACAATGACATTCTAGACAATTCTGTGCTTCCTACTTTGTGACAACAGTTTGGGGAAGGCCCTTTCCTGTTTCAGCATGACAATCCCCCTGTGCACAAAGGGAGGTCCATACAGAAATTATTTTTCTAGATCGGTGTAGCACAGAGCCCTGACCTCAACCCCATCGAACACTTTTGGGATGAATTGGAACGCTGACAGCAAGCCAGGCCTAATCGCCCAGCATCATTGCTCAATCTCACTAATGCTCTTGTAGCTGAATGGAAGCAAGTCCCCACAGCAATGTTCCATCTACTGGAAAGCCTTCCCAGAAGAGTGGAGGCTGTTATAGCAGTAAAGGGGGGACCAACTCCATGATTTTAGAATGAGATGTTTGACGAGCAGGTGTCCACATACTTTCGGTCATGTAGTGTATGTGCAAGAACTCATCCAGACAGGCATGCAAACAGTTTACCACTCCAATGTAATTCAGGGGCTTGGAAAGATAAAATCATCTATTTCACAGTGTGTGTGTGTGTGTGTGTGTGTGTGTGTGTGTGTGTGTGTGTGTGTGTGTGTGTGTGTGTGTGTGTGTGTGTGTGTGTGTGTGTGTAAAAGAGAGAGAGAGTGTGAGTGTGGAGTAGAGTCATCCTGCAGGACAGATAGGACTGATAGTAAAGAGAGAGGAGGGCAGGATCAGAACAAAGGGAGCAGGAGGAGAGGAGGAGAGGAGCAGAGGAGGAGAGGAGAGGAAGAGATGAGGAAAGGAGAGGAGAGGAGAGGGAGGAGAGAAGAGGAGGAGGAGAGGAGCAGAGGAGCAGAGGAGGAGAGGAGAGGAGGAGGAGATGAGGAAAGGACAGGAGAGGAGGAGAGGAGGAGAGGGAGGAGAGGAGGAGGAGGAGAAGGAAATTAGCCATTGAGACGAGACAAGTTAGAGACAAGACAGGGCAGGTACAGACACAGACACACGACACACAGACACACATACAGTCTGTTTGGGTGGCTGGCTCCTTAATTCTCAGGAGAGCAGAAGGAGAGGGAGAGGGAACAAGGAGAGGGGGAGAGATGGAGAAGGGCAGAAAATAGAGATAGCAAACAAGAACAGCACAGTGACAGGTGTTCAGCTTCTATCTAGGGGGAGAGGAGGGGAGCGAGAGAAAAAGAGAAGAGCGAGTGGAAGAGAGAAGAGCAGGAGAAAGGGAGAGGGGATGAATATGAAGCCAGGCAGCAGAGAAAACACAATGAGGGAAAGAAGGAAAGAAAATATCCACAGACAGACGGTCTGGAAATAAACTAGGCATTGATTCCAGCCCTAGTCCTAGTACACTTCCACACAACAAGAACACACTATACTTATTAAAAAGCCTAACAATACAAGCTATGACATACTATGAGGCCAACTGAAGGTATCACTCAACAAAAAATGGTTAATTAAATAATGCTAAGAATGAAAGTATATTATAAAACCTCCTCCTCTCAATTTTGCACAACAGTGTTACACAAAACAACATAAATCAGAGGACAGTAACACCCACAGGCACCAGGCAAGCGTCAGTGTGTGTGTGCGCGGGGTGGGAGCATGCATGTGCGTGTTTTCAGTCCTAATGGTCCTGTGGGGAGAGAGGTCAGTCTCAGTCAACTGACTCTTCATTCAGGGGCACGGAGAATGACTGACAGGTCACACACACACACACACACACACACACACACACACACACACACACACACACACACACACACACACACACACACACACACACACACACACACACACACACACACACACACACACACACACACACACACACACACACAGGCTCTGTGTCATGCTCCTTTACTGCTAACGGCTCCTAAACTGCCAATTTGGTTCCCTGTCTGATAGACTGTGAGGCTGTCCCAAATGGCCCCCTATTCCCTACAGTGCCCTACTTTTGACAAGAGCCATATGGTCCTTAGTGAAAAGTAGTGCAACTAAATGATTCTCTGGACTGAGAGGGGAGCTCTAGTATGATCAACCCTCTGAACTCTCTCCAGTCTCATCTAGTGAACATCATTTACCCCTGGAGGAGGGGGGGTATTATGGATTTATTTTGGTGTTGAAATGAAAAGTAAGAGGTGGAGGGAAGTACAAGCCAGTTACAGTCAAAGAAGAAATATACACTGTTGTAGGTATAATATCTAGGTGTCCAAGGTTGTGTAAACTCATTGTTGAAATAAGATATGTAATTGGGTTTGTGAGAAACCAATTGATGGTGCCATCTGAAGCTGAAAGGAATTGATGCGCTTGGCAAAGCAGCCTCACCTCATTTGTTGTAAATTAAACTGTCGCTGTTTTAACAATGTGATGTAATTATGTGACAAGTTCCCTTTCTCCTCTCGGAGGATTCAGGTATGTAGTTATGGGTGTGAGAGAAAAAGAGGAGAGAGAGAGGAAGAGAGAAACAGAGAGAAACAGGCAGAGATGTAGAGAGAGAGAGAAAGAAATGAGAGCTCATCTCAAGGTGAGAGAGAGAGATGCGCACGCTCATGTGTGAGTGTGTGTGTACGTGCATGTGTGTGTCAGAGATGTTTGCGTGTGGTCTGGGGCTAGCAGGTTATCATTTG